>NC_081379.1:44926736-45240903 GCF_030684315.1 Stegostoma tigrinum
GACATTTTGCAACATATGTTAATATTACATAAATACAGGATACCATTTGAACGTGTGTGTGCGGTTCTGTTGTGCGACTACTAGTGCTTTTCTAAACACTCACCTGTTTTTGAAGACACAGCCCAATACTCTGCTTGCATCTCAGTAGCCATCTTAATGGCATCAGCTTCTGTTCGCTCATATTCAGCCTGGGACTGGTAGATAAACACAAATAATGACACAGAACTACGTAGGTGAATATTGGTCAGACGACAAAGTCTAACAGGTAGGCTTTAAGGAATATCTTAAAAGTGAATTAGGAGGTGGGAATGTTAGGAAGGGCACAAGGCCAATGTAACTGAGTGGATGGAGCAATTAAAATTGGGAATGCTCAAGAGGCCAGAATTAGATAAGTACTGATGTAGTGGAGGGTTGTGGATTTGGAGGACGGGTTACAGTGACACTGAGGATAGAGCAATGGAGGGATTTGCAGGCGGTTAGGAAGAGAAATGATGGGACTTCGGGCAAGTTTGAACATTAATAGAAGTCGCTGGATGAACTCATGCTCTTGAATCGAAGCATGGAGGAGACCAGCCAGATGTGCTGGAATAGTACAGGAAAAGTAAAGCCATGAATATGGACATCAGCAGATGAGTTAAGGCCAACATGATGTTGGGTGTCATTGTGGAAGGGAGGCAGGTGGCCTTAGTGATGGTATAATCACATGATCAGAAGGTAATTTTGGGGTTGAATAAGGCACTTGGGTCACAGTCTGGTTTGTTCTCAAACAGTTGTGGGGAGGAGGGGTGGAGCGACACTGAGATTTCTGAGAATTTTGATTTGGAATTAAACTTCTTAAAGTTTTTTTGTGTGCTATTTCATGGGATGTGCTGTCACTTGAAAGGCTGATTTGTTTAGAATCGTATTTGCTCTTGAACTGAATGGTCTGCTCGGCGATTTCAGATGGGATTTTAAAATTAACTACATTGCAGTGGCTCTGGAGTCATAAGTAGGTCAGACTAGGTCAGGACAATAGATCTCCTTCACTGGAGGAGATTGATGAATCAGAATGGTGTACATCAATCAATGATGATTTTCATTACGAGGACTAGCTTTGTATTCCAAATTCATTACTTAAATTTAAATCCCACTAACTGCTGTGATGGAATTTGAATCTATATCCCTACAGCATTAATCTGGGCCTCTGTATTAGCTATCCAAAGACTTTACATTACACCACTGTCTCACCTTATTTGGTTATACCCAAGATGTTTAAGAGGAATTTTATTAATTAATAGTGAAATATCACTGACCTATGCCATAATGATAAATTTTACCTGCATTCAGGTTAAGCAGTGATGGGTCTCAAAGTTCCAAAGGCTCATTATATTTAGCCCAGTGGATTAAAACGACTGATAAAGTTCTGAACATTAAACAAAAACTTCCTTTGTACTAAGTATATAGAATGTGTAATATACCCATAAAAGACCAGCTATTTTATATAGAATCAAAGAAACAAGAACGGATGTAGGCTATTTGTGCCTATCTATCTATTAAATAAGATCATAGCTGATCTGACTGTGGTCTTAAATCAACTATCCTACCTCCTCATCAATGCAATTTCCACCTACCCATCGCCCACCACACCCCAAAGAATAATCCTTGAATCCACTATCAATCCGTCTAAGCTACCGGTTCATTGCATTGGACTAACAACTTATTGTCAATCAAACATTCAGACACAAGCAGCTTCCCTTACAGGGTATTTGGGAAATTTATCATAAAGGCAAGCAATTGTTTATTTCCTTAATAATTCAGATTAAGGAATCATTGACGAGCAGCAGCAAATCTGAACTGTAAAGTGCCAGTTAAAATAATGACTTCCATGGCAATCACATAATAAAGCAAAGTAAAGAAACATAAGATTGAGAGGTGGAAAGAAAAAAAGTTACATTTTAAAAAATGCCCAGCCATAAAAGCTGAAGGAGTGAAACTTCACATTCCTTGAAGTGCCAGGGGGGTTGTAATTGAGCAGTAATTAAGATCTAGTACATTGACAAGAGGGCACTTTGTTTAAAGTAAGGATATGTTCATTCTAATCTATGAGTTCAAACTGTGTTCCTAAAGTGGAAGTGCCAGTATTGGACTGAGGAGGACAAGGTCAGAAGTCAGACGACACCAGGTTATAGTCCATCAGGTTTTTTTGAAGTTACAAGATTTTGCAGCATTGCCCCTTTGTCAGGTCACCTGTGAAACCTTGTGATTTCAAGTAAACCTGTTGGACTATAACCTGGCGTTGTTTGACTTCTGACCGTGTATGCCTAAGGTCAGGAATGTTCACCCTAAACTGCACACATGTGAGGTTGCGCAGTAATCTGGAATATACATCACAGTACAAAAACAAACTGCATTTCACCACTCTTTTAAATATATTGTCAGGTGCAGAACAATCTTAAAGTATGCCGATTAAGTAGGCTGCCTTGTCCCGAATATTATTTATCTTCTTGAGTGCTACTGTTTGTAATGTGTATTCCAATATATTGCTGACTTATGCTTGTAGAAAACAGAGAAGGTTTGAGGAGTCAGGCTATAAGCTGCAGAGATAAAACTGCAGAATTCCCATCCTTGATTTGGTCTTGCAGTCACTTGATTGGCTCAGGTAATCTAGGCTGCAACTTCAGGAAATACCTAATCCTCCAGTTTAAGGTCATATTACTTTCATTGCTACATCATGCAGTCAAAGTTAGGTTGCTCACATAAATGAACATTCAGATCATAACGTGATTATCTCACCCTTGTTCAATGTAATAGGGGACGTGTGCCCAACTAAACAGATGCTGTGCGGTTCAATGGTGCCATGTTGTGGGGTACAGGGCCCAATATTATCTCTCACTTGCACCATTTAAATGAACCTGCCGTGTTTAAAACTCATCAGTGACTCGCACAAGAGAGGTGGAACCTACATACGAGAACACACCAAGGCACAAATGCACGGCAGACAAGTTCGGGGAGAAGGGTTGCAAAGTGACGGCTTTCTAGAAGGTGAGAGTTGCACAATAGACCTGATGCAATGAACTCCGATAAGAACTTAAATGACCAAAGCTACAGAAAAAGACAATGTAATATTTTGTACACTGGAAATCCTGCCAAAATGCTCGCTTGTGTTGTCAAGTGGATGGGTGATCAGCCTGGCAGGGATTAAGCCCATCCTGTCCAGCTTGGATGTGGTGGTCAATTCTGTTTGTATGTTTGCAGACCCAACCATGAGACAGCTGATGTTTCAGGTTACATTGCAGCACACAGAGTTTTCAACAAATATCTAACACTCAGGAAGACATGCAAGCTCAGTATGCTGCCAATATAGCTCTGGGCATCAGAAGTGACTCCCAGGCTCTTGCAGTTCAGTGATCTTTCCTCCAGCGAATTACTAGACTAGTAGTGCCACCTGATGGTGTGGCAGTAAATCCATGGAACACAAGACTGTTTGTCTTTATTCAGAAGAACAATATTTGGGGTCCCACCCCTCCCAACTCATTTATGGCCTGTGTCACTGTCTATCCACCTATCAGCTCAGGCTACCTTATAAATTCAGAGCTGTTCCAGATCATTTACTGAAAATCAATAGCAGATAGTACCCTGTTAAGTGCACTAAGGCTGGTAAAGGCACTCAGAAGACAACAACTAAAAAAATTCCCCAGATCAATAAGTTTAATTTTAAATGAAATATTGCATGATTTATGCTTTGTTCAAAATGTGTATTTTGTGACCTTAAAATTCTTAACATTTTATCATTGTGTCCAATTGTACGATGTAATATTAAGGACAGAGGAAAGTTAAGGAGAATGAAAACTTTTGATGAGTGGGGATTGCTGTTACTGATACAGCTGAGGCAGGAATGGGCATCTAGATTTCAGCCTCTCTTCTATCTTCTCCTCATTCGTATCTTCTTCGCTGATAGCAAGTGCTGTTCCCTCTTGATGGTGCAGTTGTGTAATATACAGCTGACAGCTATTAATCCAGAGTCCGAACACTCAGTCAAGCACAGCAGATGTTGTCCAAGCAGTAGAACTGCTGCTTCAGTGTGCCAAGTATCTGTTGTGACAAAGTTCTTGTAGCAGGCTAGCTCTTACTTTGAATGCATCACATGAGTGTGGCTTCTGAACTGAAGCCACGAGCAATGCCGTCAGTAACTACCGTTTATTGTCCAGAAGCAACCCTTTGTTTTCCATGGTGAATTAAAAGCAGCTGGCAAGGCAGATTGTTACAGGGTTAATGTATCATGGCTACTGCCAAGATACAAGCACTGGCCTAAATGATGCAATGTCTGTACCCCAACTGCACATTGAGGGAATAGATCCCTTTCACTCCTGGTACATGGCAAAATGCCAAAGTAATGGTGCATGACGCCAATGGCGTCCTAAACCAGGGGAAAGCCTACAGATCTTATAAACCCTTGTATTCACTCTTTTGGCTTCTCTCTGACAGAAAATGATGTTTACTGTCTCCAATCTAACAGAAGCAGTGACCAAATTTATGAACAGTGGACTAAATATTGTGAGGTCTTCTGAATATTCCCACCAGCAGCTTGTAAGGAGCCAGACACAATGGTAGTTAGATGTTTCTGACACATCCATCAGCATGCAGTCCTCATTCTATTCTGAGTTTACAGTCATGGCAGTTGTTGGTTGTCAGAGAATTTCTCCCTGAGCAGATATGGTCACCTCCTGTGAATCTTTCTGCCTGTAGTCTCTCTTCCACTAGTTAGTCCTGCTTTGCACAGCCTCTGTTCATTCTCCCTGTCATAACTAGTGGTCTACTAGCATAAAGGTTCAGGAAAAGTTACCAACTTCCTACCATAGGGATGCTCTCTAATTAGAAAGAGATGACTGACGGTGGTTTAACCTGATGGTAACTATGCCTAGATGAGAGAAGAGGTTGAGAAGAAGAATCCATCAGGGTAGTCTCATACCCTGCCTGGGAACAACTAAGCTGTGCTGAAGTTTTGTAATCAGAAAAAAAGTCCTTCAACCAACCATTTCCATGAACTTGTGAAATTCAAAACAACTACAAAGTGCATCAAAAAAATGTGGAATTACAGCAATAGCTGGAAAAAATCGACTAACCTTTCAGCAGTTAATGATCCTTTAAATAGCACCAGTGAGGAGATCGGTTGCAATATTTGGGGTGGCACGGTGGCTCTGTGGTTAGCACTGCTGCCTCACAGAACCAGAGTCCTGGGATTAATTCCAGTCTCAAGTGACTGTCTGTGCGCAGTCTGCACACTCTCCCTGTGGGTTCCTCCCACAGTCCAAAGATATGTGGGTTAGGTGGATTGGCCATACTAAATTTCTCATAGTGTCTAGGGATATGCAGGCTAGTTGGGTTAGCTCAGTAAATGCAGGATTACAGGGATGGGGTATGGAGTGGGTCTGGTTGGGGGATGGTTTGGAGGGTCGGTGTGGCCGAATGACTTTCTTCCTGTAGGGATTCTGTTCTATAGACTCAAAAATGGCAGGACCCACATCAAGTTAGCATTACATATTGATTGACATCATTATCTGCCTAATGTGCACATTTCCAGTGTGTGTAGGCAAACTCCCTTACTAAGATAGGTGTGTCTCATGTCAGAATTACACATATGCCACAGAGTCCATTTTAGAAGCCTAGCAGCACTCATAATGTCTAGAAAATCACACCTATTAAGCCCAATTTCACCTTTGAAAAATCACATTTTCAACAGATTATTAAGGGCAGAACGCAAGGTTCAGGTAGCAGGTCACTTATACAATTTACAAGGGAAATGATTATTACTCACCAATAAGTCTTTCTTAGAGCCAACAAGAAATATGGTACTTAAACCCTGTTCATTTTCCTTCAGTGCATCCTCTAGCCACTGTCTGCAGCAAAATAAGAATACTGTTGGCCTTTAGAAAATATTAAAAGGAGTAGCCAAAACTATTGCAGGTATCAGGAATTTAAGTTACACGGAAAAGTCAAGGGACACATACTTATTCTCACTACAAAATTAAAGAGCACAAGTGATTGACGATCTTAAGGCAATAATGGCTGCGGAGGAGGTTAGTAACAAAATTATTCACTTTAAAATGGATACAAATTGAAATTGAAGGCGTGAGAAGTAAGAAATCAGATGAGGGCAAAGAGCAAAGAGACTGAATTCTGAATGCATGCCAATATATTGCCACCAATCGCGTGTACTTTAATTCTGTGCAATAACCTCTAATGTGGAACTTTTATCAAAAACTTTCTGAAAGTCCAAGCAGAGCACAACAATTGGTGCTTCTTCATCTATTCTGGATCATAGAATCCCTACAGTGTGGAAGCAGGCCCTTCAGCCCTACAAGTCCACATCAGCCCTCACAGAATCCCACCCAGACCTATTAGTACTTCCTCAATAAGTTCCCACAGGTTTGTCAAACACAATTTCCTTTCCAAAAATCTATGTTGACTTAGTGTAACACAATTGGTATTTTCTAAGTCTCCTGTTCTCACATTCTATTTAATGGGCTTTAGCACTTTCCCTGCTACTGATATTAGACAAATTGTTCTGTAATTCTCGATTATCTCCCTCCTTGCTTTTTAAACAGTGGGGTTACATTTGTCACCCTTCAATCTGATGAGGTTGTTTCAGAACCTGAAGAATTTTGGAAGATGACAACGTATGCAATATTTTCTTAGCCACCCCTTTAGCACCTGGTATAAAGAGCATCATGTGCCTAGGGATTTATCAGCTTTCAGTGCCATTAATTTCCCCAGCAGTTTCATGTAGTCACTAATTTCTCGAGTACTCAACACCTTTTCTTCCCTTGCAGTCTTGGAGAACAAAAGCAGCTGCGTAATTTCTCTGCCAATTCTTCGTTCTCCACTATCAATTCTCCTGTTTCACAGTGAGAGGGATGGGAGGGGTGATCAAAAGCTTGGCTGAAAGGATGGGTTAATTTAGAACTTTAAGTTAGCTGGGTGTGTTCTTATTGGAGCTTATACTGTGATTATCTGACTTATTTTGTTATATTCATTCAAGGGATGTGGCCATTGTTGGCTGGGCCAGCATTCACTGCTCATCCCTAATTGCCCTCGAGAAGGTGGTGATGAGCTGCCTTCTTGAATCGCTATATTCCATATACTATAAGTAGACCCATAATGGCATTGGGGAGAGAATTACAAGGTTTTGACACAGCAACACTGAAAGAACAATTATATTTTTCCAAAGTGGTGACTGAGAATGGCTAGGAAGGGAACTTGCAGCTGGTGGTATTGCCAGGTATTTGCTGCCTATGTCCTTTGAGATGGAAAGGGTGGTGGTTATGGAAGATATTGTTTAAAACAATGATATTTACATTTCCATAGGAAAATCAATTCCTACTTTAAATTTTAACTACAATAGATTCATCCATTGCTCCCCCCAGAAAATATCCATCCTACCAGACAAACTAAACCTTTGGAGGTAGGAATCAAATCATGAAGTTACCACAGATTATTTGGGGCACTCTTGGTTTGCCTATTGTTGTGGGTCCTGTGATGAATTTTTGCAGATGCAATATAACTTGAGATTGTCCACTTGCCCAGAAAAAAACAGAAAAACATGAAGTCATTCAAATAGAGGGAGAGGCTGCAGAATGCTGCATTACAAGGGGATCCAAGTATTCCTGTACATGAATCACAAAAAGTAGCATGCAGATACAGCATGGAGATTGGAAGTCATATTGAATTGTCCTAAGAAGAGTCATATTAGGCTCAAAACATTAACTGTTTTTCTCTCTCCATGGATGTTGCCAGATCTGCTGAGTTTTCCCAGCATTTTCTGTATTTATTTTAACAATTGTAATGTTGACACTTACTGCAAAGAAAATACTGTACAAAAATAAGGAAGTGTTGCTACATTTGTACAGGGTGAACTGCATCTGGACTACTGTAATTTTCAGTGTAAGTTTCAGTTGTCTTACATAAGGAAGGATATCATTGCATCGCAAGCAAATTGGTAAGGTTTCACTTGGATGATTCCAAGGGTGAAACGGTTGTCTTATGAGAAAATTTTGAACAGATTGGGCCCACACTCACTGGAGTGTAGAAGAATGAGAATGATTTTATTGAAACAATTAAGGTTTTGAGAGGATTTACAGTGTGGATGCTGAGAAGATGCTTTCTCTCGGGAAGTCAGAGCTAGGGGTCACAGTTTAAAAGAGGGACACCTCATTTAAGACGCAGATGAAGAGAATGTTTTCCTCTTGGAGGGATATTAGTATTTGGAATTCTTTATTCTTGATAGCAGTGGAAGCTTGGTCATTAAATAAATTCAAATCTGACAAATTTATCATTCACAAATGAGTCAAGGGTTATGGGAGGCCAGAAGGAAATAGGGTCAAATCCATAATCCGAGCAACCATGATCTTATTGAATGACAGACCATGCTTGAATAGCTTAGTCTTACTTTCATTTCTTAAAAAGCAAGGATGGGAGTGCTGGTGTTGAACTTGGAATTGTTCATGTTTAGCCTTTTATTAGTCTGTCCTGCATCATAGTTGGACTTTGTGGACACTAATTTACAGATTAACTCATCTGCTATCATGATGGCATTTCCTCCAGTGAGGATCTCAAATACGCCTGCTCCAGGGAAACACCCCTTGAAGTGGCATTTAACATACACCTGGCATGTGGCATTGGTCAATTACGGGTAGTGTTGGTTTAGTCAAAGGTTTCACTATGCTAGCTTCAAGTCTCCAAAAAAAAACACTGAATTGCTGGAACATAATAACTGCAATAAGCACATTGCATATTGAAGTAAATGACTGAAGAACTGAAAATAATATTCAACATCTCTATATACTGATGAAAAAAAGGACTTACTTTGTGTGTTCCAGGGTTTGTATGTCAGCCAAATCAAAGGTTATTATAACGACTGGAAACAAAATTTTAAAATATGAGCAAACATTGATATTTTAAGAGTCCGCAATGATAGTTGTTTTGCTGGCACTAATCTGGACTCACCTTCAGCACCTCGATAGTATGCAGAAGCAATGCATTTGAATTTCTCCTGCCCTGCGGTGTCCCAACTGAAGTCAATAGAAATATATCAGATCAATCCTTTGAAAAAAACCTACTCCAAATTGATGAGTACTTTTAACTTTAACTGAAAAGGTTCTGTTTTATTCTGGTTTTGCCACATTAAAGTGTTTAAATGTTATTGCATTGCATTGCATTGTTATTGCATTAAACCACTGCCTTCCTATTCAAGCAAATAGTAAGGAAATACATGACTGTAAATGTGTCTGAAAAGACTCATCTTGTTGGGGCTAAGGACTTAAAACAAATATTAGACTCCTTACTTGCTAAAGCATAGACATAGCTAAAGGACTTCCCTTGTCTGTATTGAGTTTCCTAACCAGGGAGCATTAAAGGTCTCTGATTTCCTGGATGTTTTTTCCTGGAGGAGTGCGAACATTCTTGCTTATAAGCCTAAAGAATTTTAGTTGTGTCCTATTTCAGGAAATCAATGCTAATAGGAAATAACTTGCATTTACAAAGTTATTCTCAGAATCAGAGTATATTACAAGATACTTTATAATCAATTAAATACTTTTGAAATGTAGTAATGTTGGGAACACTGTTGTGTACAGTAATGATAGCAGTTAATGTTCAGGTTACATTGAATCCACACATTCTGCCTAAGTCACACAGCCTGTGGATGGTAACAAGGAGTTCTACTCTAGCTTTCTATGGTCATGGTAATTATACGTAATCAATAGAGATGCACATACTGCTGCCACGCAACACGTTTTCTTGTTATCTAAGAAGGATGTCTCTTAAGTAGATCCTCTATGGTGGTGCGTCCTCTAATCACCAGATAGGCACAAGAAAAGCAAATACGTAGGAGGATTTGTGGGAACAAACTACCCAAATAACCTTTACCCAGTACCACTTAGTGGTAAAGGTAGTAAATATAAGAAGGTTTCAGGGGTGTTCATCTGGCTAAATACTAAAAGCACAGCAGTCAATTTGTCCACAGTAAGGTCTCTTAACACCAATGTTTTTCATTTATAGTTGAGGGATAAACATTGTTTAGGACACCACTATTCCATTGCAATAAATGGGACAGTGACAATGTGAGTACAAAGTTACTTGGAGACAGATGCTGGAAGCTAGAGTCAATAAACATGGAGCTGGAAAGGCACAGAAGATCAGACTGCATCCAAGAAGCAGTAAGTTAATGTTTGGGGCTGAAACCCTTCGTCAGGTCAAAGTTAGGTGAGTAACAAGAGTAGTGATGAACAATTGCTTTGAGGATGGGAGAAAAGCATATAAAGGGGTTTCTGTTTCAGGTGCACTGCTTTTCTTGATACATATTAATTATCTAAATTGAAAAACACAAAAACATAATCAATAGGAGTCAACCTGAATGACAATGGCTCCAACAACTAGAGACAAACAAATGTTTGGGCCAAAGACTTCAAACAAGTATTAGGCTCCTTATTTGCTAAAGCATAGAGATAGGTAAAGGATACTCCTCGCTTATCCTTCTCAATATGGTGGTCAGTGCCCTACGTTCCAGTTCAGCGTGCAAGATTTCTGCTCAGAAATTTGGTGTCTGGCATTTAGGCACTTTCCAGGACAATTTCTAGGATATAATGTCTGTCTTGGCACTAAATCTAACTGGGGCATTCTTCACTGCAGTCATAGCAACTAGGGAGGAACAGCAGACTCATCTCTCACTCAAAAGAATATATCTGTGAAAAAACAAGTTGATATACAATCTCATGCATTTTAAGAATAAATACGTAACACTTCATTTTAAAATTCGGGTAATGAGTTTTTTTTTAACTATGTACTCACATTTGTAGGTTGTACGGAATTCCAGCAACTTCAAACCGCTCAATTTCAAAATCAACTCCAATTGTAGCCTTGTAGTCTCTGTCAAACACATTTTTACAAAATCTGAAATTTAAAGAGGTTCATAATAAATATTACTTCAGTAAAATGACATGGTCTCACTAAAAGAAGTGGTTTCAAGTATTAACAGTAGAAAGGAGGAATGAGACAGCACAGCTGTGCAAAATTTAATATAAATTCATACATAAATGAAAAGCAATAGAACTTCAATTAATTAATTCATCACACCCAGGAAGATATCCAGGAATGGAATACCCTCTCTCAAGGCAGAAGGCCAAGACTGTGTTTGCTAAGAGGCTCCAGAAAACACTGTGGATCTTTTCTCTTGCCAGAACATCCTTCCATTGTGTGACTCCTCCTCTTCATTGAGCTTCTCCTCTTCACCTAGCATGTAATATGGCTCTTCCACACAGAGCTTAGGCACCTCCTCTGCCTGGGCTGACAAGATCAGTTGGGGAAGCATGTAGATAAAGCCCTCAGTGATCTGTAATATAGTTTTGAGAGTTCCTGCCTCAGAAAATCTTGGAGATGTTGTGTGCGTTAAGATGGGGTGGAAATTGGACATGAGAGTTAACATAGAGGCATGGTGAGTAATTAATGAGGTGAGTTTGTTAAGATAGGGTGAGACTTCTATCTAGGTTTAACAGCAAAAATCCCCCCAAAGAACTATATACTACTTGGACATTTTTAAAAGAAAACTTAACATTCGGACCATTAGATTTTCCTCAGATAAAATCCGAAAGAACTGCAGATGCTGTAAAGAAAAATCAGAGTTAACCTTTTGGGTACGGTGACCCGTCTTCAGAACTGGACCCGAAACGTTAACTCTGATTTTTCTTCACAGAAGATAAATGTGAGGTGATTCACTTTGGGAAGAATAATAGGAAGGCAGAATACCGGGTCAATGGAAAGATTCTTGGTAGTGTAGATGTGCAGAAGGATCTTGACGTCCATTCACATAGATCCCTGAAAGTTGCCACCCAGGTTGACAGTGCTGTTAAGACGGCTTACGATGTGTTAGGTTTTATTGGTAGAGGGATTGAGTTCCGGAGCCGTGATGTCATGCTGCAACTGTACAAAATGCTAGTGCAGCCTCACTTGGAATACTGCGTACAGTTCTGGTTGCCCCATTACAGGAAGGATGTGGAAGCATTGGAAAAGGTGCAGAGGAGATTTATCAGGATGTTGCCTGGTCTGGAGCAAAGGTATAATGAGGAAAGGCTGAGGGACTTGGGTCTGTTCTCATTGGAGAGAAGGCTAAGAGGGGATTTAATAGAGACATACAAGATGATCAGAGCATTAGATAGGGTGGACAGTGAGAATCTTTTTCCTCGGATGATGACATCAGCTTGTACAAGGGAGAATAGCTGCAAATTGAGGGATGATTGATTTAAGACAGATGTCAGAGGCAGGTTCTTTACTCAGAGAGTGGCCAGGGCGTGGAATGCCCTGCCTGCCAATGTAGTTAACTCAGCCACATTCGGGGCATTTAAACAGTCCTTGGATAAGCATATGGATGATGATGGGATATCGTGGGGGATGGGCTTGGATTAGTTCACAGGTCGGCGCAACATTGAGGGGTGAAAGGCCTGTTCTGCGCTGTAATGTTCTATGCTGCTGGACCTGCTGAGCTTTTCCAGCAACTTCTGTTTTTGTTTCAGAGTTTTCTCAGAGTCATTTTATTATAATTCATGAAATCAATAGACACTCACCTATTAATAAGACATGTTTTTCCCACACAGAGGTCCCCAACTACCACCACCTTTGACATTTTGAGTCTGTGGGGGCAATTGACATAACAAAGTATCACTATGTTAAGTGGTTTTAGTTCCTGTTTTTACCTTCCATTCTCCATCTCTGCCATGTCCACTTTTCTTACACACAATAGGTCACTGTGCCTTTACACATCTCCCAAGAGCAAATGTGTTTCCAGAAATTATTCCCTTTAATTGTGCAACTGGGCACCCCCCTCAATTTCTTCTTAGCTCTGACCTTACAAAGCACGCTGCAAGTTATTATTTAACAATATTTTCAGCACTTGTATTAACATTTTAGTAAGACTGTGATGGACATTAACTTTCCTAGACATTGACTGAAAAAATGTACTCAATTTTACTGAAGTAATGTGTTTCATTTCAATGTAGAATACTCATGAAATGAAACAAGGTTGAAACAGTACGGCCAATAAAGTGAAAAGTGATTTTGGTATTTAGTGATCTATTTCAGCTTTTAAATGTTAATCTGAAATATTTTGGTGATGTTAGTAACCCTACTGCTGGTATGATGGCCATAAGTTGTCCATTTTATAGCAAGTAATCATGTACAGCCATGAGAGATTACCAACATTGAACCATGTTTTGTTTAAAATTGTAGGGGTATTCATATATAATAGAAACAGGAACTGGACAAAGATTGAAAGATAATGGTTTCTTGTGGCCATGGAAGCTGGCCTACGCTGATTCCAGTGAAGCAATGTCATGAAGTTAAAATTATCATCCTGGTTTTCAAATTCTTCCATTGCCTTCCCAATTTCTATAATGGCCTCCAACATTCTGAGATGGCTAGAATCTTCTCATTCAGGCCTCTTGTGCATTTTCCAATTGCTCCACCACTACCACCTAGCTGCCAAGCTCAGAACTTACCTCCCTAAACCTCTCTGTCACTCTACCTTACCTTTCTCCTTGAAGATGCTTCTTAAAAGCTATCTCTTTGAACAAGTTTTTGGACACTTGATCTACTTGGTCCTTATGTACCTCAGTGTCTTTTTGTGTTTTGCAACGTTCTTGTGAAATGCGTTCAGATCTTTTATTACATTAAAGGTGCTAGATAATAAGTTGTTGTTAATTTAAGAATTAAGCTTGGTCAATGAAAATAAAAACTTTTAAGTATGCTGGATAGTTAAACTTCATACAAAACAAAACAGAACTTTAGAAGGAGACATCAGTGCAACGATCCTGCATAAAGTAAGCTTCTAAATGGTCAGAGAGACAGTCAACTCCAGGTCTCAGAAATGAAAGAAGAATTTGCTAAACTAAAGGACCATTCAAATCTGTGCAGTGATTGTAATGAGGTCAGCCAGGTGGACCATACAGAATGTGAGTTCCCTGATTGGGGCTGTTAATCTGGTCCAAATGGGAATCCTGGCTAACGGTTAAAGAGGGTCACATATTCAGACACTGAGAGCTGGCACTGAGGGAGCTGGGCAAGTATCAAGGACTTTCCATATGTATATAAATAGTGGCTTGTTGGTGGAGTTATTTCAGTGGCAACAAGAGTCAAGCACGTTCCTGAAGAAACCTGCTCGAAACAGTAGTTCTTTGAGTTGAGATAAGCATTTCTGATATCACGCTGTTATTTTGGAAGTTTGACCCTTTGATCCTCCCGTCAAAGAATGAGTCCAGTGGAAAAAACTTATTATATTTTCTAGGCAAATGAGCCATTGCAGTTGCTGCTGGTATGTAGACTCAAGACAGCAAAGGAGTCCTACTAAATCTAAGTTGAGTAAGAGAACTCACAGGCCGGTATCCAGGAGAGTACACACCCTGGAAAGTCCACCTACATCTTGTTAGAACAGTTAAATTACTTAGCAACATCCAAATCAGAACCAATCAAAATAAACGTCTGGTTATACGGTCATCCAGCTCAAATGGAGGTCGATATTGGTGCGGCCATCTCACTGATCACAGGACGAGTACTTAACAGAACTTGCTCTGGGTTCCAACCCTTAAGTTTGAGCAACATCTTGGCCAGACTGAGAACCCATACTGGGGAATCTTTACAGATTAAGGGTACAACTTCGTTCCAGTCTCTTATGAGAAGCAGTTGGTTCAATTAACAGTGATTGTTGCAACAGGCTCGAATCCAAGCTTGATGGAGCATAACTGGTTAAGAAAGATTGACCTAGACTGGGTTAACGGTTTTCAATTTCGAAAACGGCTGCCTGAGTGAAGTCCTAATTAAATACCCGTAAGTTTTTCAGGAAGGTTTAGGGACTATCAAAGGAGTCAAGGCCAATGTGCAGGTTGACCAGGGAGCAATTACATGATTCTGCAAGGCTCACCGAGTGATATTTGCCTTACTAGCAAAAGTAGAGGCAGAAATCAGAAGGCTGGAAAGCACAAGAATCATCAAACCAGTCCAGTTTACAGCACGGGCAGCACTGGTCGTACTGATTGGGAATCTCATTGGGTCGGTTTGCCTTTGCGGAGATTTTAATCAACAGGTTAACTGCTTTTTGCAACTGGATAAATATCGAATCCCTTGCATAGAGGATTTATACACAAAGCTGGTGGGGGGATGGCCTTCGTGATGCTGGACATGAGCCATGCGCATCTGCAGTTGTGGTTAGATGACGATTCCCAGAAGAATGCTAGAACTAATAAGAGTTTGTACCAACATATGAAACTACCATTTGGGGTATCATCAGCCTGTGCAATTTTTCAACGGATGACGGAGAGCATTTTGCAAGGCCTACCCCAAGTCACCATTTAGATGATGGAGAACATTTTGCAAGGTCTACCCCAAGTCACCATTTAGATGATTTGCTAATAACAGGGAAAACCCATAAGGAACACATAGATGTTTCTCCCTGGTGAGTGGACGCCTAAGGAGGGAAAATTGTGCATTCCACGTGCCCCCCCCACCCCCCCCCCCGCCCCCCCCCCCCCCCGCCCCACCCCCCGCCCCCCCCCCCCCCCGCCCCACCCCCCGCCCCCCCCCCCCCCCCCCAACGCCAAAATTACGTACTTGGGCTACAGAGTCAACAAAACAGGGTTACATCCATTGAAAGATAAATTGAAGGTGATCAAAGTTGCTCCGGCTCCAATGTCTGTACCGGGACTTAAGTCTTTCCTTGGGCTGGTGAATTATTATTGAAAATTCATACAATGCCTGGCCACTATCCTGGCAACTTTGCAACAAAACCTAAATAAAAGTGTCAGCCTTGGAAACGGCTACATAGCCAACTTATAACTTTCAGGGGACTGAAGCATGTTGGCAATCACATGTTGGCAAACTATGATCCCAAGCAAGATCTGGTATTGACATGTGATGCCTCCCTATTGACACTGGTGTAGTATTAGCTACTAGGGAGCCCAATGGAAAGGAACACCCAATTGTGTAAGCATTCGAGACGTTGGCTAATGCAGAGCATAAGAATGCCCAGATAGAGAAGCAAGGTTTGGCAGTTGTATTGGTCAATCAATATCTTTACGGATATAACCATATAACAATAAGGATCCACAAAACCCTACTAGATCTACTTAAAGGGGACAAGGCAGTGCTGTCCATAACATCACGTCAAATTCAGCAGTGGGATCTAATTCTAAGTGTGCATAATTACAAATTGGAACACTGTCTGGTAGGCCAAATAGCAAATGTGGATTCATTGGGCCACCTCCCACTGGCAGATATACCATGGGTAGTACTGCCACTGGAAGACTCAGTAATGGTTTTAAATTTTCTGGACACACTTCTAGTCATAGTGGACAATATCAGACCTTGGATGCAGAAATATCCAGTTCTGGCCAAAATGAAACAGCTAGTGGTGATGGGGGATACCAAACATAGAACATAGAACATTGTAGTGCAATACAGGCTCTTCAGCCCTCGATGTTGTGCCGACCTGTGAAACCAATCTAAAGCCCATCTAACCTACACTATTCCATTATCATCCAAATGTTTATCCAATGACCATTTCTACTGTCTATTACTGTTGCAGGCAGGGCATTTCATTCCCTTACTACTCTCTGAGTAAAGAACCTACCTCTGACATCTGTCCTATATCTATCTCCCCTAAATTTAAAGCTATGTCCCCTTGTGCTAGCCATCACCATCCAAGGAAAAAGGCTCTCACTGTCCACCCTATATAATCCTCTGATCATCTTGTATGTCTCCCTTAAATCCCCTCTTAAACTTCTTCTCTCCAACAAAAACAGCCTCAAGTCCCTCAGCCTTTCCTCATAAGGGCCATCACAACCAGGATTGAAACCTTTTTGGATCTGGAAAGACTAGATCATAGTAGAGGGTGGCCTATTATTAGGGGGAGCAAATGTGATCGTCACAAGCAAAAGCTGATACCAGATATGGCTGAACTCCATCACGGCAATCCAGGAGTCTCCAAAGTGAAGATATCAGTGAGAGGTTATGTTGATGGTCAGGCTTGGATGCAGATATAACCGTGTCAGTGGGGCTGTGCCCAAAGTGCCAACAAGGACAAAAATTACCACCAGCAGCTCCCCTGCATTCATGCCAATGGCTGGGTAAACCCTGGATTTGGTTACATGTCAACAGCGCAGGTCCTTTCATGGGCTTAATGTTCTTAGTCATTGTAGACGCCCATTCAAAGTGTTTGAATGTGCGTTGAGTTCATTCATGAAACACAGAAATGACAATAGAAAAGCTACATGTATCATTTGCAACACACAGACTCCTGGAAGTGTTGGTCACAGATAACGGAACATCATTTACCAGCAGGAAATGTGAGTATTTCCTAAAGTCGAATGAGATTTGACATATAAGAACTGTTACATACCATCAATTATCTATCAGCCTGGCAGAAACAACAGTCCAAACTTTGGAGGCAGGCTTGAAGAAACAGTCTACAGCTTTGCTACATACCAAAGTGACCCGGCTCCTATTTGATTACAGGTCCACATCTGCTGCAACTACAGGGATAGCTCCGGTAGAGTTGCTAATGGTGGAAGACTCTGCAACAGATTAAATCTGATCTTCTTGAACCTGATGGGGTGGGAGGGGTGAAACGGTATCAGGAATGCCAGTGCCAATGCCAGACTCTGCCAAGTGAGAGAGACAATTTACATCAGGAGATGAAATTTGGTGTAGGAACCACAGAAATTGCCCTGAATGGGTAACAGGCTTGGTCAACGCAAGGTCAGAAACAGTGACGTCTAAAATTTAGGCAGAAGCAACAGTCCAGAAGAAGCATGTGGACCAAGTGAAAGCTGCGAACGTGCAAACAGCGTGGGGGCAAAATGTGCCCTGCTCCTCAGAACAGTTAGAAAGGCCGTCAGATCGCATAGGTTCTCCCTGTCCGTCAAGCATTGAAGAGACTTGTAAATTTGAGATAGATATGGCAGATCTCACCATTTCGATGTCTTTGTCACTGGAAGAAGACAGCGAATTTCTGTCGTGAGTTCCTGTGTGTTACACACTGCCTGTATCCAACGCAGAGATGGAGGATCCTGGCCCAGTGCTAAAATGCCCCAGGAAATACTACAAGAAAAAGGACTGGCCTATGTCCTCAAACTCAGAGGAGGGGGCATGTAGTGACTGTAATGAGGTCAGCCAGGTGGACCTCATATAAAATGAGTTCCCTGATTGGGGCTGTCAATCTGGCCCAGTTTGGAACCCATGGCTGATAGATAAAAACAGGAGTGTCAGACATTCTGATGCTCTAATAGCTGGCTCTGAGGGAGCTGGATCAGTGCCAAGGACATTCTACATGTAACTAAGGGGTAATTGGTGTCAGGATACCGGCTCAGTGGAGTTACTGCAACCTCCATTAATGTTTTCTATAAAAAAAAAGAGACATTTTTGCTAGAGGTACTCAAACAGCAAGCACTGAGTTGGTAAGCATTGAGTCTTACATCACGGAAAACTCTTCAGCACATGGTGCCTGTGCTGGCTCTTTGAAAAAGCTATTCAATAAGTTCAATTTCTTTGCTCTTCACAACAGTTCTGCAATTTTTGCCTCTTCAATTATATACATACACATCAATTTAATTTAGCATACAAAACTGCCATTCCTGAGCTCATAACCCAGTCACATTATCTTATCAGTATAATGTGAGCCTTTTGTTCCTTAAAGATATTCATTACTCAAAGCTCCCATTTATTCAATAGAGTATTGTTGAGCAGGTATTGCCTACAGATGCTAAAAGAAAAGATGTGATTCATCAGCTGGTCTGTTTCATTAAAACTCTTGTGATCTGTTTGTGACGACAGAAGGAACACTATTTCTTAATTAAATTGACCTTAAAAAAGTTGACTGAACCAAGTTTCATTTCATGTCTCAAATTACTTACCCAACATTTCTGGTTTGTCGTTCATGGCAGGCATTTTTAACTTGAATGTGGAACTGATCTTTAAATTGGAGACAGGCTTCAGGTAAGTAACACTGCATCAAGATTAAAAACAGACTGTTGACATTGAGTGTCTAGTCATTAAAGGAACAGATACAAAGTTACCTGACTATGTGAACAGCTCTAACAGCTAGTGTCCTAATTCAAATTATTCAGCGAGGTTATTTTTAACTTTAGCCGCTCAAGTTCAACTACTCTGATGGAACACTGATGTCAGTAACTATATATGAAATTTCTGTTCTTTTCTAACTGTACAGCAGCTACTCAGAGAGTCCTATAATGGCTCAGCTGGTATCACTCTTGCATCTAAGGCATAAAATTCCAGTTTCAAGTCTAGGTTCAGAATTTGGGCAGAAAATTCAAGACTGACATTCCAGTGTAGCACTGTTGGAGGTATTCTCTGTAAGATGTTACAATCAGGCTTCAGCTGCCTTTTCAGATATAGTTAAAGATCGATTTTGAAGAAATATTGGAGTTATCCCGAATGTTCTGGATCATATTTACCCTTCAACAACACCACATATACAAATCAGCTGATCACTGTCACAGTTCTGTTTATAGGATCAAGCTGTGGACAAATTGGCAGACAGATAGAGGATTAAGCATCATTCTGATGGGTCTTTAACTGCCTAATAAGCATGCATGTCAACGGCATTCATCCCGCACCTTTCCCAGATAAATGTTGTAATCACACACTATCTTGCAACTGGTACAACTTGTAAAGCAACAAAGTGGCTCTCACACATCCATCCATTTATTCCATCAGATGCTGGGGCTTGCAATCTCAACTCCTCTCTGACATTCCTCTCCACTCACACATTTAAACTGATCAAATTTAAATTAAATTGTCCCAGTTAGCAGGGAAGTCAAAGTGCCAATTAGCTTTTCAAAGTGAAGCAGATCATGCATCCTTTCTCTGCACTGGGCGCAGGTTCTGGTGTGGAGCACATTTCTTCTAACTTGTGCTGCAACCTTTGTCTAGGCCACCTTGCTCAGATGGAAGTGCCACCCTGCTGTTATTTCTGAGAACTGGACCTCCTGCCATCCTTGACAGCCTGGAAGAGAGCCTGCAGAGATGCAGCACTGAACTGTGAACTCTTTCTGTCTGCTCTGGGACACGACTGATGATGATGCTAGCACCAACAGCTTCCTGGATTGACAAGCTTGTGTGAGGTGACAGCAGACGTTTTGACTTCCTGCTAGTCCCTGCAGAATGCTTTGCCACGCTCCTCAACTATGCATAACAAATTGGTGAGCTGCCGTGTGATCACTTGTGACCAGCCATGTTGTCCATGAAAGAAAGTGTGGGGCATATCCAGTCCCATCGTTGACAACCTCATCAAGAACAAATGATAGCTGTGTTTTCCCAGGATGGGGAATTTCAAGACTAGGGGGCATACATTTATGGTGAGAGGAGAAAGATTTTAAAAAAGACATGAGGGGCAAATCTTTTACACAGAGGGTGGTTTCCATGTGGAATGAAATTCCAGGGGAAGTGGTGGATGCGGGTACAATCACAACGTTTAAAAGAAATTTGAATAAGTACATGAATAGGAAAGGTTTGGAGGGATATGGGCTTGCCTTCATTACTTAGTCCTTTGAGTACAGGAGATGGAGAGTCAGGTTGTACAGGACATGGGTGAGGCCTTCTGGTCACCCAATGATAGAAAGGGTATTATTAAGCTGGAGAGGGTTTTGAGAGATTTACTAAGATGTTGCTGGGTTTGGAAGGTTTCAGCTATAAAGAAAGGTTAGATAGGCTAGAACTTTTCTCAATGCAGTGTAAGAGGTTGTGAGGCAACCTTATGGTAGTTTGTTAAAAAAAAATGAGGGGCACAGACAGAGTTAATGGTAGGTGCCTTTCCCCTAGGATGGCAGATTTGACGACTAAGAGGTACATTTTTAAGGTGAAGGGTAAAAGATTTAGAAAGAACAGGAGGGGCCAAGTTTTTACACAAAGGGAGATTCACATGTGGAATGAATGTCCTGGGGAAGTGGTGGATGAATGTACAATTACTACATTTTAAAAGACATTTGGATAAGTACAGGAATAGGAAAGATTTGGAAGGTTATGAGCCAGCAGTAGGCAAGTGGGACTAGTTTAGTTTGGAATTATGTTCAGAATGGACTGGTTGGACTGAACGGTCTGTTTCTGTGCTGTATGACTCTACAACTCTATAACAATGGAAGGTTCTGCCCAGTAGGGCAGTAAACTTTATCTCCTCTGCCTGGTACAATCTTCATCCCTCTGGCGTTCCACTTACAATTAAAAAAGGCTGTATTATGACAGAAATCATCCAAGTTGACTACATGAGAATAGCCAGACTGCATATTATCCTCTCCATGCAAAGTCCACTTTGGTTACTGTCACCATCATCGGCAATCACTCACTAATGAGTATGATGGTCACTGGCCTTGAGCTCTGTGGGTCCTAATGTGGGCCAAGAGCATGAATCCAGAGCCGCATTTCCGACCTCACATTTGGTAGATGTTTCTGAGAGGTGGAAGAGGTCACTGGCCTTGAAATGTTGCTATTTCTTTCTTGGGTTTCTTCTCTGCTTCCTTTTCTATACTTCCTGTTACTGATGAGTGTTTTAGGAGAATTGTTCCCCTTCATGCAGGAATTTCCTCTAAGTAGGTTTCTTCTGAACAAGCAACTCTGATGCATTTATATCTATGTTGTATTTCCTCAGGGAAGCCTTTGGGGGTCTTTGAATTATTTCCATTGTCTTCCTCTCATTCTGGTGCCTTCCTTAAGCTGGATGAAGAAGTTAGACACAGGCATCTTAAGCACAGTGCTGGTCCAGCAAAATTGGTTTCGCACCACCATGGCCTCGATCTGGTGCTATCAGCTGCTTAAAGGACATTGATGTTAGTATGCCTGTTCTCCACGGTGATGCACAGAATCTGCCTCAAACAGCATTAATGATATTTATCAAGGGTCTCATAGTGGCATCTTTATGCAGTCCAAGTCTTGGAGCCATATAGCAGAGTCAGAAGGATGACTGCCTTATACACAAGCATCTTAATATCAGCATGATGTCACAGTCTCAGTCTTAGATGGCACTTGCAGATTGGACGCAATTGAGTCTCCACATCAGCCTGATGTCAGCCTAAGAAGAGAGGTAGCTTCCCAAGTAAGGGAAATGCTTCATATCTGGGGGCGAAGGATGGACCAGAACTTGATCTGGGACGTGTTCCTAAAGGATTTGAATCATCTTGAGGTTGAGACTCAAGATTATTCAGCCTCAAACTGAGCATTGCAGCTGCACTTGGTACTCTTCTGATAGATTGCAACACAACTATTTTCTTCTCATTTGTTTCATACAATAAGGAGATAGAGACCAATTTTTTGATATGCTTCCTCAAAGGCACTAAGCAAGGCTTTAAGATTCATTTCCAACAGAACAGAGATGACATTGTCATCCACGTACTGAAATTTCACAAGCGAGATCAGTGTTTCTTCCTTTGTAGATTTCGACCAGTTGAGGTTGCAAAGATTTCTTTCCATTGTGTAAACAATGTCCACACCACTGGGATACCTGTTCTTGACAAGATGAAGACTTGACAAGATAAAGAACTCTGGTGATGAAGATGAGAAAAGGGTAGGGCCAATGACACATCCGTGCTTGACTCTGGTCTTGACCTCAAAGAATGCTGTTATATTACCACTGGTGAAGACCATCACCAATATTTTGTTGTGGAGGAGGCAAAGGATGAGTTTCACTGGACAGCTGGTTTTTGACAGGATCTCCCATAGCACATCCCCAGTGACTGAGTCAAGAGCCATGATCGGGTCGACAAAAGCTATATAGGATGGTTGGTGTTGTTTCTAGAATTTCCCTTGGGGTAGTCAAGCTGCAAAAAACATGTCCATTGTTTCAAGGTTTGATTGGAAGCCACACTGACAAAGGTAGGGTTTCCACAGAGACTGGGAGGAGTCTAGTGGGATTTGGGTGGTAATTTCCCAGTGATGGAGAGTAGGGACATTCCTCAGTAGTTTCCACAGCCCTCTTGATCTCCTTTCTTGAAATTAGTGGTGATGGCAGCCTGTCTGAAATCAGCAGAGATTTTGTTTTTGTCCAAGATTTTCAAGAACAGTTAATGAAGATGACAGGTGAGTTATCTTCCTCAAAGTTTGGAAATTTCCACTGGAAGCCAGTCTACTCTTGCACCTTTTCCATTCTTCATGTGTCTAATGGCCACTTCAAATTCCGCCACAATAAGTGGGAGTCCAAGATCATCTTTGGGGGTTTGCCTCAAACATGTCCTTTTTGACAACTATATCACAGTTTGGAAGTTCTTTGAAGTGTTCTCTCCATTAGAGGCGGCTTTTTGCTTTGTCTCTCAAAACAATGCCATCCTTACTCCATACTGATTTGAGGTCAAGGGTGTTGGGTTAGTATATTGCCTTGGTGGCATTGAAGGAATCTTGGGTGTTCTGCTCATCAGCAAAAATTTGCAGCTCCTTAGCTTTCTCAATCCACCATCTGTTCTTGATTTCCCTTCTTTTCATTTGTAACTCTGCCTTTGAGGAATTCTCCTTCTTGTCTCCCCGGTTGTCTTGCCAGGCATGAAGAGCTCTCTTCTTCCTGTCAATGAAATCTTGGGTACTGAGATCATTCGCTTCAAACCAGTCTTGCTGTTTTGTGGTCTTATAGCCAATGGTTTCTTCATAGCATATGATGACTACCTTCAGCTCTTTCCATATTTCCTCCACTGCATTAAAATGAACATTTTGGAGATTTTGATGAAGGTGTTGTTGGAAGTACATCAGTCTTCTTGGTTCTTGAAACCACTCAACTTTGAGCTTTTTTCTGATCTATTTCATCTTCAGCTGTTTCTAGTGGCTTTTGATGGATATTGAGGAATCAATGAGCCAGTGAGTGGTCTGTGCAGTAATCATCTGCACTGCTCATTGCTTTGATAATGAAGACATCCTTTTGGTCTTGGGATTGAACAATGATGCAGCCAAACACACCAGTGCTTTGATCATGGATGCTTCCAAGAAATCTGAACATGTCTTTTTGGCAGAACAGTGTGTTGGTGATGACCATCTGGTGTTCTGCACATTCAGTGAGCAGAAGAATCCCATTGGAGTTGCAACTCCCAACTTCTTCCTTTCCAATGGTTCCTTCCCAGAGTTGGAATACTTTCCAACCTTGGTGTTGAAGTCTCCAAAGATGATAATTTTAGCTTCCTTGGGATGTTATTGAGTGTAGTGTCCACACTCCCCTCACATCTTAGACTTTGAAGTCAAGAGACAATGGTTCAATGGCATTATCACTGGACTTTTTATTCAGGTAGCATTCTGGCGACCCCAGGTTTGAATTCCACCATCCTCATCTAGGGTCTGGCCTAATACGACCCAGATCAACAGCAATGTGGTTAACTCTTAACTGCCCTGATCAATTAAGAATGGATAATAAATGCTGGCTAGTCAATAACGCCCACATCCCTTGAATGAATAAGAAAAAAGATGGAGTTCCTCACCTTAACTTCCTAAAGTTAAATCAGCAATGCTATTAATATCACTAAACCACAATTCTCTCTAGTAGATGATATTGCATCAGGTACCTTTTCAAAATGTTTGGTTGCCTAGTAACTTTCACTTCAAACAAGTACCAAATCAGGGCTATCCATAGAATTAAAATGTGGATTTTTTGTTAGAAACGGATGTTTGGAGCTCAAAGTTTATTTTTTAAAGATAATCCAGCTAAACAATGGAAAACATATTTGGTTGATTTAAAATTGCATTTGTACTGAAGAGTAATATGTGATGTGATCAAATCCAAGTGACACCACTGATCATAAAGTGTGAAGCTGGATGAACACAGCAGGCCAAGCAGCATTTCAGGAGCACAAAAGCTGACGTTTCGGGCCTAGACCCTTTCACACTTTATTATCTTGGATTCTCCAGCATCTGCAGTTCCCATTATCTCTGACACCATTGATCTGTTGGCTAACAGTTCTGAGGTTGTTCATGACATTTTGAAATGATAGGAATGCTGGAACTGACCCGGCAGAATTAGCAACTACTAACTACTCACTCTAAACTATCGAGTCTCCAATCAAACTAAAGTCAGTTTTTCACTTCCAGAAATAAATACAGTTGCATCATTCCCATTCAGCTCTGCTCTCAGAGGCCCTATACTTGGCACTACCTGAATTTCCAGCTACTCCTGGTGCTACCAGCATTAACAAGATAAATCTAGCCGTCACTGTCCAATATTTGTACTGCAGGCCATAATCAGTCCTGATCTCAAACACAAACATGTCACCTCCCGTACCAGATACAGTTCAACATTTGAGCGACAGAGACAACATTAAAACTACCAAAGACAAATCGTAACCTTGGGGAATTTAGAGATGATTCGGTCCCTGCTGACTGGTGGGGCATGCAAAACACCGTTGCTCATCTTTTCTCCACTCGATGTGAAATGCTTTCGATTACTTTCTTCCGCCTTAAACCAAAAGAGAGAGATTGGTAAGAGCAAGTAGCAATAGGTACACATGTAGTTCGCGCACAGAGGCAAAGCATTTTTGGCAGGATGATGCACCAATCCCCGCCTCTCAGCATGGGAGGGGGAGGGGGTGCAACGGTAACGATTCCAGTTAACTTCTCACTGACCCGAAAGCATTAACTAAACAGGCAATACAATGCAAACATCAACACGAACTTACCAGCTCCCAGCACTGCCGCCTGTTGCAGTTTCTACGGCAACTGGCGTCTCGATCGCTTCGAACGTTGACGTCAGGAGGAGGGGCTTGTATCCAGAATACGTTTTGTCTGACTCTTATTGGATTCGAAATGTTAACTTTTTCACAGAGCTATCACACCTGCTGAGTTTTTCCAGCATTCTCTATGTTTGTTTCAGGTTTCCAGTAGCCACAGTATTTTGATTTTAGAAACACAGAATTTAAGTGCAGGAGATAACACGATGTGGAGCTGGATGAACACAGCAGGCCAAGCAGCATCATAGGAGCAGGAAAGCTGACGTTTCGACGAAATTCTCAGATTCTCCAGCATCGGTAGTTCCTACTATGTCTATATAAGTGCAGGATTAGTCCATTCGGCCCTTCGAGCCTGAACCACTATTCAAAATGATCATGACTGATCATGCAATCTCAGTATCCCATTACCATTTTTTTTCCATACCCCTTGATCCCTTTCGCCACAAGGACCACAACCAGTTCCTTCATGAATGTATCTAATGAACTGGCCCCAACAGCTTCTTGTGGGAGAGAATTCCACAAGTTCACAATTCTCTGAGTGAAGAAATTCTTTCTCATCTCAGTCCTGAACGGCTTACCCCCTATTCTTAGGCTGTGACCCCTAGTTCTGGACTTCCCCAACAGTGGGAACATTCTTTCTGCAACTAGCGTGTCCAATCCCATTAGGATTTTATATGTTTCTATGAGATCACCCATCACTTTTCAAAATTCCAGCAAGTACAAGTGAGTCAATTCAGCCTTTCTTCGTATGTCAGTGCTGCCACCCAGGAATCAGCCTGGTGTGCCTTTGCTGGTCTTCCTCAATAGCAAGAATGTACTTCCTCAGACTAGCAGACTACAACTACACACAATACTTAAGGCATGGCCTCACTAAGGCCCTATATAGTTGCTGCAGGACATCCTTACTCCACAGAGTCAAATCCTCTTGCTATTAAGCAAAGCATGCCATTAGCTTTCCTCATCGCCTGCTGCACCTGCATCTGTTCCACCATGTCACCCAGGTTTTGCTGCACCTTTACCTAAACTGCCACCATTCCGATAATAACCTGTCTTCCTGTTTTTGTAACCAAAGTGGATAAACTCACATTTATCCAAATTATATTTGCCCACTCAGCCAGATTGTCCAAGTCACACTACACCCTCTTAGCATCCTTCTTCCATAATACATTGCCACCTGGGTTAGTATCACCTGCAAATTTGGAGATATGGCATTCAATTTCTTCATCCAAATCATTAATGTATGTTATGAACAGCTGGGGTTCTAGCCCTGAACCTGGTGACACCCCAGTCATCACTGCCTGCCACACTGAAAAGGACCCATTTATTTCAACTCTCTGCTTCCTGTCTGCCAACCAGTTCTCTATCCATGTCAATACATTACCTCCAGTGCCTTGGGCTTTAATTTTCCTTACTAATCGCTCATGTGAAACCTTGTCAGAAGTCTTTTGAAAGTCCAGATACACAATATCTACTGATCTACCCTTGTCCACTCTACTGGTCACATCCTCAAAAATTTCCATAACATTCATCAATCATGATTTCCCTTTCGTGAATCCATGCCAGCTCGGACCAATTCTGCCAGCGCTTTCCAATTGCCTAGTTATTACAATCCTTAATAACTGATGCCAGCATTTTCTCAACCACCAATGTCAGGCTAACTGGTCTATAATTCCCCATTTTCTCTCTCCCTCTATTTTTAAAGAATGGGGTTACATTAGCTACCCTCCAGTCCATTGGAACTCTTCCAGGATCAAGAGAATGGTGAAGAATGATCACCAATGCGTCCCCTATTTCCAGGGCCACTTCCTAAATTGCTATGGAATTTTCTTAACTCTTCACCGCCATGTTCTCAAACTTATCCCATTTGGAGTCTGTAGTATTGAATAATTGTTTTACAAATGAAGTCAGATACTCAGCTTCACACATTTTGAATAATTACCCAATTGTCTTGCAGTGTCTCTGTAGAAAGATTGCACTCATAACCACATTGGTAAATGTGATGTTTGGACCACAAAGTTGGCACACTCCATGATTTGGCGTGATTGCATCAGTTTAATTTCAAGGCAGTGGGGTACATTGGATAGCTCTTTCAAAGACATGATTGGCCAGCGTGTCTTCTATTGTTCTGTAGGATTCTACATTTAATCGCTTCATTGCTGATGCATAGCGCCAACAGTACACAGCACCTGCATGAAGTACAGCACAGACTCACCAAGGATCCTTTTGACAGCAATATTTAAACCTGCTGCCTTTACCACCGAGAAGGAGAAGGGCAGCAGTTGCATTTGAACTCCACAACATGCAAGTTTCCCTCCAGGTGACACTCCATCCTGACTTTGGAACTGTATCACCGTTCCTTCACTGTCACTGGGTAAAAATCCTAGAACTCTCTCACTAACAGTATCATGGGTGACCCTGTACCACATGGACTGCAGTGATTCAAGGAGACCTTTCACCACCACATCCTCAAGGGGAATATAGGGTTAAGCAAGAAATGCTGAGACAAGAGGAAAGATATAGCGCTAGGCTGAAATTGATTCATCAATATAGAACAATCTTGTGTTGGCAGGTTAATTAACTTACAGGAAATGGGTAGGGGTTCCCATAAACGAGTAGGCTGTGAAGTGACAACCACATCAATTGAGTTGTCTGTTTCTGTGCTGTATGACTCAATGACTCCAAGTCGAACTAACACCATATTTAATGGTCTGCCAGTGCTCCCTAAGTATAGAAACTGCTGTTTTTGAAGCCTTGGAACTAGGTACAATCTTGCCCATGAGAGAAGTCCCAATGCTGACTCAAGCAGGTTTTCTGAAAGGCCTGAAGAGTGAGGCATGTGTACATATAACAGAAGTAGGTCCTGGCTGACCTGTGGTTCAGTGATGACTCCCTCCAGGTTCTCCTCCAAATTTCTTAGGAATGGTTGGCGGTTCTCTTGCCCAGAGACATCAGCAGGAGACTTCTCTGTCTAACAAAGTATGCCTCTGGCAATGAGGAAACAGTCTCTAATTTCACATCAAACCATGAGGCAAAAGGGTTAGCTGCAACTGAGGAGCAGCACCTTGTACGACAGCATACAAATATATTAGGAAAAACCGCCAACTCATTTTGGGTTCATATTTGGCCATACTGTAATGAATCATAGTATAAGAGAGGCCCTTTGGCTCATCAAATCTATACCACCAAAAATAATCTATCTACTCTAGTCCCACTTTCCTGTACTGGACCCACAGCTTTGAATGTTACGACATTTTAAGTGCTTACCCAAGTTCTAAAGATTGTGAGATTTCCTACCTCAGCCAACCTCCCAGGCAGTATTTCCCAGACTTCCACCACCATCTGGGTGAAAATGTTTTTTTCTCAAATCCTTTCTAAAACTCCTGTCTTTTACTTTAAAATTATGCCATCTTGTTATTGACCCTTTTACTAAGGGGAACAACTGCTTTCTATTCATCCTGTGCATGCCTCTCATAATTTTATATACCTCTATCAGATCCACTCTCTCAACCTTCTCAGCTTTAAAGAAAAACATCTGAGCTTATCCAGCGATAACTGGAACTGCAGATGCCAGAGAATCTGAGATAACAAAGCGTGGAGCTGGACGAACACAGCAGGCCAAGCAGCATCTTAGCAGCACAAACGCTAACGTTTTGGGCCTAGACCTTTCATCAGAAAAGGGGGAGGGGGAGAGGGTTCTGAAATAAATAGGGAGAGAGGGGGAAGCGGATCGAAGATGGATAGAGGAGAAGATAGGTGGAGAGGAGGCAGGTAAGTTAAAGGGGTGAGGATGGAGCCTGTAGAGGTGATTGTAGGTGGGGAAGTAGGGAGGGGATAGGTCAATCCGGGGAGGACGGACAGGTCAAGGGGGCGGGATGAGGTTAGTAGGTAGGAAATGGGGGTGCGGCTTGAGGTGGGAGGAGGAGATAGGTGACTGGAAGAACAAGTTAGGGAGGCGGGGACAAGGTGGGCTGGTTTTGGGATGCAGCAGGGGGAGGGAAGATTTTGAAACTTGTGAAATCCACATTGATCCAGTGGGCTGCAGGATTCCCAAGCAGAATATGAGTTGCTGTACCTGCAACCTTCGGGTGGCATTGTTGTGGCACTGCAGGAGGCCCAGGATGGACGTGTTGTCTAAGGAATGGGAAGGGAAGTTGAAATGGTTCGCGACTGGGAGGTGCAGTTGTTTATTGCAAACCGAGCATAGGTGTTCTGCAAAGCGGTCTTCAAGCCTCTGCTTGGTTTCCCCAATGTAGAGGAGGCCACAACGGGTACAGCGGATGCAGTACACCACAGTGGCAGATGTGCAGGTAACCATCTGCTTGATGTAGAGAGTTTTCTTGAGGACTGGGATGGGGGTGAGGGAGGAGGTATGGGGGCAAGTGTAGCACTTGCTGCGGTTGCAGGGGAAAGTGCCGGGTGTGGTGGGGTTGGAGGGGAATGTGGAGTGGACAAGGGAGTCCTGGAGAGTGGTCCCTCCGGAAAGCAGACAAGGGTGGGGATGGAAAAATATCTTTGGTGGGGGGGCTCGGATTGCAGATGGCGGAAGTGTCGCATCATCATCCCATCCCCTTGGCCTGTCCGTCCTCCCTGAGCTGACCTATCTCCTCCCTACCTCCCCACCTACACTCACCTCTACTGGCTCCATCCCCGCCTCTTTAACTTGTGTGTCTCCTCTCCACCTATCTTCTCCTCTATCCATCTTCAATCCGCCTCCCCCTCTTTCCCTATTTATTTCGGAACCCTCTACCCCCCCAACTTTGCTGATGAAAGGTCTAGGCCTGAAACATCAGCTTTTGTGCTCTTAAGATGCTGCTTGGCCTGCTGTGTTCATCCAGCTCCACACTTTGTTATCTGAGCTTATCCAGCCTCGTTTCATAGCTTAAATGCTCCATCCCAGGAATTTTGCTGAATCTCCTCCGCACCCACAAGAGCAATCACATCCTTTCGACAAAGTGGTGACCAGAACTACGCAGAGTATTCCAGCTGTGACTTCACCAAAGTTCTACATAGTTCCAACATAACCTTTCTGCTCTTACATGCCTTGACTAATTAAGTCAAGTATTCCTTATACATTTTAAGTACCCTATTAACCTATCCTGCTACCCTTCTTGTAAAATGGAACCATATCAGCCATCCTCCAGTCTTCTGGAACCTTCACTGTGGCCAGAGATTATTTGAAAATTTGGGTTAGGGCCACTGTAACTTCCTCACTCCTCTCCCACAGTATCCAGGCTTGGAAATTATCCATCTTTAAGTTTGCCAAAACCTTCAATATCACCTCGATTCTCATATTAATCTGCATAAGAACTTCGCAGTCCATCTTCTCACGTTTCATACATGCACCCCCCTTCTCTCAAGTAAAGACAGATATGAAGTAAGCATTTAACACTCTACTAACGTGGTTGTTGACATACTCTCCGAGCTGGTGGGTTTAGCTGCAAACATTTCACCACCCTGCACGTTTAAGTTATTAGTAAAGGTGTGCTATGTTCTGCTTTCATTTCCTTTCATTACTTGTGGTCTTCTGGAACAGGAGTACCAGAGCTCAGAGGGACCATACTGCAAGTCACTGCTTGCCATGACAAACACGAGGGTATCACCGGACAAGGCTGGCAGGGCATTAAATAAAGGAAGGAGCAACAGTGCAGCAGGAGATTGTGGTGAGAGAATCTTGGACACCTAGGAATGCCTGTGAGGATCATGAATAGTACAGAGCATACATCTGCAGTATGCAGAACGGGGGTCACAAACCACCCTTCCTTAAAGAGTCTTTTTATGATTTATTAGATTCCTTTGATGTTAGCCACCATTCTGTGCTCATTTTCCCTCCTTGCCCCTCTGATTGTTTTTTCAGATCTCCTATGTACTTTCTGTCTTAAAGCTATGCAGATATCAGTGAACTTCTTTCTAGGCATTGAAGGAAGTGTCATTCATTCAGCACAGACAGACTTAGCCAATGGCTGACTCAACTTTACTCTACAATGCAATACATAACTGATTAACTTCATAACTGATCAACTTCAAACAAATTACTAACTTCAGGAAAAATGGAAAACACAAGTGAATTGTTCAGGATGAATGAGGACAAAAATGTTGCAAATAAAGTACTGAAGCCAGGCAAACATGTAGCACAGTAGCAAGTTATTTGTTACTACCTTCGAATGAATTTATTGAATAGTTTTGTTGCATTTAAAAATTGTAATCAATGTGACCAGCAACGTGACTAAATTTTTGTCAAATATGGCGAAACAAAAGAGATTTTACCTCTTAAAAGTAAGTTAGAATCATAAATTGCTTAAAAGGCCAGAATGAATTGCATACTTGCACCTTTGAGGTCTTTTAGATTGCTTTGAGTAGAGCTACATTGCCAGCAGATGCTGCCTGTGTCATTCATTTCAGACTGCTTATTGCACTTTGTGTAACCACATTGATAATTGCAAAATCAAACTGAGAACATAAAATACTCATTTACCTTATTTTACTCACTCCACAATATTTAAGGATAGGTTTATTTGTATTAGAGGCAGTGCAATTAAGGTTCACTAGATTAGTGAATAATTTCAGACTTTCCCACATGTTACCTTTATCTACCCTACCAGTTACAATTTGCAAGAGTAGGAAAATGTAGCCATGCAAATTGAAAGGATTTGACAGCATTGCGAGGTAACTATTCTGACAATCATAATGACAGTGGGACAGAGTATACAGGCATTTAAAAAACAGCAAATAAAGACAAAAGGAGAACAACAGGTAGAATGGCAAAATTCATGGCTCTTTCCTTGAAGACGTGTTGTAATCGTAAGAAAATAAATGAATTAAAGACATAAATAGATGTCAATCTTATAACTATTAAGCAGACGTGTTACAAGGAGATCAAAGCTGGGAACTGAACATGAGTATATGACCTTTTGAAAGGACAGCAGGAAGAGAAAGATGGCAGAGTATTTTTATTGGTAGCTTCATGTAGTGTTAGCCATAGTTTGGATGGAATATGACATTAAAAAAGGGACCTAAGCAAATGGCCTTTTCAGCCATTTGTGCAATTTCTGCGGGTGTTTTCCCAAACCCTTTTCAAAGGTATGGGGGAGATATACAGAGGGCTGAGTGATGTGGGCTATGATGAGGTTTGTGACAGAATCACACAAAAAGTCTAGCAAGGCCAACCAAGCAGTAAGATGAGTTTTTTTTGCTAGGCAGTAAGAGTTGCCAACTATGAGTGTCTATAATTTGTTAAGTGCCTTATTAATGCTGCAACTTGCTTTGTTAATATTCAGCTTTCCATCCTACCAAACTGCTACATATCAAGAATTCTTAACATGGAAGTCAGGGTGCATAACTGGTGATGTCAGTTCTCCGCTGCTGCAACCACCCTCCATGTTGCTCAGCACCAAACTGCACTGTAGTGCATGATTTATGGCCACCAGCCACACACATGCATCCCTCATGCACTGACATTGGTGAATACCATCTGCCAACCCCACTCAATCATCATGGCACATCTCCAATCCACTTGCAGGCTGCTTAGGAAGCACAGACTTGCATTGTATGCACATTTGCAACTAGTATTGAAAGCTCCTGCAAGGAAGTATTAAGCAAAAGGACAGGCATCACATCACGGATTGAACCAGACTGTATCTCAAGTCTGCTCACTTGCTTCTCTCAGTGTTTTCTCTCTTAGAGCCTACCAAAATGTTTGCAGCATCCATATTTTACCTTGCCTGTTAAGGTCTTGGTGCTTCAGCCAGAATGAAAGGCTATCAGTACTGCTTTACTGACGTGCTGTAGAAGCAAAAGCATTCATAGAAGTGGGAAGAAAGGGCAGTGATGGGGGAAACTCAAGGTTGGACAGGAGGCTGGACAGCACTGGAGAGCACAGTAGGATCTGGGAGGGGGAGTCACTGGCAGTGGCAACCACCTCAGCCTTCATAGGACAGCACAGAGGACCAGAGTGGGCATCAATAAGATGTAATATTGGGGCATGGAGCAGGGAGGTCAGTTGAAGGTGAATTTCAATGCAGTAGGTTTCTACTTGTGCTGAGGTGGAGCATTAGATTGGGAGGGAATGGGATCATTTGCCACTTGTTACATAGGTGTATAATAACATCTCTGAACTGGTTTCGAAGGTCTAAAGAAAATATCAGCTTCAACAAAAATATCCAGTGGCGTCCTTACATTGGGATGACTGACCTCCACAAACCAAAACAATCTTCCTTTATGCTAGGAATGACTCCAACCAGTGGAGAGTTTTGACTCTAGTTTTGCTTAGGTTCTTTGATGCTACACTTCGTCAAATGTAGTCCAGATGTCAAACTTGACCTGTTCTCATTGCTGAACTTGGAAACTCAGGTGGGTTCAGCATTCATTAGGTCTGTGGGTGAACTGTAGAAGTGAGTCATACTTGTTGTTGCTGCAAAATTACATGTAACTTTAAATTTTCTTGCCTCATGTCCATTCTTCCACAAGGGTCATCACTGCCAGTCCATCCAATACGAATTACATTTCTTCTTCTTGTGCACATCAACAGTTATTTGTTTTGAGAAATATCACTTACTTTGATAAATTTAATTAAATTTAGGTTATGATCATTATTTCTCACTTTAACTGGGCCACTTGTTACAATGCACACAAAAATTCCTGGTAATTTTACACATTTATTATATATACTTGTTATTTATTATATATACTTGGTGAACGCTGTGCAAAGGCCAAATCAATTTCTAGTTTATTTACAACTAAAAATAATTCAGAGCAGCAAATTCTCAAAGGGAAGACAGTATATTGCCCTGCAATTTGATTGATTATTTAAAGAAACTCAATAATATTTCATGTTATTTTTCTTAAGCTCTTAAAATGGCAATCTCTGATAAGAACTGCTCTGAGTTAGAAAGAGAATTTTACGCCAGATAATTGAAATGTTAATAGTCTTTACACATCTGAAGATAACAAAATATTCAATGATAACTGCTGGATTTTTCATTTAAATGATCTGCCAAATAATCAGCAATTACTATTTTGTCTAACACTGCAATCAACATTTTAATCACGTGCTTCCATTAAGGCGTTTTTTTTCTTAGGAACTCATCTAATTTGAAGATATCCTTAGTACACGGCTGTACTCTTAGTGAAGAGAATCACTCTCTTTCAAAACTTTAATTATTTAACCATATTAAATACCTAGGAAAGAAACTGATTAACTCCCACAAATTAGTATGGAGATCACTGCAAGTATTTACCTGCACTTGCAGGATGCAATGGACACAATGTTGACTGAGGCTTTACATGTTTGTTCTGTGCAGTAGCATCTCAGTTTCACTTAATGCTTCCGAAAGGTAGTCTGTGGTAGTGGAAAGGGAAATGAATTTTGGCTGTAAGTCATGGTGGATATCATTTCAAAATTGAATTTCTTTGAACACTATCTGAACATGGAAAACCAATGTTTTCAAACAAAGTACTCAAGATCTTGAGAAAGAAGTAGAGAGATGTCCTGTACGACAGGTACGGAAAGTAACAGCACAGAATAGCCACCAAACAGGTTACTATGTATAAGATAACAAGGTGTAGAGCTGGATGAACACAGTAGGCCAAGCAGCGCCGGAGGAGCAGGAAGACCGACATTTAGGGCCTAGACCCTTCTTCAGAAATATATTTTGCTAAGATTAGATACAGCATAATTCCTGTCAGAAAGGCACGTGTGCACTGCAGATCCCATTTTTGGTTGGTCGAGTTGGGTAGCATGTAAATATGCATGCCAGGTCTGGGTGACTTGCCCTAAAATTCCATTTTTATCATGAATTTCTTTGAATACCAACTTGAATATTTTAGTTATCCAAAATGGTCAAGTCTGCTGCCTTGTCCTTCTTGGTGGTAGAGGTCACTGAAGGTGATGTCAGAAGCTAGCTGAGTTCTGCATTGCACTGGAAGTGCATTACCAGTGATGCAGGGAATGAATGTTTAAACTCGTAGATGGACTGGTGATCAAACTTGCTGCTTTGTCTTGGATGGTACTAAGCTTCCCAAGTGGATTTTGAACCATACTCGTTGGGGCAAATGCACAGTATTCCATCACATGACTTTTGCCTTATGGATGGTGGACGGGCTTTGGGGAGTCACAAGGTGAGCTGTTCCCCACAGAATTTCCAGGCTTTGCACCTGCTCTTGTAGCCGCTGTGTACATGACTATTTCAGTCCAGTTTCTGGTGAATGGTGATCCCCAGGAGGTTGATGTTGGGGACTCAGATATGGCAATGTTTTTGAACATAAAGGGAAAGTGGTTTGACTCTTCCTTGTTGGAGACTGTTATGGACATATTATAAATTTTAAAATAAAAGGTCTCCTCAGGGATATTGCCAAAATGTAATTTCTGCTTTTCTATTTTGATGAAAGAAGGTTAATCGTGTTTGGAGAGCACAATTACAGGTTAGTTGGCTGTTTTTTCTAGACCAAAGCCTTTTCCTTTGTTGTCCAGTGCTTTGGATTTTGTCAGTCAATGTTACATGAACCAGTGCTGACCCCAAACTGATTGCTATTTCTATATTGTAAGGATAAAACACAGCCAGGTTCAGAACTGTGGAGACATGTGACCAAACCTTTCTGCTGAAGGGTGAGGGTGTACAAGTTACCATCGAGACATATGGTTTCTTTGTAGATAAACTGTCTATGGCTCATCCCAGAGGTTAAGTGAAAAGTCATTTACACTTCTTATGGAATGGGCTAACTTACAATTGTCGTGTCAAGGTATTTTCTCTGGCAGACATTTTGTGACAGTTTATAACATAATAGCTAGTATCACACTCTCATCAGGAGGTACATAAGGCATTGATTGTCTATCTGATTATGATTTTGAAAAGTTTCTGGAAGGTTACTGCCAATTCTTGTCATGTGATTATGGCAGCCAACTTTGTTGGGCTGTTTAATGTGCTTTTCTCAAACATTCATTGAACATAGATATAGGTGTTTATTAAATTTGGTTTCTAATCTGTTTATGAGAGATGATCAATACCTGATACCTGTCTGCTATGAGTGATACTTGCTACTTGCCGTGCACTTGGCCAAAGAATTCTTCAGCATTTGAAGTGCTGTAAATGATACCATAAACAGTGCAATTATTACAGAATATCCACACTTTTTACTTTATGATACAGAAAAGGTCTTGGAGATCCATTACCTTTTCATCCTCAATGTTTCTCCAACACCTCTTCTCTGTTAATGTTAATTATCTTGTGTTTCTTATTCTTGTTTTCCCCTTGGTTACCCTCAATTGCTGGTACTTAATTTGCAGTTCTTCTGTGAAGACAGACACAAAGGGCACTTGGAGATTAGAATGCAGGCAGATGGTTCTGTAAAACTAGGGTGCCATACCATTGGAGACATACCTTCCAACTTGTACCACCACCATTTTACATACAACAAAAAAGATGGCGTGAGAGTCATTTCTGCCCAATTTGCAGCCTGGCAAGTTAAGACCCTGCAGACTGCTAGTCAGTGAAAAGCGAGGTATGTTTTTTTGACCTTCAATGCCAATTGGAGACTTGTGTCTTTTCTTGATAACTTATAGCTGTTGTGCCAATTTAAAAATGGTGATGTCCAGGGAATTTAGGCTAACCTTGTCTGTCATAGCTTTAAGTTTAATGATGAGTCAGTATTTTCTGATGAATTCTTCTGATTCTGTCAGTTCAAATATCCCATATGTCAACACAAATACAGAAGGCAATCTTAATGTCTGCCTACACTCATGTAATGAATGAGCAAGTGAGATTGAAAATTTCACCCCTAAAAATGAAAAATAGCCCTCAGACCTTTGAATACAGGCATGGAGGACATTATGTTGAGGATAAACAGTGAGGCCTTTTCTGCGGTATTGTATCCACTTCTGCTTGCCCTGTTATAGGAAGGATATTATTAAGCTGGAGTGAGTTCAGAGGAAATTTACGAGGATGTTGCTGGGAATGGAGGGTTTGAGTTATAAAGAGAGGTTGGATAGGCTTTGTCTTTTCTGACTGGAACTGAGGAGGTTGAGAGGTGATCTGATTTTAAAAATAATGAGGCACATATATAAGGTGAATGGAGGTATCTTTTCCCTAGGGTGGGGAATTTCAAGACTAGGGGCATATTTTTAAGGTGAGCAAAGAAAATTTTTAAAAAGACCCTACAGGCAACTGTTTTACACAGAGAGTGGTTTGTGTGTGGAATGAACTTCCACAGGAAGTGGTGGATGCGAGTGCAGTTACAATGTTTAGAAGGCATTTGGATAAGTATATGAATAAGAAATATTTGAAGGGATGTGGCAAAACACAGGTGGCGGGGGGTGCTAGTTCAGTTTAGGATTATGGTTGACATGGACTGGTTGGACTGAAGGGTCTGTTTCCGTGCTGTATGATTCCATGACTATTTACAGAGTGTGTTGTGGGCATCATTGATCATTTCTCTATAGAGAAATGATCAATGATGCCCACAACAGACTCTGTGAATACAACCAGGAGATTTTGCGCCAAAAAACTTTACTCACTAACAATTCCATGACTCTATAAACTTCAAGAAGAATTCACAAATATAAAAATAATTTGACTATGTTCTGCAAGAGCTCAAAAATTAATGCTTATTATCATTTTCACTCCTGGTCTATGTCCATCAGTGGTATTGTAGTGTAATAGTGGAAAGATAAGCATTTATCAGGAGTAATTGATGTCACATCAGGTTTAAAAATAAGTAAATGCTCAATGACATTTGTGACAAAGTCAAAGATGATTTGAATTGCAAGATGTGTCATATTCATGGAGATATATGTGTAATACTCAGATTAGATTAGACAGACCACCACCAGGGAACATCATGTTATTGAGCTGTGCCTGTTTCTAACAATGTAGATAACATCTGGCAGATTTGTTCCCAAAATCAACAATTTTCTGTGTGGGGAATCTGCAGCAAGAGCTGACGTGCAATTGGGTAACTGCTGTGTGACATTCTGAAAGAATGTCAGCTAGTTAAATAATGGTACCATTAAAAAAAAATCCTACGCATTGACAGACACATTAAATTAAATTAAATAGTACATTAGTGCTGAAGAAAACAGGAAAATATTAAATGAGTTATTCAGAAACACTTTACTCACAGTTCTGACCTTGTCTGCTAAAATTTATCAGTATTCCAGGGTCATTGTTCGACGGGTCTTCACAAAGCCCTCTTCCCTGTCTCCTCCATTCTTGCTTCCAAAAACAAGTTCAAGGAGTTCATGGTCAACTTTGTCTCTAATTCAGGCAATCAAGTCAATTGCCTCTACAGTTTTCCTTCTATCCCTGAGCCTACTGAACTAAATTTCTTCCAAAGTTTCAAACTCACTCCCTCCTCAATCCTGTCCTTGAACTCTCATTTTTTTCTGGTTTCTTTCTTGTCTCCCTTTTTGCCCTTCCAGGTCTCATCTTGTTTTAGCTACCTCCTACTTCATTGATCCTACTTGCACTAAAATAGTGAGCTCTGATATTAGCTGTAATGCTAACAATTTCTTCAGGTTTCAAACTTGCCATTTCCTCCTCCCACACTGTGTTATATAGAACAATACAGCGCAGAACAGGCCCTTCGGCCCTCGATGTTGCGCCAACCTGTGAACTAATCTAAGCCCCTCCTCCTATATTACCCGTCATTATCTATATGCTTATCCAAGGACTGTTTAAATGCCCCTAATGGGGCGTTCCACGCCCTTACCACTCTAAGTCAAGAACCTGCCTCTGACATCTGTCTTAAATCTATCACCACTCAATTTGCAGCTATGCCCCCTCGTACAAGCTGAAGTCATCATCCACGGAAAAAGGCTCTCACTGTCCACCCTATCTAATCCTCTGATCATCTTGTATGTCTCTATTAAATCCCCTCTTAGCCTCCTTCTCTCCAATGAGAACAGACCCAAGTCCCTCAGCCTTTCTTCATAGGTCTTGCGCTCCAAACCAGGCAACATCCTGGTAAATCTCCTCTGCACCTTTTCCGATGCTTCCACATCCTTCCTGTAATGGGGCAACCAGAACTGCACGCAATATTCCAAATGAGGCCACACTAGCGTTTTGTACAATTGCATCATGACATCACAGCTCTGGAACTCAATCCCTCTACCAATAAAACCTAATACACTGTAAGCTTTCTTAACAGCACTATCAACCTGGGTGGCAACTTTCAGGAATCTATGTACATGGACATCAAGATCCCTCTGCACATCTACACTACCAAGAATCTTTCCATTTACCCGGTATTCTGCCTTCCTATTATTCCTCCCAAAGTGAATCACCTCCAAACTTTCACCATTCTTCCCTCCCCAAAGTCCTTAAATATGTTGCCACCTCCCAAATCAGTGTCCATCATTCAGAGAATTCTGTTTGAATTCTATCCATTGAAATTCTGCTCCTGTCACTGTATTGAGATAGGTCTTTTCAAGGTCTCAAATGACATTCTGTGTGAGAAAAGTAAACTATCCCTCCTCATCTTTTCTGAAATGTATGCAGCCTTTGATGCAGCTTCCTTAAAGACGTCTGCACTGTTGTCCAGATGGATGGTACTGTATTTGTCTTATTTCATTTATATCTATTTAAATTATCAAGACAATCATTTCTAAATACTTCTCTTCTGATTTCCACACTATTACATCTGATGTCTCCTAAGATCTCCCCCTCACCCCTTCCTAGCTCTCATCCAAATGCCATCCCTTATCAACATAGTGTTAATTTCTATTTGTACATTAACACCACTCAGCTCTAGTTCAACAGCAACTCTTTTCCTGCCTCAATTGTCTCTAAATCATCAGACTGCTTGGCCAACATCCTATGTGGATAAGCAGAAATTTTCTCCAATTAAATATTGGGAAGACATAAGCTGTTGTCTTCAGTGCCCACCATTAACTTCTTCCATTTGCCTAGCAGCTGCCTTAAGGTAGAAAGAAACTGTTTTTAACCTGCTGTCATATTAGACCCAGTGATGAGTAAGCAACCCCAAACCACATGTATGCTAGTATGTGTGTCAAAATGATCCCATCATGGTAGAGTTTGATCCCATTCCAGCTGAGGTAGAGTTGGGGCCTTCATCCTCACCCAGTCCTGTGGGAAAGTCATGGCATAAGTTGTGGTTTGATGACTGTTTGAATAATCAAGAAGGCTACCTGGAGAAGATCATCTTCAAACTCCACTTTATTTCAGCTCATCAGTTGCTGAAATTCTCATCCAAGCTTTTCCTGCATTTCCATTCCACCTTTGCAAAGCATTACTATCCAGCGTCCCACATTTTACCCTCCATAAACTTGAGGTCATCCAAACCTCTGATGTCAACCCATCCATGCTGACCAGGTTTTCTAAACTGAACTAGTGCCATTTTCCTGCACTTGGCCCATATCTCTCTCAACATTCCTATTCACATGCCTGTCCAAATGTCTTTTATATGTTATAATTGTACGCGCCTCTACCACTTCCTCTGGCAGCTCGTTCTCATAGTTATTTTAACTTGGCATTGTAGCTTCGCTCTGTGGTATACAATCTGTCATTGTGGATCGATGCGTATCATTGTTGAAGATGTGTAGTTGTTGTCTGGCATGATAGCTTCAGCATCCAAGTTGTCATCTTGTATGGCAGCTGGTTGATGATAAGCATATCAGAAATGTCATATACTTCTTCATAGGATTTGACCATTGCTCATTACATTGGCATATGATTTGGGATGGACACAGTGATATCGTATCTTGCCACAAACTGATTTATGAAAATTTCAAACTCATATGCTTTGTAATGGTTCAAGTTGGAATAATTGTCTGCATATGCATTAATCATACTCTTGTATCATTTTCTCTCTTCTTTCCGACAGTGTGCAATGTTACTTGCCACTTGTCAGCCTAAGCCTGGATATTATCCAAATCCTGTTGCATTTGAACATGGACTGCTTCAGTATCTGAGTAGTTGCAATTTGGCGCTGAAGACTGTGCAATCATTGGTGAGCATCCTCACTTCTGATCTTATGATGGAGGGAAGGTCATTGGGTTGAAGAGACTAACCTGTGGAACTCTTGCAGAGACGTCCTGGAGCTGAGATGACTCATCTCCAACAGCCACAACCACCTAGCAGGTGGCATGATGGCTCAGTGGTTAGCACCGCTGCCTCACAGCAGCAGGGGCTCGGGTTTGATTCCAACCTTGGGTGATTGGCTGTGTAGAGTCTGCATTTTCTCCCCATGGCTGTGAGGATTTCCCACTGGTGCCCCAGTTTCCTCCACAGACCAAAGATGTGCAAGTTAGGTGGATAGGCCACGCTAAATTGCCTCATGGTCTCATCCAGGGATGTGCAGACTATGTGAGTTGGCCATGGTAAATGCCAGATTATGGGGATAGTATGGGAGCTGCGTCTGGGTGGGATGGTCTTTGGAGGGTTGGTGCAGACTCAATGGGCTAAATAGCCTCTTTCTGCACTGTAGAAAGAAATTCTATGTTCTTCCTGTGTGCCAGGTGTGACTCCAACAATTGGAGAGTTTTCTCCCTAATTCCCATGACTCTAATTTTGCTACGGCTCCTTGATGCTATACTCAGTTGAATGTGGCCTTGATGTCAATGGTTGTCACTTGCATCTCACTTCTGAAATTCACTTCTTTTGACCATTTTGAACCAATGCTGTACTGAGGTCAGGAGCTGAGTGGCCATGATGGAACTCAAACTGGGCATCACTGAGCAAGTTATTGCTGAGCAGGTGCTACTTGATAGCACTCTTGATGACACCTTTCGTCACTTATACTAATGATCTACAGTGGGCTGTTGCTGTGGTAATTGGCCAGTTTGGATTTGTTCTGCCTTTTATTGAGCAATTTTTCACATTGTCTCACAGTTTTATAAATCTACTAGAAGAGTTTGGTTAGGAGTGCGGCAAGTTCTGGAGCACATGTTTTCAGTACTATTGCCAGTATGCTGTCACGTCACAAAGCATTTACAGAATTCAATGCCTCCAACTGTTTCTTGATATCACATGGAGTGATTTGAATTGGCTGAGTTCTGGCATCTGTGACACTGGGGACCACTGGAAGAGGCTGAGATGGAGTATCAACCTGGCATTTTTGGCTGAAGGCTGCTGTAAATACTTCAGCCTAACATTTGCACTGATGTGTTGGTCTCTTCCATCACGCAGCAAGAGAGCATTTGGCGAGCCCTTTTCCTCTAGTGACCACTGCCATTCTCAAATGGATATGGCAGGACTGCAGAGTTTAGATCTGATCTGTTAGTTGTGGAATAGATTAGCTCTGTCTAATACTTATGCTGTTTGGCCTGTAAGTAATTCTGTTTGGTAGCTTCTTCAGGTTCACATCTCAATTTTAGGTATGCCTAGTGCTGTTTCTGGCATACTCTCCTACACTCTCCATTGAATTAGGGTTAACAAGCCTCACCAAAATCTACAGATGCACAATTGAAAGCATATTGTCTGCATAATGGCCTGTATGGCAGCTGCTCTGCTCAGGAGCTTAGGAAACTACAGAAGGTGGTGTGTACAGCCCAAACCATCATGGAAGCCAACCTTCCATCTATGGATTCGAATTACAAGCTTGCTGCCGCAGAAAGGCTGCCTGCATCATCAAAAACCCATCACACGCTGTTAATGATCTCCTACAATCTCTTCTGTCAGGCAGAAGATACAGAAGCCTGAACACACACACCAGCAGATTCAGGAACTGCTTCTTCCTGGATGTTTTTAGACTGATGAATGGACTCTCTTGCCTCCAATCATGGTGATCTTGCTAACGTTGATCTCGCTTTGCGCACGCTCTATTTAAATTTTTTTGATCTGTACACCCTTGCTCATTATGATCTGCCTGTACGGCTGATAAACAAAGCATTTCAGTACTTTGGTACATGTGACAATAAATCAATCAATTCACTGGTAATGATTAGATTCCCTACAGTGTGGAAACAGGCCCTTCAGCCCAACAAGTCCACTCTGCCCCCTTGAAGCATCCCACCCAGACCCTTCCCCCTATAATTCACACACACTCCTGAACGCTACGGGCAGTTTAGCATGGCCAATCCACCTAGCCTGCACATCTTTGGACTGTGGTAGGAAACTGGAGCACCCGGAGGAAACCCACGCAGACACAGGGAGAATGTGCAAACTCCACACAGACAGTTACCCGAGGCTGGAATCGAACCCGGGCCCTGGCGCTGTCAGGCTGCTGTGCTAACCACTGAGCCACCGTGCTGCCCACAATGTTTGAGATGGGCACATGCTGGGCCAAGAGGTTGCAGACTGTACTGGAGTATAATTCTGTTACAACTGATGGCCCACAGCACCACATGGATGCCATGTGTTGAGTTGCTAGATCTATTGCAGTCTGTCTGATTTAGCACAGTGATAGTGCCACACAACACGATGGGAGGTATCCTCAATGTTAAGGTAGGACTTCATCTCCACAGTAACTGTGCAGTGGTCACTCTTACCATTACTGTCATGGACAGATGCATCTTAGCAGGCAAATTGGTAGGGATGAGGTGAAGTATGATTTCCGTCTTGTCCGTTCCCTCACCACCTGTTACAGATCTGCTCCAGCAGTTATGTCCTTGAGGACTCAACCAGCTTGATGGGTAGTGTTGCTGCTGAGCCACTCTTGGTGATGGACATTGAATTCCACCTCACAAAGCATATTTTGTGCCTTTGCCGCCCTCAGTGCTTCCACCAAGTGTTATTCAACATGGAGGAAGTACTGATTCATCAATTAACGGATGACAGTACATAGTATTCAGCAGGAGGTTGATTTGCTTATATTTAACCTGAAGCCATGAGATTTCATGGTGTCCAGAGTCAACGTTGCCAAAGGCAAATTCCTCCTGACTGTGCATCAAGGTGCCACCATCTGTGTCGGTCTCTACTCCTGTTGGGACAGGATTCGATTCTTCCAGGGATGGCAATCATGTTGTCTGGGACATTGTCTGTTAGGTATGATTCCGTGAAGATTATTATGTCAGGCTGTTGTTTAATTAATCTGTGAAACAGCTCTCCATATAGTCATGAGGACTTTGTCGGGTAAACAGGGCTATTTCTGCCATTGTTTTTTCTGGTGCCTGGGTCAATATCAGGTGGTCCGCCAGTTTTCATTTCTTTGTTGAGAGTTCGTAGTGAATTGGTACAATGGGTGGCTTGCTGGGTCATTTCAGAGGGCAGTTAAGTATCAACCACATTGCTGCGTATCTGGAGTCAGATACAGGCCAGATCAGGTGTGGATGGCATATTTTCCTTCTCTGAAGGACATTATGAACCTATAGAGTTTTTCCAACGATTGACAATGGTTTCTTCGTCATCAGGAGATTCTTAATTCCCCATTTTGTTTTTTGAATTGAAATTCTACCACCTGTCATGGTGGGATTTAAATCTGGGTGCCCAGAGCATTGATTAATAGTCACTAGACTATTAATACCACTACAACACCAGTCTGTCATGTTTGCATTGGCGTTTCAAACGGATAATGTCTGTCAATTCATGGAATGTTGGATGTGTTGTAGGCAGTTAGCTTATCGTGTGTGGACAGCACAACATTGCGTCAGTTGACTGACTGCATCACATGTAAGAAGTGTAAAAGGATGATATTTGCACTAGTTCAAGTGTCAATTTTGGTATATAGTATATCACTTGGATGGAGGTAAAGGCTTCACTTTTCACTTTTACTGATGGACTCCACGTGGACTCCCATGTACTGACTGGGGTGAGCAGGTTAAGGTTGTGGTTACTGTTTGACTTTGTTGACATGTTTGTGTACATGTATGGAATGTTTGAATCTTTGGCATTGTACCTTGATTGGTTAGTCCTTCTTCACATGCTGCTGTGGAGCACTGTGCTGTACTTGGGGTTTCTCTGTAGAGTTAGGCTTTCTGTATACCTTTGTACTCTTATGGAAGAAAGCTCACAAATACCACAAAATGCTGTACACTATTTTGATGCATGAGACAAGCCACAACTCATGCAAGATTTTGATGTTCTAGTGACCCTGTTCATGGCTACAATAGATGTTCTAGAGGCCAACACTTGCATTTGCTGCTGTCCTGCTACATTCTCTTCAAAAATGTCACCTTCTCCTATTGGTGTCAATTGTGTAATCTGGTTTTGTCCAGAACTCATTTTCTGGAGAATTTGATGGCACTAACCAGTTTCTTAAGTCTTTCAGCTAAGTTGTCTTTTGTGAAACTATATTCTGTAGCGTTGTGACAACACTTGCCTATAAATTGGTCAATCATTTCAGTTGGCTGTGGGCAATACATGAAGTCAAACCTGTGTATCCTGAAACAGACTTGAATTTCAAATTGGTCTTATAAAAATCTGAAAGTGCTTTTCAGAATCTCTATAGTTACTGTCAGAAATCTCAAGATTTTTATTCTTCTTAACTCTTCGGTACCCAAAGAGAGAAGAGATTTGAGAGTTTGACTTTATCAGTTATTTGCTGATCTAAAGATTTAGAAAACCTTAGTTCTGACAGAATGAAAAAGGATTGCCAGTCCATGTTATGTGTTTTCTTTCTATGTTTGGCTCTTTAAAATGCTAGTGTAAGAATCTGCAATGCAGTATAGGGCTTTTCTGTGTTCCTGTTAGCTTCTATAACTTTTTTAAAAAAATACTGCTGCTTTCAGGTCTTTTCAGCACCTTTTAAACTGCTATTTAACCAAAATTGGATCAGCAGCCTTTTGGATTTGTTGATTTTTAAAAGAGAGACAAGGAGTACTCACTATGTTTCAAAATACAGCAGTGATAAATGGAGACTGGTCAGGAATTAAAGTTACAAACAGGGCAGACTGAAGTCTCTGATGGTGACTTTAGAACTGAGCAGGTGAACAGCTGCAAGAACTCTATAGATAAACTATAAGTGTTGTCTAGATGTCTGAGAGACTATAAAAGGAGTGAAAGATTACATTTGGATTGAGAACACATGCCATGGGTTAATGGGAAGTTAGCAGTCAAACTCCACCAGGGACAGTACCAATGCACTACAAAAACAGCCTCAGCACTGGACTTTGTGCTATGTTGTTCCAGCTAGTTTCCCAACACCTGCAATTTAAAAGTCCTAACTTGCTGTTTTTTTTTTAAAATTGTCCCTCCCTCTGCCCAATTTGTGTCCTCCTTCAGTCCTACAAAAATCTTCCAATCCACTGGCCATGACCATTACTCACCATTTAGGACTAACCCCTCCTAATACTTCTTTATTTCTGAAGACAGCCTTCCGACCTCGAGTTGCACTTGGGACTTTTCCTGTGTTAAATTAAGGCTGTTCAAAGTAGATTTTGTTGCGGATAGTGGAGACCCATTTACCTGTACGGTGCAATGTTGATTACAGGCGCTTTACGGAGGAGTAGGCCGCGGGTGTTGCTATGGCAACTGAGCCAAGCCGCGAGCCGAGCTTTCAAACATTCACCAGCGAAACATCGGAGTGTGAGCTCGACTTCTGAGCCCTTGGAGCTTCGCAGTTGCTGTTTTAAAAAAGAGAGAAAATGGCTCACACGAGAATTTCTGCCAAGTATCCTCCTCACATCGACCCGACCAAGGCGCCCATTGCCTTCGGGGACCGCGCTTTGCCCAAGCTGAAACGGGAGCTAGCGGATCCCGATCTCCTGGTCCGGCAACGGGCCCTCATGGCTCTGTGTGACTTGCTGCACGACCCCGAGTTAGCTTACACGGCGGTCGAGGTCGGTAAGTGAAGGCCCTCTTCACTACTTGCACAACACACAATTAAGAAAAGGGAAGGTGCCAGTCAGTTTGGAGGAACTGCAGGGCGCCGAGGAAGTTGGGTGTATCAACATGGTCCCTTGTCTGCTTCATTCCTTAACTTAGCTGCTCAATAAACGTGACTTGTACAAATGCATTTGTACACATTATCTACTTATTATAACAATAGGTATCTATTACATACGAAAAATAAATCCGTTATCGTAGACGTAGATTAACCGAAGAAAGGTTTCGTCGTCAAGGTATGTAGGCACTAATAAAAAGAAACTAATAATTGGAAATTAACTTCTGGTCCTACTCCATTGTGAAGTATAAGACTTGTCAAACCAATATGCCTTAGTTGCCAGTTTTACAGTTTTCTTTCTAAGGCGAAAATTAAGGCCAACTCTCAGATTACTGCTTCACTTCCCAGACTTACCATTAACACTAACCCCTAAATCTCTCTGGAGAGATTTTTCAGTGACAAAATACCATGATCGAGCGATGCCAGTCATTTTCATTTCGATTCCATACCTCCAAGCCAAATCCATCAGCATCCCTATTATTGTCTCAGGTTGAAATCCCATTTACACATTTTTTGGGAATGTCTGCTGAATGTTTTATTCAACATCCAGTTTATCACGTGCAACATGTCCAGCTAATTGGGGTCTCAACTTTTAAGATTGAATTTTCCAAAACTGCTGGTTCAATCCTTCAAAAATAACAGTTGCTGTTGAATTTGGGAACTTGAGTATTGTCCTACATTGATTGATGGTCACTAAGCACTCCTGCCCTTCCATAATTTCCTGTGCCCAATGATCCAGTTTTCCAATCCTTGGTTTATCCTATTTTGAAGAATGTTCAGAACTGAGGAGGACACCCAGCAAAGCAAACTAAGTGCAAACAGCAGCCTTTTGGAATCCTCTTGGATGCAGATCAGGAGTACAATCGCCAAAAAAAACTGACACTAGCTACTTTCCAAGTTGATGTTATTAAAATGCACTGTCAAAGAAAACATGCTGCATAAAAATAAAGAAAGATTACAGAGAATATTGCCAGTCACTGATTATATATGCAATGAAATTTGGAAAGAAATGTATCTATATAACTTTGATCAATTAATTGCTGTTGCATCTCTTTACTTCTATAATTTTGAATGACAGGTTATTAAGTATGCATCCTTTCAGTAGAAGAGAAATAAAAACTTAGTGGTAAGGTGGAAGCACAACATTTAATAAAAAGTATAACTTGTAATTGGAAACAATGCAAAGAACAGAATTATGCTTTTTAAAATTCACTCATGGGGTGAGAGAGTGTTGCTGGCTGGGCCAGCATTCGTTACCCAACCTGAGTTTCCCTTGAGAAGGTGGGAGTGAGCTCTTTCCTGTGGACAATTGTTCATTGATTACCTTCCTTTGAACCTGCAGTATTTAAGACCATAAGATGTATGAGGAACAGAAATTGAACCTGCTCCACCATTCAATGAGACCACAGCTATAAACACTCAACTCTACTTTCCTGCCTTTTCCTCATATCCCTAGACTTTTGTTGATTAAAGATCTGTTTCAGCCATCAATATTCTTCATGACCAAGTCTCAACAGCCCTCTGTGGTTAAAAGAAATCTATGTATTCACTACTCAGACGTAATCCTGCTCATCTGTCTTGAATGAGTGACCTCATTCTGACTTAGTCAGAAATTGTATCCTCTTGTTCTAGACTCTCCTACATGGGATAGTCTGTACAACTATCCTAACAAGTCCTCAAAGGATTTCAGGTTTTAATAAGGTCATCTCTCATTCTCCTAAACATCAATCATAAAACAATCCCTTCATACCCTGGATTAGCTGAGTGAACTTTCTTTGGCTTGCCTCCAGTGCCAGTATATCTTTCCTTAGATAAAGTGACCAAAGTTGTTTGCACTACTGTAGTGTGGTCTGATTTGTGCTTGTATAGTTTTAAAGTTTGAGAAATTTGTAGCTTGGCTTCTGGATGAGGTTGCAGACTTTGCTTGTGCAGCCAGTGTGTTTGATTGCATACCTTTGGCCACCCTGCTAGGTTACATGGTCAGTGTGCCTCTGTGAAGCATCTGTGTTCTATCCTGAGATGCTGCTTGGCCTGCTGTGTTCATCCAGCCTCACATTTTATTATCTTGGAATCTCCAGCATCTGCAGTTCCCATTATCTGTGTTCTATCCTGCTTGTTATTTGTGTGCCTTGGTTTACTGGAGTGGTTGATGTTACTTCTAGTTCTGTTTTGCAGTAATTTGTATATCAGAACCAGTTCAATGTGTTTGATGGAGTTTTTTGTTGGAATGCCAAGTCTCCAGGAATTCCCTGACATGTCTAATACCCACAACCAATAAAACTAATATAACAAAATACCATGCAAGGATTGAGAGAACCATTGCATAGGCCAAACTGGAAGAAAACTGGCAATAATGATACATGAACATTAACTAGACACCTAGAGATATGACCAATTCTCACTGGTTTCAATACACATGGACAAAGAAGGATGCAAATGTGATTGGGACAACACATCCATAATAGTACAAGCCAAACAGAGACATGCCAGAAAATTCCTGGAGGCCTGGCATTCCAACCAGAACTGTCAACAAACACATTGAACTGGACCCAATATACAGACTACTGAAAAACAAAACCAGAAGTAATACCAACCACTCCAGCAAACTTAGGCATATAAATAAGGTAGAGTACCAAAGCTTCACCAGCAGTGCACTGACAATGTTATCTAGAAGGGTGGCAAAATGTCTGCAATCAAACATATTGGCTCCGTGAACAAGTCTGTAGAGTTTTATTTAGTAAGGCTTCCGAAATTTTATCCTGTAAAGCCTTTGAAATAAAGATCAAGATTCCATTTGCCTTATGAGTTACCTGCTGAATTTATAAGCTAGCTTTTCATGATTCATGCACAAGGATCCACATAGCTCTGTGTTGCAGCTTCCTGCAGCCTTTCTCCCTTTAAGTATTATTCAGCTCCTCTGTCCTTCTTGCCAAAGTGCATAACCTCAAATTTTCTCACATAATATTTCATCTATTAAGTTTTTGACCATTGTTGTTAAGGCCGTGAGGCCCTTCAAGTCTGCTTCACCATTCAATCATGGCTGATAAGTTCTCAACCCCATTCTCCTGCTTTCTCCCCATAGGTTCTTGATCATCAAGAACCTATCTGTCTCAGTCTGATGACCTGGCCTCTGCAGTCTTCTGTGGTACTGAATTCCATAGATTCACCAGTCTCTGGCTGAAGTAGTTTCTCCTTATCTCCGTTATAAAAAGGTCTTCCCTTTACTCTAAGGCTGTGCTCTCAGTTCCTAGACTGTCCAGCAATGAAGCATCTTCCCAACATCCACTTAGACCAGGCCATTCATATTTTGAAAGTTTCAATTCAATTCCCCCTCATCCTTCTAAACTGCAATGAGTATAGTACCAGAGTCCTCAAATATTCCTCATATGTTAAACTTTCCATTCCTGGGACCATTCTCGTGAACCTCCTCTGAACTTGTTCCAGGGCAGCATATCCTTCCTGAGATATAGGGCCCAAAACTGGCCATAATACTCCAAATGTGGCCTGACCAGCACCTTTTAAAGCCTCAGTAGTACATCCCTGTTTTTATGTTCAAAGTCCTCAAAAAAATGCCAACATTACACTTGCCTTCCAGAATACTGACTCAACCTGCAAGTAACCTTGCAAGAATCCTGGAAGAGAACTCCCAAGTCTGTTTGCACTTCAGACTTCTGAATTTTCTCCCCATTTAGAAAATAGTCCATGCTTTTTTTTCTTACCAAAGTGCATGACCTCACACTTTCCCCACATTGTACTCCATCTGCCACTTCTTTGCCCACTCTCCTCACCTGTTGAAGTCCTTCTGCAGCCTCACCGCCTCCTCAATACTACCTGAACTATCACTACACCTTTGTAAATTCAATGCCATCTTCACCATTTGTCTTCCCAGCAATTTTTTGCTTTACCTTCAAACTTGGCAATAGAACATTCATCTCCTTGTCCAAGTCATTAATATATATTGTAATGAATTGTCACCTTAACTGTCACTTTACATTCTGATGCTAAGCTTCAAGTTTAGGCTGCCCAGATTTTACCTGCAGACACCAAGGCAGAGAAAACATTCTGCACTTGCTTCAGCATTTTTATTCTCTATTTCAAACTAAACAAAACTGATATAGTATCAAAACTGCTAAAACAACACCACAGGTGTGGCAGCTTGTGTGGTGAGAAAGCAGAGTTAAGATTTCAGGTCCAGTGACCCGGAGTTCTGAAGGGCCACTGGACCTATAATGTTAACTCTGCTTTCTCTCCACTGATGCTTTTAACCTGCTGAGATTTTCCAGCAGTTTCTGTCCAAAGTTTTTTTTATTTAAAGCTGATATAGTATTTGTATGAAGTCCCCTCATTTTCAAAAACTCTTACTGATTTCCTCATCCAAATATGACTGCTTTCCCAGTCTTTTGTCTTCTAGAGTTCCTGTTACTATTATTAATACTATTTCTCCTAATTCTCTGGTTTTCCTTGCTTAAACTAATTGAACTCCTGTGGCACTGCTCCTGTACCAAAAAGTTAAATATACAATGTTATATACATTTTACAGTGTAATTTTACATTTGTTATTCCACTGTTCATTTACTATTATTAGGCATACCTTTAGAATGTTGCAGAACATTGAAGCCCCCCCCAGACATGGTAACATTCTATTTGCTGACCATAAGTGAAATAACTCCAGAGACCATCTTCCCATCACCAAATCACCCTGCATTTACACCTACATAGTAGTTGACACCTTTTTTATATCTGTCAGCGAGGACTTCCTGATTGGACCAAATTAACAACCTTCATCAGGTAACTGATATTCAATGACGTCCACCTGGCTAACCTCATTACAATCATTACATCCCTCCCACTCTAGGCCTGAGGACATAAGCCAATTCTTCTTACTATAGTTCCTCCGACACTGTCTTTGATACAGATGGCGTATTACACGCAGTAGCTCGCCTCTTGGGCCCAGAGCATCTTGGAAGAAACTCATTCTACTCTTCATGCGGCAAAGTGATTGAGATGATGAGATCTGCTGTGTCCATCTCAGATTTAGAGTTATCTTCAATGCTTGATGGAGATGGAGAGCCCACGGGTTCTGGAACAGTTGGAAAGGCAGTTGAGAAGCCGAGCATGCTTTGCTCCTGAACGTTAAACTTTGCAGCTTTCATATGGTCATCGTGTTTGTTCAGGACCATCGCACTAACCTGGAACTTTAATGACCCTGGACCTTTCATCGATCATGCCTCTTATCCGTATAGAGCCATTCCCGTGTATCCACACTAAACTTTATCCCCTGAAGTAAACTGTCTGTTTTCATTTGATGGAGTCTTGTATCCAACATTGGTGTTCCTGATGCTATTTCACTCCCCGGCCCCAGGTATGGGAAGATCAGATTTAGCCTGAGTGAAGTGTTCTCCCCATTAGCAACTCTGCTGGAGCTGTCCCTGTAGTTGTAGAAGGGGTGGTCTGATAATCAAATTGGAACCGGGGCAGTAGGTATCTCGTGAAGCTGTAGCCTGTTTCTTTAAGCCTGCTTTCAAAGTTTGGACCACTCTTGCTGCCAGACCATTGGATGATGGATAGCATGGAGCAATCATTATGTGACAAATAGTATTCGACTTCAGGAAATACTGAAATTTTCTGCTGGTGTACCATGACCTATCATCAGTGGACAATGCTTACAGGAGTCTGTGTATTGTAGTAATTGCACACAGTTTTCTATCATCATCCCTGTGTTTGAACTCTATGCAAGTCCAGCCCTTGATGACCCTGTTGAAGTTCAGCCAGTGTCTGGCAGCGACTTTTGCTCAGGACAATCACTCTTGCTCCTATAATAATATGCCATCCTCTGCTGTGATCTGGTCTCTTCGACCCAAAAAAGTTTCAATTCTTGTTGTCTTTAGTGTCCCCCATCTTCACCTGCTGTTTCAGTATGGCCAGGACCGGATATTTCAGTGTGCAAAGTCTGATATTGTCAGCTGTGACTGGAAGTGTATCCAGAGAATCTAAAATAATTATGGACTTTTCCAGTGGCAGTACAATGGCAGTGTATCTACCAGTGGGAGATGGCTCAATGCATCTGTAATTGTAACTTGGCCTCATGAACAGTGTACCAGTTTGTAATTACGTATACTTAGAATTAGAACCCACCACTGAATTCAGCGTGAAACTTTAGGCAGCACTGCATTGACCTCTTTAAGTCGAACCAGCTGCGGTTTGTGGTCCGTTATTACAAATTTCTGCCCATAAAGGTGCTGGTGGAATGTCCTGACTCCAAATTTGATGGCCCAACCATCCTTCCTTATCTGGGTGTATTTACACTGTACATTAGTCAAAGTCCTGGATGCATCTAATATTTCCTGTTTCTCACCATTGGGCCACCTATGAGCTAATACTATCCTGAAGCCATACGGGGAGGCATCGTGTGTCAATGTCAGCTCTGGCTCAGGATCATAGTGTGCCACGATCTTAGAGGATGTTTCTTTACTTCCCTTAAAGATATGGCTTGGCTATGTGACCATTTCCGAGGCTGTGCCTTTCTTAAAAAATTATACAAAGGTTCCAGGATGGAGGCCAGGTTATATGTGAACTTTCCACACTTGTTCACCAACCCAAGGAAAGACCTAAGCTCCAGTACAGACATTGGAGCTGGGGCACCTTTGATCGCCTTCACTTTTTCTAACGTATGTAATCGGTTTTGTCAACTCCATAGCCCAAAAGTAGTTAACTTGGGCTGCCTGGAACACGTATGTTTTCCTTGTGAAGTGTTCACCTGTCTGGGAGAAATGTTTAAGGAGTATGTCCGAGTTCTCTGAATGCTCCTTATTGGTCTTGCCTGTTATTAGCAAGTTATGTAGATAAATGGTAACCTGGGGTAGACCTTGTAAAATACCCCCCATCCTCATATATTGGTACAAATCTTTACGGGTATTAATGACAGTTTAATTCTGAGAATCCTGATATAACTGCAATTGCAACTACTTATGGCTCCTATCAGTGCCCCACCAGCTTTGAATATGAGTCCTCTATGCGAGTGTTCGGGTATTTATCCAGCTGAAAAAGTGGCTTACCATTTGTTTAAAACCCCACAAAGGTGAACTGACTTGTCGGACTTCACAATTGGTGTGACCGGTGCTGCTCATTCTGCAAACTGAACTGGTTTGATGATTATTTGGCTTTTCAGGTTTTTTATTTCAGCCTCTACTTTTGCTCATAAGGCAAATGGTACTTGGCAGGCTTTGCAGGTTCAAGGAATTGCTTCCAGGTCAACCTATAAGGTGGCCTTGGTTCCTTTGATAGCCCCTAGTCCTTCCTGAAAAACCTCCGGGTATTTCATTATGACTTTACTTCGACATTTTCTAATTGAAAAATGTGGAACCAATCTCGATTAATCTTTCTCAACCAATTTCACCCCATCAATCTTTGGCCTAAGCCCTTTATTACAATCAGCGGCAACTGAACCACCTTCTTCTCATAAGAGACCGGAACTGAAGTTATACCCTTAATCTATAAAGGTTCCCAGATATCGGCTCTCAGTCTAGCTAAGATCTTGCACAAACATAACGTTTGGGGTCCTGAGTGAATTTTGTTAAAGACTAGTGCAGTGATCACTAAAACAACTGAGCCATTATCAATCTCCATTATACTCAGGTGACTATTTAATCAGGCGTTTATAAGGTTTTAGAGTAGATTTATAGCTCGGGTTGCGGATGTTGGGCTTGGTTGGCTCGCCAAGCTGGTTCATTGTTTTTCAGCAGACGTTTCATTACACCTGCTGGGTAACATCATCAATGTAGCCTCCGATGAGGCCCTGTTGTGTTTTCCTGCCTGTTATTTAAACTCTGGAGTCCACTGAGCTGGATTACCTCACTTCTGGTTTTCCTTCGCAGTGGAGTGTATATAGAGTCGAGCTCTATGTGTTTTTTGATGGCTTTCTTCATGGAATACCAGGCCTCTAGGAATTCCTGGGTCTCATCCCATGACCAACCCTCCCTCTCATCCCCACCTCCTTGACCTGACACAACCTGTTCATCTTGTCTCTCACCTATCCGCTACTCCCACCTCACTGACCAATCCCCACCACTGCCTACCTGCACTCACCTGTTACCATCCTACCTACCTTCCCCAGCCCCACCCCTCCTCTCTGTATTCATTTTTGAATTGCCTTCCCCCTCCCCCATTTCTGAAGAAAGGTCCCGACCCAAAACGTCAACTTCCCTGCCCCTCTGATGTTGCCTAGCCCGCTGTGCTCCTCCAGCTCCATACTGTGTATTCTCTGACTCCAGCATCAGCAATTCTTACTATCTCTTGTATGAGATCCACCTGGCTGACCTCATTACAATCATGGCAATAAGACACATCTTTTCCTAGAAAGCTGCCTGAAACGTCAGCTTTTGTGCTCCTGAGATGCTGCTTGGCCTGCTGTGTTCATCCAGCCTCACATTTTATTATCTTGGAATCTCCAGCATCTGCAGTTCCCATTATCTCTCTTCTAAAACTGCTGCCTGTTTTATCATCCAGCAGTCACCCCAGCGTACAGATCATTAACATGTGCTTCGGAATTACACAGTTTTTGTGGACTGCCGATAAAATCTCATACATACCCAATGGGAGCAAAAAACCAAAAGTTTCCTTATATGTTAAGAGCAACACTGGATGAAAGACACTTTGGTTCTCCTGTGACAGAGAAATTTACTTGGGAATGGACTAAGCAAGAAGAACAAATGAAAATTGAAAAGAGCAAGCTTTTTTTTTAGTTGTGCTTCAAAATGTCTGTTTCTGGAAAACAAAATGAAAAATATAATGGAATACAAAACAAAAGTGGCTCTCTGTACCCTTCAACATGATTGTAAGGGAAGCAAGAAGAAAGAGAAACTGGTATTATTTGTTTTTGCAGGAGAATACCTTAGAGCAACATATTCGTTAAATTGGCACTGACAAAGCAAGTGTAGGTTAGGACAGACAATAAAGGCTGAATGTGATGCAGATATTTAAACTTCACAGGATAATGATAAATATAAGGCAATAAAAAAACTTTGGAATGTGATACGGTTGAAATTTTCCTCATGTGATCTTTTACCAAACAGGATAGGGGATATCAATCATGTAAAAAATGTCTGGTCACAAGAAGATGCACTCCCCTTCTGGTTTGGTGTGTTCTGACAACAAAATTGATTTTAAAAACAAACAGCACCAATTTTGAATTTCCACATGGAATTTTTTGGCCACTCTTATCTGGCTGGAGAAAGTGTGGTAGATGTATCCAAGTGGCTTCCTTAAAAGAAAACATCCCTTTTAATGTGTGACCACTGCTAGACACACATATTAAGCCCCATAAAGGAAGGTTGTGGATTTGAAGATGCTGCTAGCTTCTATTTCAGGCAGCCTCAGATGCCACATTATCCTGAGGAGCCATGTAAAACATTCGTATTTGATGAGCTTTGTGACTGGGTCCAAATCATGATTCAATGTTGACGGGGTGAATGAAGCTGCTCAATATTTTTCATGTGTACTTGATGGGTTGGAAAGATTCGTGGCAATTACTATATTATGACACAATTGTGCACTTATTCACAAATTTTGTTTTTGACTATAGTGAAAAAGATATACCATTTGAAGTAAGTGACATTTCATATAATAACAGTAACAATGAGTATTTCAGCAGCAGTGGAGACATTTTTGGATTCTGTGATAGGTAAGACTTATTGCTGTATTGTTGTTTTTGGTTCAGAATGGTAAATATGGATAAAAAATACCTGTATGTCAAGAATTTTCTTTCTGAATATTTTCACAATTGTGGTATGCCTTGTGGATCAATACGATCTGGCAAATATGGCATATTTTTGAAGGATTCTTTTTTTCTTTCATGTAGCCTGCATAGATATGACTTGTGGTGTACATTTATCAATGTGATGATATTTTTTATGTTTACATTGATATCAAGGGTCAATGAGATCTGTTAGCAGAAACTGCCAATTCTCTGCCCCTGTCTGGCCTGCCATCAATGACTTTGATTCATAGCTGTGTCAATTAAATGTGACATGCTCCTGTGAGTTGCATGATTAGTTACAATTTATGACATTGCTAGAAAGTAACACCACGAGACTGATTAGTTGATCATTGTTTAACAATGCATTTGTTTAAAATAACTGTTATTTGAATGGTGATGGTAATTTTTTGATCAATAAAAGTTATCAGAACATATTGATCATCTTATAACCCAATACAAGTTGTATGACTTTTAGTTTCATTGAATATATAAATTTTGAGAAACTCTCTATATTTAGGAGGCTTGAAAGGAGTAACCCTTTTAATTCATATTGCATATTATTTTGTACATTCAATGTGAAGGTGATTTCCAGTTGCTCTATACTCATTCCTGATATGACGGCCTTTTAGAGTTATAGAGTCATTTAGCATACGGACAGACCTATTGGTCCAACTCATCCATGCTGACCAAGTTTGCCAGACTGAAGTAATCCCACTTCCCTGCATTTGGCTCATAGCCCTTTAAACCTTTCCTATTCATGTACCCATCCAAATGTCTTTTAAACGTTGTAACTGTACATCATCTACCACTTACTCTGGCAATTCATTCCACATTAGAACGACCCTCAGTGTGAAAAGGTTGCCCCTTCAGGCCTCCTTTAAATATTTCTCCGCTTACCTTAACAATGTGCCCCTAGTTTTGAACACCCTCAACCTACGGAAAAGATCTTTGCTATTCACCTTATCTCTACCCCTTATGATTTTATAAATCTCCAAAAGGTTGCCCCGCAACCTCCTATGCTCCAGTGAAAAAAGTCCCAGCCTATCCAGCCTCTCCCTATAACTCAAATCCTTCAGTCCCACAACATCCTCGGAATGTTTTTCTGAATCCTCTCCTATCTAATAATATCCTCCCTCGAGCAGGCCAACCAGAACTGTACACAGTACTCCAAAGTTATCTTTTGAAGAAAGTTTTAAAATGTTTGGCCTTCATATTTTCAGGTTTAGAATAATGAAAGGTGATCTTATTGAAACATCAAAGATCCTGAGGGCAGAGAAATCTGTAAGGTGTGTGTGTGTGTGTATGTGTGTGTGAGAGAGAGAGAGAGAGAGGGGTGAGTCACAAGAAGATTCACTCCACTTCTTTCCTTCTGAAGTGTACACCTACCTGGGAGAAATGTCTGAGGACGATATCCAAATTCTCTGAATGCTCCTTATTGGTCTTGCCTGTTATCAGCGCATCGTCTAGATAAATGGCATCCTGGGGTTGAACTTGTAAAATGTTCTCCAGTGTCATATATTAGTCCAAACCCTTATGGGTATTAATTATGATTTAATTCTGAGAATTCTGATAGGACTGCAGTTGCAACTACTTATGGCACATATTCAGGTTCATGTAGTGTGTGGTGTGTTGGAGGGTTGCTGGAGTAAAGAGGGGACTTCATACTATGTTTAGAATTTAGTTCCCAGGTCTTCAAAATATTTCACCCTCTTTATTCTTGGAAGTGACGTAAGATAGAGTGGTATTTGGAGGATGATTGAAATTATGCAGATGATGTATAATTAGGAAAAAGTGCTGTCATTTTCAGGATCAATTTCAGCTCATTAAACCACCCGTATTGATTCTTGATGTACTTTTAAATTTATGCTGTATTCGGTTTATTTAACACAGGCATAATACTCCTTTCTGTACTTAATTTTCTGCGAATGATTCAATTAGAATGAAGAAAACATAATGTACGTATTCATGCCACCAGAAAAATCACATAAAAAAATCATAAAACAACTTATCACACAATGAAGGTATTTTTGTAGTAAGTCTCTAAGGGTAAATTTCCATGATAGCTTTGCTGTGAAGCATAGCATGATGGTAGAGTCTTAGTCAAATTTGACTTACAGTCAGGTTGGACATTAAGATCTGATTTTTACCAGATAGTCTTGAAATTCAGATCAGCTGAGCACCTACAAATAAATGGTGTAAAAATTTGGAAATGGAAGATTGACATTTCTCTGAAGTGACAGCCTCTGTTGATGGGGAAAAAAAAGAGGAATTAAGGATGAAAACATGAGAATTTATCCCAGGAGGAGGCTCTGACCTTTGTATTCTTAATTAAAGAAATAGATTGACCCTACTTCTTCCATTTTATGAAGCAGCAACAGTGCCTAAGCTCTGTGAAGAGAGTTCTTTAAGTAATGTACTAAATTGACTTTCAATTTGCCTCCAGCATTTGGGCACATTTTCACTTTCTTCAACCTCTTTTCCATTGACTCTTGACAAGATGCAGTGGAGAATCTAATCAATTGTTTTCTGTCCTCACTACATTTTGTCAGATTTCCAAGTGCACAGTTTGGTGACCTATTACAGCTCATCACTTTCCCCCTCCCATCTGGAAGATGGAATTACAATTTTCTTAAGTGCCTGGCTTCCCAAAAGATGGCTCAAAGCTGGTAATTTTGACCATGTTTATGAGTGTCCTTCATAATGTAATTGGAAAGGTATGTCATTCATTGGACATTCAATTTGAATGCAACGAACACAATTAAAATTTACCATTAACCATGGGCAGCATAGTGGCTGTGGGTGGTATGGTGGTTCAGTGGTCAGCACTGCTGCTGTACAGCACCAGGGACTTGGGTTTGATTCCACTGTCAGGTGACTGTCTGTGTGGAGCTTTCACATTTTCCACATGCCTTTGTAGGTTTCCTCCCACAGTCCAAAGATGTGCAGGGTTGGTGGATTTACCATGGGAAATTGAGGGTAACAGGGATAGGATGGCAGGATGGATCTGGGTGGTCTTTTCGGAGGATTGGTGTGGACTTGATGGGCTGAGTAGCCTGATTTGACATTTGTAGGTATTTTATGGTGCAGTATTATTCAAGTTGGCTGAGCCTGACATACAGTGTGTGATCAATATTGGTGGCCATTGATGCTTGCAAGGTCTGCAGTACTTCATTTGCAAAGCACATACTGTGATTTTTGGGTTTCATGTTTGTAAATGCTTTATTCTACTCCTGAGAATTCTATAAAATTCATTTAAATCTGCTGTCATTAATTTATACAGTATTAGAGGCCTTGTAATTTTACTTTTTCCCAGCTTATCAGAGCCACAATAATTATGACAATTTTATTTTTTCATTCATGGTTAGAAATCATTTGCATTTTGTTTAAGCAATGCGTGCAACCTATATTCCTAGCCACTGTATATTTTTTCAACTAAGGTATCACATCTGGACCATCTTATATGAAGGCGCAACCAGTCAACAAAAGAACTATGCAGGTGGGACTGATTTAGTTTGGGATTATATTTGGCATGGACTGGTTTGACCTAAAATTTAGTTTCCATGCTATATGACTGTATAAATATGCTATAATTTGTTTTATAGATTACAGTGTAGGAATTCAGCTGGGAAGTTAATGTTGATTTTTTTTCCTTCAGGCTGTTTGGAGAACTTAAAATTTCTTTTGAAGGATGAGGATGCTACTGTTCGTCGCAAGACCACAGAAATTTTCTATATTTTGGTTACACATAGTATTGGAAGGTAAGAGAATCTCTTAAAAGGCCTTTAAAACCACAGCCTACTGTTCATTAAATAATGCTTTGAAGAGACTTTGCGAAAAAGATTTGGCATGAGTGGGATATGAGTGTCAATAAACAAAAACTACAAATGCTATCACATCGAGAAAAGAACAATAGATGTTTTGTAGGGAGCAACTGTTATGGAATTTCAATATTCTGTGCAGAATACAGCAGTTTTTATTAACAGCAGTTAATTATTTGTGAATGAAGCAATAATTGAAGTGTATAGTGCAAATTACAAATAGATATGCTTCCTAATTGTGAATGTTTATTCATAATGTAGATAGTCACTATATAAGTACAATAAAGATTGGTTTGCTGACAAGAATGTTGCATTAATGCGCTGTGCCATGCAGATTTACCACAAGAGTTAACCACAATGCTAGTAAAGCTGGCAGATTACTGAGCACTTCAATTTACCCTTCAGCGTGGAGTTTGACAAAATGTATTTTGTATTCTGTACAAGGAGTGATTTATATATTATTTCAACAGTGACAATACGCGCAGAATAAATCACGGTGATTCACAGGGGTATTACAAAACAACTATGAAACCAAACCATGCAATAGGGTATGGGAGATGAGAAATCACTCAAACAGAAAAGCTTTAAGAAGTATCTTAAAGGAGGACAGTGGAGAGGTTGATAAATTTTGTAGTGAACATTCCAGTATTTAAGGCCAAAGCAGTTGAAGGCACAGCTACCAATGAGGGGGCAATTAAAATTAAGGATACAAAGAGATTGGAATTAAAGGAGTGCAAATATCTTGGATGGTATTAGAGAAGATCACGAAGATAAAGAGAAACGAGGCCACAGGAGGACTTTAAAACTAGAATGAAAATGTTAAACTTGAATATGGGAGCCTGGTATAAGTTAGCTAGCCCAAGGTGAAATGTGAATGTGATTTATTGAGGTTTAGGATGTGGATGGTCTAGTTTTTGGATGACCTCAAATTTACAGAGGTTAAAGTGTGGGAGACCACCCAGGAATACATGGAATAATAAAGTCTAGAAGTTGGACCTACATGACTGAGGATTTTAGTAACAGGTGAACTGAAATGGAGTAAAGTCCAGTAATTTTGTATAAGTGGAGATAGGTTGTTGTAGCGAGTGCACTGATCACTGGTTGAAATCTCATCCAAGAGTTAAATATAATATCAAATTTGTGAGCAGTTTAATTCATCAACATACAGTTGCCAGGGAGAAGGATATTTAGTCAGCTAGAGAGCAGAGCCTAGAATATGGATTGAAGGTAATGATTTCAGTTTTCTCAATATTTAACTGGAGGAACATTCTAATCAAGCAATGATGAATACCAGATAAGCAGTTTGACAATTTACAGAAATTGAAGGAGTCAAAAGCAGTAATGGTGAGCTAAAGGTTTGTGTACATCTGGGTAGGATAGCAACAGATAGGGGCAAGGATAGATCTTTGGAGGGCACCAAAGATAACTGTGCAGAAGCAGAAAGATCACAAGTGATTCTCTGGTTAAGATTAGATAGATATGAATGGAACCAATTGAGACCAGTTGGACAATGTTGAAAGAAGATGGTGTGATCACCTGCAGCTGCTGATAAGTTGCAAAGAGAGGACAGAATGTCATGCTGAGAGTGGTGATGATGTTAATGTAGTCTTGGACTACTAATTACTGTTCAGGCAGAAGCATGAGAAATTCACCAGAGTCAATTGCCTACCAAGAGCTGGACAATATCATCAGGAAACCTGCCATCATTTATGGCATTTTCCAAACCAGATCACCTATGAAAGAACAACTTCTCATCTGGAATATTTAGATAATTGCAACTTGGTCACAACATAGCTACTTCCAATTGATAAATTGAAACTTGTTGATTTTTGTATGATGTAGTGGTAAAATCATTTTGTGCTGTTTTTGCTGTGGCTTAGTTTTTAAAAAAATCTCACTTTCATCAAATAAACCGTGGGACTGATTTTTATGACCCACTGCCTTCATACCCAGACCCACTCTGTCTCCTATATTACGAGTGGATAAAGAGGTGAGAGGTAAGGACTTAGCCACCGTTGACCACTTGACAACCTGATTCCTCCTCCAATGTGGCAATGCATGCAACTGGGAAAGTAGAAAAATGCAGCCAGTCTGATAGATTTCATTGCATGGACCAAGACGGAATGGAAAGGTACTGCCTACTTTTGCAGTGGATCCCTGTGCAGATTGGCAGAGTTGACACCAAAGATGGGTCACGCTGTAAGTGACTCTCTTATTGGCATCTAAAATGTGACTTTACCCAACATTGTTGAGGTCTTTAATTCCTCCGTAACCAAAATGCCAGGACTCCCCTTCAAGTCCAGTTACCCATGTTCGTCTTTTCTGGGAACTGCACTTCATGTCGCAATCGTATTTCTCAGTTAGTTTAACCACAAAGCTTGAATTTATACAGCCCCCCCTGCATGACCTTAGTACCAAAAGCACTTTATGGTTAATTAAATACTTTTAAAATATTTACTGTATAATGTAGGAAATATATAAATAAATAAGGATTGGTTTTCCTTGTATTAGAAAACTATTTGTAAGTTTCAGAACTAGAAAGTAACTCATAAGGGTACATAAACATTTCATGCCTTACCATGTCCTATTTGATGCCTCAGGTTAAAAGTTGAGACAAACATTATACTTAGGACGCAGTTGGACGTAAAGATGGACACAGATTTTCCCAAATTTGAAGACTTAACAATGACGTTACGTCTTGTTAACTGCACATCTGAAGAAGATTATCATTCACATTAGCTATAGTGTCTTGTGCTGGGATCAACATGTGTATAGGAGGAAGTTACATGGTGGAGATGTATACAGCAGGGACGTGAAAGTTGCAGGAGACAATACCCATTTCACAGTCTTTATAGCTGGAGACTTAGTTTCTCTTGGAAAACTAGTGATTACACAGACTGAGACTCTCAAAATCCCGAGGGGCATAGATAAGGTGAATAGCTAAGGTCTTTTCTCCAGGGTCAGGGAGTCCAGAACTAGAGAGCATAGGTTTAAGGTGAGGAGGGAAAGATTTAAATAGGATCTGAGGGGTGCATATATGGAATGAGTTGCTCGAGGAAGATAGATACAGTTACAACATTCCAAAGATGTTTGGACAAGTACATGGATAAGAAAGGTTTAGAGGGACATGGACCAAACGTAGGTCAATGGAAGTGGTTCAGTTTAGGAAACCTGGTTGACATGGACAACTTGGCCAAAGGCCTGTTCCATAAGTCCATGATTCTATGTTAGGTGTTAGCATTCATCTTTAGCTGACCTGAAACTTGATAGATCTGGCAAATTACAAAACTGTGAAAAGCTTTGCCCTCAATTAATTTTAACCTATGCTTCCTTTTTGGATACTGGGGTATCGAGTCTGTTTTCATAGTCTTGGAGCTAGGTTGACATTCTCATGCAATACAGAGGGAATACTCCTCTATTGGAGGTGCTGTTAGATGTGATAATAAACAGAATTCTGGGAGACATGGCCACATGGTCAACACAACTGTACAGCAGGTCAGAGAGAACCTGATATCAGGGCATGGCTCAGAGGGGAAGGGTGCAGTCAGACAGAGCAGTACTCCACAAGACATCCTCTTTAAGACAGCAAAGAAGGGCAGTGAAACAGAGGGTGGCTGAGAGTCATCACAGCAGAATTCTGGGAGGCATTGCTACACAGTAATCACGACTGTGCAGGAGACCTCTGCAGTATGCACTCTGTGAGATTGTGAAGGAGGGCAGTGAACCAGAAAGCTGCTGAGAGTCATCCTGGTGGAATTCTGGAAGAAATCGCCACAGTCACAATGACTGTTCAGCAGGTCAGAGAGAACCCGGTGTCAAAGTGTGGCTCAGAGGGAAAAGATGCAGTCAGACTGAGCAATACTGATAGGAGACTCGATTGTGAGGAGGATAGACAGGAGATTCTGTGGCTGAGGGCCACAGGGCTTTGTGACAAAGGGATGGCATCCTGCGAAATGAATATAGGCAGTTAGGTAAGAAGTTAAAAAGCAGGACTTCAAGAGATTACAACAGTGCTTAGAGAGGATATTCTTCAGGGGCCTTTGAATGAGGCTGTTTGGCTAGAACTTAGCAACAAGAAGGGAATGGTCACTCTGTTGGGTCGGTAGTATAGACCCCCAAATAGTCAGTGTGTACTAGATATGTAGAGAGATTGCAAATACCTGCAGGAATAATAGAGTAGTTTTGGTTGGAGATTTTAATTTCCCCTGTATTGACTGGGCCACCCAGAGTGTAAAAGGCCCGGACAGGGTAGATGTGGTCAAATGTGTCCAAGAAAGTTTCCTAAACCAATATGTAGAGGGTCCTACTCTGATACATATTACCAGAGAGGAGGTGTTCGCAGTCTTAAAGTGCATTAAGGTAGATAAACTCCTGGGCCTAATCAAGTCCATCCTCGGATGCTGTGGGAGGCTAAGGAAGAAATTGCAGAGGCCCTCGCCGAGATTTTTGCTTCGTCTTTAGCCACTGGTGAAGTTCCAGAAGACTGGAAGGTGGCTCATGTTGTTCCATTGTTTCAAAAAGGTGGCAAAGACAAGCCAAAGAACTACAGGTCAGTGAGCATGTCAGTAGTGGTAGGCAAGTTATTGGAGAGGATCCTGAGGGACAGGATCAACCAACGTTTGGTCTGATTAGTGGATTTGTGCGTGGGAAGTAATCTTTGACAAATCTTTGAGTTTTTCAAAGAGGTAATCAAGAGGATAGATGAGGGTAGGGCAGTGGATGTTGTCTATATGGACTTTAGTTAGGCCTGTGACAAGGTCCTGCATGGCAGGCTAGTTAGGAAAGTTAGGTCACATGGAATCCAGGGAGAGCTAGCTAATTGGATTCAAAATTGGCTCGATGGTAGGAAGCATAGGCTGATGTTTGAAGATTATTTCTCGGACTGGAAGCCTCTCACTAGTGGTGTGCCTCAGGGGTCAGTGCTGGGATCTTTGTTGTTTGTTATTTACCTAACTGATCCGGATGTCAACGTACAAGGCATGATTAATAAGCTTGAGGATGATACAAAATTAGGAGGTATCATTGATAGCGAAGAAGGTTGTCAAAAATTACAGAGGGATCTTGATCAGATGGGAAGTAGGCTGAGGACTGGCAAGTGCAGTTCAGTACAGATAAATGTGAGGTGTTGCACTTATACATTAGAATGATTTAAGACTGTCAACCCGTTGTTTCACTTGTAGCTTATCTCGCTTGCCTAAAGCACATTAGCCCTCATCCAAACAATGTTTTCTCCCACTGTTCACCACTCCATGTTATGATCACTGGCTTATCAAGGATTGATTAACTGTGTGGCTGAGTTTATTTGATACAGTGAAAAACATAAGTTATAGGGTAGAAATTACAGCAAACCAACTGATTTCTGTGTACACAGCGTGCAAATCCATTGCAGAATAACTGGCAGGCAGAGTTTAACAGCGTGGAGTTCGAGGAACACAGCAGGTCATAGCAGCATCAGAGGAGTAGGAGAGTAGATGTTTTGGCTTAGACCCTTCATCGGTACTGGGGAGGGGGAAGGGAGCTGGGAAGTAAACAGAGGGAAGGGGGTGGGCTGGGGGAAGGTAGGTGGGATGATGATAGATGGATGCAGGTAGGGGTATTAGGGATAGGTCAGTGGGAAAGGTGGAGCGGATAAGTGGAGAGGAATATGAACACTTAGTGTCAGGTCCAAGAGGCAGGGATGAGAGGGAGGGTTGAACTTGGAATGAGATCATGAGTGAGGAGATTTTGAAACTGGTAAATTCTATGTTTAGGGCATCAGGTTGTAGGCTCCCAAGGTAGAATATGAGGTGTCGTTCTTTCACTTTGCGTGTGCTGTCATTGTGGCACTGGAGGAGGCCCGGGATGGACATGTCATCAAGGGCCTGGGGGGGGGAGTTAAAACGGTTAGCAACTGGAAGGTATTGCTGATTATAGCATACGGAGCATAGGTGCTCCACAAATCTGTCACCGAGCCTACTTTTGGTCTCACTAATGTAGAGGAGGCCACATCAGGAGCAACAGTTATAGTAGACCAGGTTGGAGGATGTGCAGATGAATCCATCAGATATGCAATGTTTTTCTTGGGCCTGGGATGGAGAGGGGAGGTGTAGGTACATGTGTAGCATCTCCTGTAGTTACAGGGAAAGGTGCCAGGGTGGTAGGGTTGGTGGGGAGTGTGGAGTGGACCAGGGAGTCACGGAATTAGTGATTCTGACAAAAGGCATATAGGGGTGGGGAGGGAAATATCTCTTTGGTGGTGGGGCCGGATTGTAGGTGGTGGGAGTGGCGGAGGATTATTTGCTGGATGTGGAGGTTGGTGAGGTAGTATGTGAAGACCAGGAGTCTCTGTCTTTATTTTTGTTCGGGCGGTGGGGGTGGTTTGAGAGCAGAAATGTGAGAGATGCTGGAGAAGTGGTTGAGGGCGTTTTTGATCAACAGAGGGGGGAAGTTGCGGTCCTTGAAGCAAGAGGACATCTGGGATGTCCTGGAATGGAATGCACCATCTTGGGAGCCGATGCGGCAGAGGCAGAGGAATTGGGAGTAAAGGATCACATTCTTGCAAGAAGGTGGGTGAGAGGAGGTGCAGTGAAGGTGTGAGTCGGTGGGTTTGAAACAGATGTCAGTGCTGAGACGGTTACCGGGTATGGAGACAGACAGGTCCAGGAAGGGGAGGGAGGTATTGGAGATGGTCGAGGTGATTTTGAGATTGGGGTGAAAGGTGTTCGTAAAATTGAACTGTTCAAGCTCCTCATGACAGGCAGAGTTGCAACATTGTGTACACACAGCACATGAAGTCCTTAAAGGTGAACTGTCTTAAACACAAAGTACACGTACAGCAGGAAGAGCTAGGGGAGTTAACAGAGTTCTGCACTTGTTACTAGTTTTATGTGAAAATATTTTAGTAGCAGTAATAATAAAAAGAAAAAGTTTATAGAAGTCAAATTGAAATAACCAAGGATAATGAGTGAGATCAAGATGGTTAAAAGAAAAGCCAGTCAACCACAGTATTGTCTTTCATGTGAAGATGGGGTCTGCTGGATATCCAGTGGAACATAGAACGTCACAGTTGAGAGACACATGACTCAATCTTCCAGAAGCTAAATCCTGTATAATGTGTATAGTTGAAAGTAGATTTAGCCATATTTCTCAGGGCGTAAGTTGTTTAAACTTTTAAAATTATCTAATGCTGTTAATGCCAATTATCTAGGGATCTAACCCAAATTGAATTTCATCAGTTTTCAGTCGTCTCACACACCGATCTCAGCATTAATTGGAAATCAGTGACATTGTTATTGCTGAATTATTATTTCCATTACAACATCTGCAGCATATTTTCATTAAGTAACTATTCATCACTTGTTTGTCATTCAAGCTTGAAACTTGACTGTGATTGTATCTATTTATGCCCATTAATTTCTTAATTGACTGTAAATTTTGATTTTATCAATAAATAATGTTAATGCATGACTTATTGTTTGACTTGTTCTTGAATTAATCAAGGATGGAGAACTTAATTCATGTAAGAAATTACAGATATCATAAGGTTTGCTAAAGTGAGTGCAATATTTACTGTGAACTTCATGCAGTTGGTGAATTATTTAGATATAATGCACTTCCAGATGTAAAATTGTGTCGCAAAACCCCGACAGTTTCTTACCAGAAATTGAACGAAAGAATTAAACATTTATCTGATTCCTTGAATTATATTTGCCTGGTTATCTAAACATCATATTTGCTACATGAAGGTTAAAGTCCTCATCCTAATGTTTACATCAAATTATCACCCTTCTCTAAGGTTTTGGAGCAGATTTGTAGCTCGGATTATGGGTGTTGAGGTTGGTTGGTTCGTCAAGCTGGTTTCTTCCATCGTAGACGTTTCATTGCCATGCTGGGTAACATCCTCACTGCAGCCTCCAGTGAAGCGTGGGCGTGTTTTCCTGCCTGGTTTTTATACTCTGGAGTCCGTTGAGCTGGATTGCCTCACTTTCAGTTTTCCTTCGTAGTGGAATGTATATGGGGTCGAGTTCAATGCGTTTATTAATAGCCTGCTTCATTGAATGCCAGGCTTCTAGGAATTCTCGTGCCTGTCTCTGCCTAGCTTGTCTCAGGATTTTGGTGTTGTCCCAGTCAAAATGGTGGTTCTCCTTATCCATGTGGAATGAGATGAGTATTGGTTGTGTCTTTTTGTAGCCAGTTGGTGTCCATGTACCTTTGTTGTTTGTTTCCTTCCTGTTTGTCCGATGTAGTGTTTCTTACAGTCTCTGCAGGGGATCTTGTAGATGATATTGGTCCTGTCCATGGCAGGGAGTGGGTCTTTAAAGCAGTTGCTAATGCTGCTAGCTCTAAGTTTATCTGCACATATAACATACCATTCCCACTTGAATGTATGTAAGTATTGTTCCTTCATTGTTGCCAAGAGGATCTGGGTGTCCTCGTGCATAAATTGCAGAAAACTAATATGTAGTACAAAATGTTATAAGGGAGGCAAATAGAATTTTGGTGTATGTTGCTAAAGAAATAGATAATAGAAGTAGCAAAGCATTGCTGTAACTGCATAAGACATCAATGAGACTGTACCTGGAATATTACATCTAATTTTGGTCCCCTTACTTGAGGACAGATATAGTTGTGTTGGAGGCAGTTCAGAGGAAGTTCACTAGTTCAAAGATAAGGGATTTGTCTTATGAAAAGAGATTGAGCAGTTCAGGCCTATACTTACGAGTTTAGAAGAATGAGAGGCGATCTAATTGAGGTATATAGGATGCTAATATGGATTGACAAAGACACCATATAAAAGATGTTTTCTCAAGTGAGACAATCTTGAATGAGTGGTCATAGTTTTAGGATAAAGGGTAGAAGATTTAAACAGAGAGAAGGAGCAATTACTTCTTTCAAAGGGTCGTGAGTGTGGAATTCATGATCCCAAAGAGCAGTGGATGCTGGGACTTTGAGTGAATTTGAGCAGGAAACATTTAATTAACAATGGGTTGAAGGGAAAGTGGGCAGGAAAGTGGAGTTGAGGCTGAGATTGAGATCAGCCATAATTGTATCAAATGTTTGGGCTGGCTCAAGGGGCAGAATTGCCTACTCCTGCCCCTAGTTGTTAACGTTTCACGTCCAGTATGAGCTGGGTTCCAAAGAAGAGTCATATTAGACTTGAAACATTAACTCTGTTTCTCTGTCCGCAGATGCTGCCAGGCCTGCTGTGTGTCTGAAACACTTTCTGTTCTTTTCAGATTTCCAACATCTGTATTTTTCTTTTATTTATTTTTTAAATGACCTGTTACGACACATCTCAAGAGCAGGTGGGACTTGAACCCGGTCTTCTAGCCTATGAGTAGAGGCACTGAGAGTGCACTACAAATCCCCCTGCCTCACCTCCCTTTATATTGCTTTTATATAGCTCCAGAGAAAATTGAGAATGGTGATACTTATTGGGCTTTGTACATCAGAGCTGGGTTTCCTGTTGGGCAGTGTTTGTAAGTTTTAATTTGTTATTTGTGTTATTAGGTACATTGGTGGTGGCTGTTTAAAATAAAACAGAAAGAGATGGCATTAGGCCTCTTGTGCACTTGTTGTGTCCCTATCTCTGAGTCAGAATGCCCAGTGCAAATTTTACCTGCTCAAGAGGTATGTTTGAACAAGTTGATTAGAAAATATCCAAAAATAGAATGAACTGGGTTCTTTTCCGGACTGTAGCCTTTCTTTCATGGTTGCGTCTATGCCTGAATTTCTCTGGAGTGGGAGCATACAGTGTCCATAGATGCCCTCAAAACCTTGGGGAATAGGTGGGCTACAGTTGCTCAGATGTATTATATTCATCACCAATAGCATTTTAATTTTATCTTGTCCCTTGTTTGTTCTCTTCGTTTTGTTTTGTATTTTGTTACATTGCTTTTGGTAATTAGTGATTGTCTTTGGATGATGTGTTAACTTGTTAATTGGATGACTGGGAGTATTTTACATGGTAAGAATAAGAGCTGTGTGCTTCCGCAGTCAAGGGTTAGCATCTGGACAGGGAAGGTGTTATGGATCAGACCAAATCCCCTTCAAAGCATTCAGAGAATAGTCTAGATCCTAACCTTTTCTTATTTTAAAGGTAAATGTAAGGTGTTGTGTTCCAGATGCAACTCAATTGGTCAAACTACTGGATTTAAAGCAACACATGCTTTGTTCATCTACGATAGTTGAAATGCAACAAAAGAAAGAAGGAATTGGAATAACTTAACTCTGTTGGAAAACTTACCAGAATAATAGATATAGTACTATCTGTACAAATAGGTAAACGCACTCTTGGCAAAAGGCAAATTCAGAACACAGATTGTCTCACTGACAGAAAACCCCCAGCTTTTTGCTGCAATCAAGAGAGGTAAAAATACCCTTCACTTCTTCAAGACCCCAACAACTGCTAAAGGCTAAACTAAAAATCCTGATTCTGTGGGTTGGAGATTGACCACACCCATTCAGGTGATAGATTCTGTCACCCAATAGAAGTTCCAACGTAAAAATAACACACCTCAGGCTTCACAAGTTACTTATTCTCTCATAGGTTGCTTGGTACCTGTCCCCCAGTCTTTCTCTAAAAGAAACCAGGACAAAATACGCCTCTTAAAGCCACAGTATTGCCGCAAAGGGGAAGATGGGATTTGGTGTTTGTGCCAAATTATAAATCTACAATAAAACCCTTATCGATCTCAGGAAATATTTTTCTGCTGGATTCAAAATATTGATACAATCTGCTGAACATGGAAGATTTTTGAAGATCAGAAATAGGCAGCTGTACACTTGGAAAAGAATAAGGAATACAGAAGACCTTGAGGCTGCAGTCACATTTCACAAAGCTTGCAGCCACTTTTCATGTTGCCTTATATTGCAAGGGGCTGGACTATCAAAGCTGGGAACTTTTTGTAACAATTGTACAGGACATTAGTGAGGGTACTTGGAATGTTAGGGTGATTCCTGGGATGAAGGTGCTGTGTTATGAGGTGAGAATGAGTATGTGGGGATATATTCATTGGATTTTGGAAGAATGAGAGGTAATCTTATTGAAACATATAATCCAGAACGAGGGAAACATTTTACAAATAAGGATTTTTTGATTTGGGATGGCAACGAGGACAGATTTCTCTTTGTCGTTTATGTCTTTAGAATTCTTTTCCACAAAGAAGTGTGGAGTCGGCACACTGAATATATTCAAGGCTGAGTTAGACAGATTTTTGATTGGAAAAGTAGTTAAGCTTTGTGGCAGTCATCAGGAAAGTGGCGTTAAGGCAACAAATAGATCACTCATGATCTTATTGAATGTAGGAAGAGGCTTGATGGAATAAATGGCCTACTCATTAAAGTCTTGTGTTTTGAGATATGGTGCTGGCTGGTGCAGAAATCAGGGAACCTGATGGGGTTCTCATTTATTGCCATCTTCCAGCATGTGGGGAAGGAGTGAGAAGTTACAGCCCTAGTGGGAATGTTGGGATTGAAGTTTAGGATGGGATGGTGAGAGGGTGATTGACAAATCTGGCAGAATTCGTCCAACTCTCTGTTCTCCTGCTACATTTCGGAGACTATTGAGGGAGGACAATTCCATCTTTAGCTGTGTTCTCTTGTAATATTTTTCATTTTGAAACATTTCTATTTGATTATATCAAGAAAAAGGAGTAGTGACAATGACTTTTAAGATATACTGCCATATCTCCTTTCAGATAAAAAAAGCAAAGGATAGGAATCACTAAACAGCTGCACAAAATAAAATTGCACTGTAGCCATACTGGATGTGTGAAAGCCATTCTGAAAGTTGATAAATTTTAGTCGTGAAAAGAATTGAATGCAGTGCTGGTATTTAAAAAATAATAATTCCAGTAAATATAGGTATATTTTCTTTCTGGTAAACTCATGATGCACACAAATCAACTGATTTATATAATGTTTTATGAAGCACTACAAATATAAATGTTACTTGAATCGCTGGAATTTTGTATTCTCAAAATTAAGATTATATTTTTAGTGATAAGCAGGTAACAGCTTGTCTTATGTTTATATCAAGTTTGTTGTACAGTGTTTTCCTTTTTATTTACTCCTTGTTTTCTTTTCTCCTGCAGATTTGCATTTTTGGAAAATGATGTCATTATGCCATTGTCTGAGCTGCTTGAAGATCCTGAGGACATCTGTCGCAAAAACATGCATATGGTTCTGGAGATGTTCTCGCAAATCCCAGCAGGTAGGAACCTAAATTTAACAGAATGAACAGAAAAGGTATGTTGAGCAAAGGAGTAAATATTGTTAGTAGCATTTGTGCTCTTTAAATTTGACATACAAGTTTTATTGTTTGGGAAACTGATATTTCTAGTGTTGAACTAATATTTGAACTTCCCTAAAACTAGGTAGTGTTATTACTGGTATGCATCATTCCAGTATTATCTGCGAACAGCATTTAATTCTTAGACAGAAAACTCAAATTTATGTGTAGTATTTCTTGCTTTGCCTGCTGGCCCCCACATTACCTACTGTATTATTGAGAATGTTTAGTGATTAGTTGCGACCAATTATTTTCTCATGATTGAGGAAGATGACACAGATTGGTAGATACTACTATAGCATCTGAAGGGAGATTAAATCACATGGCCATAGCTTTGTTATATTTTTCCATGCATAGTTCAGGCATGTGTTGGATGATACTATGACAAGTATGTGTAATTTGAAATTAATTGCTTTATTAAATGGTTCACTTATATTCGTGACAATTCTTGGCTTTTGAGTAGTAAAGCCCTACTTTTCGAAAATTTGCACACATTTGTCTTAGCTTTTGCATCATAAAAGCAAAAGATTCTTCATCTACTATGCATTTGAATATGGAAAACAAAAGAGCAATGAGAAGCCATAGATATTTTGAAAACACTGAAGCTGCAAAGACAGTTTGCTTATTTAAAGGTTGGATTGAAACTGTGATAAAACTATATTCTTTACTTGTATTTGTATGGGACTGGAATTGAAGAAAGATTATGCAACATCTGTTTCCTGCTATTTAGAGAGGTATTTTTGGAGTGAGCAAGAAAGGAATTGTAAGGGCCTTGCTAAGGGCTTTTAAAGCTATGAGGATTTTGATAGAATGGATAGAGAAGAAAAATTACCTTTGATTGGGTAATTATTGATGAGGAAAGTTGGGTTGATGCTGGAGTGGAGAAAAAACATCCGCATAGACTGGTTGGGCCAAATTGCCTGTTTCTGTGCCATAAGTCCTGTGTAATCCAATAAAAGTAAATGAAAGCTAGAAAAACTGCAAAGAGGGACTTTGCAGATGTGAAAGGCACTGAGAGAAAGCAGTCCACATTTGTGGTTGAAACAGATATTACTTAATTTTATTTCAAATTTCTAACATCCTGTAGTGTTTTGCTTTCGTTGTCATGCAATCCTTTGCACCCTGTAAGGGATAAAAAGCCATGAATATTTGAAGCAGAAGAATTTCTAAGTTGATGAAAAGAGGGTGGGTTCAGCATGATCGGTTTTAGATTTCGCTTATAAAGGCTGATGAAATAATTTCTGTAATCGACTTTTATAATGCTGTGAATATCTGTGTGGCTCAGGAGCTTTGGTCAGTTACATCAGAGTTCAGTGAAATCAGTATAACACACGTACCTGTCTGTTATAGTTAGGAAGAACTGAGCTCAACAGATGTAAATAGATTTGGCATTTGAGTCAAGCATTTGAGATGGTGATTATAAGCAAGGCTCCAGCAGTTACGTGCTTGAAACAGGAGATAAAGTATGTCTAAACTAGATTTCATTTTTATTAAATATGGTTTAGTTTGTATAAAAAACTTAAATAAATATTTTGCCTAAAATAAATTCAGAAGTGCCTTCTGAAATCATGTTTAAGCCTATAATTTATTCCCGAAGTGAAAACTGCAAGCAGTATAAGAAATTATTCTTATGCGTGGATACGTTAACAATGCAAGATTGTAAATTTGATAACATTGTATTTACTATTCAGCTTTTTAAAATAATTCTATATGTAAGTAGTATCATTGAATATCTCTGTACAGAATGAGGAATTAACTGTCCAACTATTTTGATTTTGCAGTTCCTAAACACATCCTGTTTAATTTGTTGGTGTCTGAAAGCTGAATCGCCCCATAGCCACTGTAAAATAGTATTGTTAATTGAAATTTATTGTATGTTGAGAGGTTTACCTATGTTTTTGCTAATTCTTTTATGGGATGTGGTATTGTTTGCGAGACGAATATATTTGTCCATCCCAATTGCTTTTGAGGAGATAGTGAGCTGCCTTCTTGAAGCAATGCCGATAATGTAATATTTGTACACTCAGAGAATGCCACGAGGAAGGGAGTTCAGGGATTTGAATCCAGTGACAGTGAAGGAAAGTTGAAATTGGCACAAGTCACAGTGGCTTGGAGGGAAACATGCAGATCGTGTTCCCATATGTCTGCTGCCCTTGTCCTTGTGATGGTAGGGATTGTATGTTTGGAAGTGCGGTTTGTATGTGCATGGTGAGCTGTTTACGGTGCATCGTCATTCTGCTATGACTGTAGCAGTGGTGTGGTGTGAATACTTAAGTTGTGGATGGGGCAGTTATTGAGCAATCTGCTTTTTCCTGAATGGCGTTGAATGTCTTGAGTGTTGTTGGAACTATACCTATATGGTAATTATTCCATCACACTCTTGATTTGTTTCTTGTAGATTTTAGGTAGACATTGGCAAATCAGGAGGCGTATTACTTTACACAGAATTTGTGGCCTTTGACTTGTTGTAGCGGCAATATTAATACAGCTGATCCAGTTTAGCTTCTGGTCAATGGTAGCTTCCAAGATGTTGGCAGTGGGAGATTCAGTGATGGAAATATGATAAAGTGCCAAGGGGAGATTGTTAGATTCTTCTAATTTGTAGATGCCCATTGTCTGGCACTTCTGTGGTACAAATATTATTTGCCACTTATCAACTCATGCTAAAATGCTATCCAAGTTACTTTGTTACTCTTGGTGAGAAGTGATGAATCAGCTCCCTTCTTTTAAATGCACTCGGTTGGCTGCAAACAACAATCTTTAATTTTCTTCAGTTCACAGCTATCACGCTTCAATTCAAATGTAAGTTTGCTCAGTTAAAAAATAGAATTAACCAATGTGATTTTCTTGAGTGATAGAAAAGAAATGTTTTTATCCACTAAACCCAAGAAAATAATAAATTATAACATCAAACACAGATATAAAGTTTTGAAATAAAGAAGGTACAGTACAATCAGAAGATAAAGAATGTGCAGTTGCTTATTCCTTAAATTGCTAAAATTGTATCCGAGACCATGGACTTTTAATTGACGTCTGGTGTTCTGAGCAGTACTGAAATCTGTAAAATCCTGACCTTCTTGGATATTTCCCTGATTTGTTTTATCAATGAAGGATGCCAAGATGGACCATCCACTTGACAATTCTGTCTGAAGATCTTTTGTGAATGCTTCAGCCTTATCTTTTGAACTTTTGAGTGTTGGATTTTTCCATTGTTGAGGATTTGTGAAACTTCCTCCTCCACTGAGTTAAAGATAATGGGAACTGCAAATGCTGGAGAACCCAAGATAACAAAGTGTGGAGCTGGATGAACACAGCTCGCGGGAAACCAAGTGGAGGCTTGAGGACTGCTTTGCAGAACACCTACGCTCGGCTCGCAATAAACAACTGCATCTCCCAGTCGCGAACCATTTCAACTCCCCCTCCCATTCCTTAGACGATATCTCCATTCTGGGCCAACTGCAGATGCCACCCGAAGGTTGCAGGAACAGCACCTCATGATCCACTTGGGAACCCTGCAGCCCAGTGGTATCAATGTGGATTTCACAAGCTTCAAAATCTCCCCTCCCCCTACTGCATCCCAAAACCAGCCCAGTTTGTCCCCGCCTCCCTAACCTGTTCTTCCTCTCACCTATCCCCTCCTCCCACCTCAAACCACACCCCCATCGCCTACTTACTAAGCTCATCCCGCCTCCTTGACCTGTCCGTCCTCCCCGGACTGACCTATCCCCTCCCTACCTCCCCACCTACACTCACCTCTACAGGCTCCATCCCCACCTCTTTAACTTGTCTGTCTCCTCTCCACCTATCTTCTCCTCTATCCATCTTTGATCCGCCTCCCCCTCACTCCCTATTTATTTCAGAACCGTCTCCCCCTCCCCCTTTTCTGATGAAGGGTCTAGGCCCGAAATGTCAGCTTTTGTGCTGCTAAGATGCTGCTTGGCCTGCTGTGTTCATCCAGCTCCACACTTTGTTATCTCCTCCACTGAGTTATTCAGTTGTCTACCGGTATTAATAAATGGATGTGGCAGGACTGCAGCGCTTTGATCTGAACAGAGGGTGCTGCTGAGAAGTAACTGAGGAGCATTTTGATAGCAGACGGCTCAGTCACCAGTGATCACCCAGGAGCGAATTAAAGGGAGGCAAACTATAGCAAAGCCACCATTTTTGAAGCGGTCGTTTTGGGAAAGGCTGCTTTATGGTTAAAGTGCTGCTGGAGGTTTAAGTGTGGGCCTTGTTAGGTACTGGACTTCAGTGAGTAGGGCGATCCGCATCAAGGAAAGGGCAAGGTAAGATTCTATTCCTTGTTTTAGAGTAATGGAGCAGAGATGGCAGTTAGGGCAGTGGCGTGCCCCTCATTCAAGATGTGGGAGCAATCTAGTGTCCCTGCCACAATGTCTGCAGGAAGTGTGGCCAGGTGCAGCTTGTCATAGACTGAATGGTTTGGTTAGAGATCCAGTTGGACACATTGAAGAGCACTATTGTGGGCAGAGAGTGTGATAGATAATAGTTACAGGTTCAGTTGGGTAGATGGGTGACTGCCAGGAAAAGCAGGCAGGTAGTGCAGAAGTCTCCTGTGGCAATTCCACTCTCTAACAGGTATACCGTTTTGGAGACTAGTCGGGGCGACAGCATCTCTGGGAATTACAGCAGCAACAGTCAGGTCTGTGGAACCACGACTGGATTTGCTGTAGGCCAGTGTAAGGCAAAGTCCAAGCAAGAGTTAGTTGTAAGGTACTTGCTAGTCAGGAGCACAATCAGGTGTCTCTGTGGTCGCAATGAAGACTCTTGGATGGTGTGTTGCTTCCCTGATGCCAGTTCAAAGGTTGTGTGAAATTCTTGAGGGTGAGAGTGAGTGGTTGTTGTACTCATTGATACCAACAACATAGACAGGGAAAGGGATGTGGTCCTGAAGAGTGATTATGGGGAGATAGGCAGAAGGTTAAAATACAGGACTTCAAGGCTAGTAACTTGTGGACTACTTCCGGTGTCATGCATTAGCGAGAGTAGGAATAGGAGGATTTCGTAGATGAATGTATGGCTTGAGAGCTGGTGCAGACGGCAGGGATTCAGATTTGTGGATCATAGGGATCTTCTCTGGGATGACCTGTATTAGAGGGATGGGCTACACTTGAACTGGACGGGGACCAATATCCTGGTGGAGAGATTTGCTCGAGCTCCTCGTGATGGTTTAAACTAGTATGGCAGTGGGTGGTATCCAAAGCAGTAGGGAGACAAAAAAGAAGGTTGACAACAGTGCAGAAGTTAATGAGAACAAGTTGAATAGTAAAGGCTATTTTGTTAATCCTAGTACTAGATGGAGCAGGAAAGAGCCTGGCAGGAAACAATGGAAGTCTGGGTTAAACTGCATTTATTTCAATGCAAGAAGCCTGACAGGTAAGAGAAAGTGAACTTGGGGCGTAAATGGGTTCATGGGACTGCGACATTATAGCTATTATAGAAATGTTGCTGAGGGAAGTATTAGACTGGCAGCTCAATGTTCTAGAGTACAGATGCTATATGAAGTATAGAAGGGGAGGCAAGAGAGAAGGAGTTTTGCGTTTTAATTACGTAGAACATCTTGGCAGTACTGAGAGAAGACATTCTTGATGGCTCATCCGCTGGGTGTATAGGAGTAGAACTGAGAAATGAAAAGAGGGCTATCACTTTGATAGCATATATTATAGATTCCTGCATAGTCACTGGGAGATTGAGGAGCAATTTGTAAGGAGATTGCAGATAGCTGCAACAACAATAGTGTTGTAATAGTGGGGTATTTTAACTTTCTTAATGTTGGCTGGGACGGAGATAAATTTGTTAAGTGTGCTCAGGAAGAATTTCTCATGTTATGTAGATGGCCTACTGGAGAAGAAGCAAAATTTCATGTCCCCTTGGGAAATAAGGCAGGGCAAGTGATGGAAGTCTTAGTGGGGGAACACTTTTGGGATCGGTGATCATAATTTCATTAGTTTTAAAATAGCTATGGAAAAGGCTAGATCTGGTCAACAACAATACGGCAAAGCCAATTTTGACTGTATGAGACAGGAGTTTCCAAAAGTAGATTGGGAGAGGCTGTTTGCAGGCAAAGGGATGTTTGGTAAAAGGGAGGCATTCAAAATTAAGGTAACAAGGATTTGGGACCAGTGATTTGCTGTTAGAATGAAGGATAAGGCTGGCAGGAGTAAGTTACTATGGATGACTTGAGTTATTGAGACCCTGGTCAAGTAAAAGAAGGAGGCAGCTGGGATCAAGTGAACTTTTTGGAATGTAGAGGTTGTTGGAGTACACTTGAGAGAAATCAGGAGGGCTGAAAGCTTTCATGAGATGGCTTTGGCAGATAAGGCAAAAGAGAATCCAAAAAGATTCTACAAGTACATGAAGTACAAAAGATTAACTGGGACAGAACAGGGCCTCTTAAAGATCAACAATATCATTTATGTGAGGAGCCGCAAGAGATGGATGAGATCCTAAATGAATATGTTTCGTCTATATTTACCTTTTGAGAAGGGCCTGGATGCTAGGGCACTTGGGGAAATAAACCATTATGTCTTGAAGAGAGTCCACTTTGCAGAGGAGGAGGTGCTGGAAGTCTTAAAATACTTTAAGGTAGATAAATCCCTGAGACCTGCTGAAGTGTGTTCCAGGACTTTGTGTGGGAGGCCAGGGAGGAAATTGTAGAGCCCCTAGTATCATCAACAGTCACGATTGAAGAGCCCTATGATTGGAGGGTGGCTAATGTTGTATTATTATTTAAGAAAGGCTGTAGGGAAACACCTGAAAACTATAGAACAGTGAGCCTAACATCTGTGGTGGGTAAGTTGTTAGCGGGGATATTGAGAGACAGGTTCCCCAGGCATTTGGAGAGACAAGGACTCATTTGGGACAGTTAGTATGATTTTGTGAGTGGGAAATTGTGTTTCATGAATTTGATTGAGTTTTTTTAAGAGATGACCAAGAAAGTAGCTGAGGGCAATGTGGTAGATGTTGTCTATATGTACCTTAGCAAGGCCTTTGACAAGGTACCTCATGGTAGGTTGTTGAGTAAGGTTAAGTCACTTGGCATCCAGTCACAGCTTGCCAGTTGGACTCAAAATTGGCTTCACAGTCGAAGACAGAGTAAGGTGGTAGAGGTTGTTTTTCAGACCAGAGGCCTGTGACCAGCGGCATGCCATAGGGCTCAATGCTGAGTCCCCTGTTATTTGTTATTTATATAAATGAATTGGATGTGGATTTAGGAGGTAGGATTGCAGATGACACCAAGATTGGCAATATGGTGGACAGTGAAGAAATTTATCTGGGAATGCAGTGAGATTGTGATCAACTGGGCCTGTGAACTGTGCAGTGGCAGATGCAGTTTAATTTAGATAAATGCAAGGTGTTACATTTTGGTGGGACAGACGAGGGGAGGACTTACACAGTTGTAGGCAAACAGGAGACTGGAAGAACACAGCAACGCCAGGCAACATCTGGAGGAAAGGCACAGTCAACGTTTCAGGTATTACCCTTCTTCAGGAAGGTAGGGCTTCAGGTAGGGCCCTGGAGAGTGTTATAGAACAGAGAGATGTAGGGTACAGGTTCATATTTTCTTCAAAGTGGAATCACAAGTAGACAGGTTGGTGAAGAAGACTTTCAGCTTACTTGCTTTCATTGGCCAGAGCATTGAGTGTACGAATTAGGATGCCTTGTTGCAGCTAAACAAGACTTTGATGAGGCCACATTTGGAGTACTACATGCTGTTCTGGTCAGCCTACTATAGAAAGGATATTATTAAACTAGAAAGAATGCAGAAAAGATTTACTAGAATGCTACCTGGACTGGAAGATTTGAGTTATAAGGAGGGGCTGGAAAGACTGAACACTGAATGGTTGCCTTATTGAGATCTGTAAAATCATAAGAGGCATAGACAAGGTAGGTAGCTAACAGCTTTTCCCCATGGTAGGGAAGACTAAAACTAGAAATCCTAGGTTTTTGGCGAGTGTAGAATGATAAAAAGGGTACAGAAGGAAATTTTTTTTCACATGGAGAGTGGTGAGCATCTGGAATGGGCTGCCAAAGATTGTGGTGGAAGCAAGTGCATTTTGTCATTTAAGAAACATGAAGACAGGTACATGGATGGTATAGGCACAGAGGGGTATGAACCAAACACAGGCAAATGGAACTAGTTTAGTTATGAAAATTGGGCAGCATGGGTCAGTTGGGCTGAAGGGCATGTTTCAATGCTGCAGACCTCTATAACTCTAGCTAATTCATTTGTTGTGGGATTACTTAGCTTTGTCTATCTCTTGCTGCTTATGCTGTTCGGGACACAAGTAGTCCTATTTGGTAGCTTCACCAGGTTGACAGCTCATTTTTAGGGATGTCTGGTGCTGTTCCTGGAATGCCCTCCTGCACTCTCCATTGATCCCCTGGCTTGAGGGTAATAGTTCAGTCGGGTTGATGCTGGATCAAGAGTTTGCTGATTGTGGTGGAGTATAAATCTGCTACAATTGATGTCCTTTGTGCCTCATGGATCCCAGTCTTTCATTGCTAGATCTGTTAGCACAGTAACAGTGCTACATAACATGGTTATTCTCATTATGAAGTTGGGACTTCGTCTCAACAGGACTGTGCACTGGTCACTCTTACTGATGCTGTCATAGACAGATGCATCTGCAGCCGGCAGATTTTTAAGGATGAGGTCAAGGACGTGTTTTCTTCTTGTTGGCTCCTTTGCTACCTGCTAAGACACAGTCTAGCAGTTGTGTCCTTTAGGACCCAAACAGCTTGATCAGTAATGCTGCTGCTGAGTCACTCTTAGTGGTGAACATTGAAATCCCCCACCTTGAGTACATTTTGTGCATTCTTACTGCTGTCAATACTTCCTCCAAGTGTTGTTCAACAAGGAGGAGGACTGGTTCTTCAGCCTAGAGAAGACAGTGCATGGTAATCAGCAGGAGGTTTACTTGTTCATGCTTAATCTGAAGCACTAAAGGTTCATGGAATCCACAGTCAATGTTGAGGACTCCCAGGGCAACTCCCTCCCGAAAATGTACCTCTGTTGGGTCTGCTGCTGGTGGGGTAGGACATATCTGAGGAGGTGATGGTGGTGTCTGGGACATTGAATCATATCTTGCTGACAATGAGTATGATTATGTCAAACTGTTGCTTGATTAGTCTGTGAGACAGCTATCCCAATTTTGGTGCCAACCCCCAGATATTAATAAGGGGGACTTTTCAATATTGACAGAGCTGTTTCTGCTGTTGTCTTTCCAGTTACATTCCTTTGTAGAGTCTTTGTAGCGATTGATACAATTGAATGGCTTGCTAGGACATTTGAGAGGGCAATTGAGAGTCAACCACAGCGTTGTGGGTCTGGAGTCAAATGTAGACCATACCAGGTGGGGGTGACAGATTTCTTTCCCTGAAGGAATTTAGCGAGCTAAATAGTTTTATCCAACACTCAAGAATATTTCATGGTTGTCAGTAGATTAATTACAGATTTTCTTTTATGAATTCAAATTCCACCAGCTGTAGTGACAGGATTCAAACCTGGATGATTGGCAGAAGACTGATGGGGCGCTAAATGGCTGGGTTGCATTTGTCCTACTTTTTGAGAATTGGACATACCTAGGAAATTTGCCATATTTTGGTTAGGTGCCAGTGTTGTTGTATTGGAGCAGCTCAGTTTAGGGATGTAGCTAAATCTGGAGCATCAGTCCAACTGTTGGAGTGCTCTCAGGACTTATAACCTTTGTTGCATTCATTGCTTTCAGCCATCGTGTAGAGTAAATCAAATTGGCTGAAGATTGGCATCTGTGATGCTGAGGACCTTACAAGGAGGCTGAGATAGATTATCCACTGAGCACTTTTGACTGAAAATGGTTGCAGAAGCCTCAGCCTTAGCAGTTGCACAGTTTCTGAGCTTCTCCATCATTGAGGATTATGAAACTGGCGGAACTTCTTTCTCCTGTTAACTGTTTAATTGCGCACTAGCATTCATAACTGGATAGGGCTTGCAAGTAGTCCTGTGTTATAGTTTCACTAGGCTAACTGCTCAGTTTTTAGGTATGCCTGTTGCTGCTTTTGGTATACCATCATGCACTTGTAGTTGAACCAGGTAATTTAATTAAATGCTTCTGAATTCAGTTTGAAGGAGTCCTTAAGAGCAGGGATTTTTTTCCGGAAAAAGGAGTTTGTTCAGAACAGTTAAGTGAATTTGTTATCTCACTGAAAGAATCTCAGTTGTGTGAATCAAAGAAAAAAGCATTGTACCTCACAGGATCAAACCAGAAATATTTAAATCAATCTACAGATTTGATTGATAAGGAAAATTGCTCTGAAATTTGATTCACTGTAAAGTGATAGTGTAAGGGAGTAGCTGGGAGTTTGATTTGCTGGGTGTTTGAAATCTTTTAACTGTTATACGTGGTAACTTGGTATGTTTTATTTTAGTTTACTTAATCAGAAGCAATACACGTCCGTTTAATTGTTAGAACGAAATCTGCAGCCTTGTGTGACTACAATTATGTTTCAGTGAAATATCACAACATAAATGGAAAAGAAAAGTATGATCCGCCGAGCTAGATTTCATTCTGGGATCTGACTTGTCAAGCTGGGATTACAAAACTACTGACAAGGGTTTCATCATCATCATTAGACTTGATCTTGGTTCTGGATTTATTAATTAAATTACATTTCACCATCTGCATGTCCTCAGAGAATTAGGCTAGATCTCTAGATCTCTAAGCTGGTGACAGTACCACTGCATGCGTCCTACTCCTGCTCCTCATTCAGCCTTAAGGTGGGTGATGTCTGAGGTCCTTCCCAATCTGTTGTATTATGTGAGACAGATTGGGAGGGCGATCAATGTTTTATTTTGTCTGCCCTACCGCCTCCATATATGATGATGGTGGGTCAGACAATTCACTGCTGTCTTTCTTGTGGGCACAATATCCCTTTCAACTGTCAGTTTTAATGAGGTCATCAATATTTCTTGTTCAAAGAACTTTAAAATCTTAATAGAAATGAAGAACAGTTAGAATTTCTTTATTTTTATTTTATGTTTATTTTCTTAAAGTACAGGTGAGGAAAATTTAAAATATTAAACTTATCCTATTCCAGATGAAATGCCCGATACTTTTTGATGTTAATTTGGATAGTTGGCATTTTGATTTTAACATTTTTAAGGTTCTGCTGGTTCCTACTCTGTATGTTTTATTGGGATCAGAAATTTACTCTAACTGACTGTCATTTCAGTAGTTACAATAGCTGTCTGAAGTGTCATGTTAATTGGAGCCATACTGTTAGTGATTTTTCTGATAACTGATCTTAGATGGTCCGGTACTCAACCTGATTTAAAACCAAGTTTATGCCTCTGAAATTCATTTTTGATGCATGATTTGCCAGTAGGTGGTGCAAGGCACTTAGATTTTGAAGCTGTATTCAATATTAAAACTGTGAATGTTTTTTGTGATCATTCATTTGTTCAGTCTCCATTGTTAAATCCTTTTTATTTTTGAGAATGCTCTGGTTAAAAAATGAATTTTTAAAATTTCTTCCAGTTACTATCAATTGACTAGATATACCACATTAATTATGGGAAATCTGGAATTGTAATGTAACAGATTGTGGTTTGCCCAACAGTGTAATACAGTAGATTTAGTAAAGCATATTATGAGCTGATTAATATAGCAATGTTAACTTAATGATAAGGAAGAAGACAGGCTTCACAGGTATAAGCACTGCAATGGGGAGTTGGTTGGCTCAGTTGCCAAATGGCTGGTTTGGGGTGCAGTGTGACACTAACAGCATGGGTTCAATTCTCCACACCAACTGAGGTTACCATGAAAGACTCTCCTTCTCAGCATCTCCTCACCTAAGGTAGATTAAACCACCACAGGTTGTCTCTCTGTCTAATGAGAGAGTAAGACTATAGCAACTTCATTTTTTTTACTGCAATAATATTTGATTAACAATATACAAACTTACTGCATCTCCAGTAATCTTCACAATGCCCCAGCTTTCGCAGTCAGTGGCAAAAAGATGTTGCTTGCTGCCATCCTCTAAGAATGTTTTCCAAACAGACTTCACTAATCAACTATTGATCTTTGTGAATAATTTACAGATTGATCTGCATATCTGTTTTCTCCAATTTTTATCTTTTTAGATTCGCATCTTATTTTTAACCTGTATGTTGTATTTCTGATTATTTTCACGTTTACTAATTAATAAACTCATTGTTTGTTAAATCAGCAAAGTTGGGTTTAAATTGGCTCATTGTAAACTTTCAGTTCACTTGGGTCTATTCTACTTTGTATGGTATTTTTAGTGTTTCTTAATTTCATCCAAAAAATGGTTTGTAACTTGGCCGTCTGATTGTCATGCATGCTTTGACCATTGTAGTTCTCATGATACATCTTTGTTAACCACGGAGAATTTGTTGGCAGGAGTTTGTAATCTCCAGGATCCAAGGGATTAGAGTAAATGAAATATACTCCAAATTAAAGCTGAAATGAAATCAGAATATACTGGGAATGTATATCAACTCTGTCAGCATTTGTAAAGGGAATATCAAACATCTAACTGGCATATTTCTGATTGTTGTGATATAAATAGTCTATTAAATTTGCAGGATGAGCCCTTTTCTCATTTCATACATATTTAGTTGATAGTTCTCAGTTTTGTTCTATCTTTGCCTCCAAAGCGTGTAATTTTTAGTCCATACAAATTGAGCCGTGCCAGATTCATTGACCTCAATGCAATGTTTGACCATGAGCTTATCTTGGCAACTTAAGCTAGTGGAGATAGAGGGAGTGCCAGAAGGATGAAACATAAAAAACAATCAAATTTATCTGGGTTTTTTCTGAAAATCATTTTTGGGCTTTGGATTATTTTTGAGTTATGGTTTCCTATGATTATGCTTGACCCAGATTTATCTGTCCCAGTCAGACATCATCATCATTGGTAGAAGAGATGAATAATTTTGTTTACAACAACTGTGTGATGGGATTACATTGCACTGGAAGTACTTTATCTTCCTTTTCCATGGTAACATTCTCCTTTGACATTTTGAAACACAACCTCTGTGCCTTTTCTGAGGCAATAATACTACGGCTGCAAAACAAGAAGTCAAAATGACATCTGCTTCAGGTTATTAAAGCTGTAACAATAGAGGATAGATGCTGTAGCCATTGAAATACTTTGGTGTCTGTAAACCAGTTAGGATTTTCTGTTCTGATATCAGCATGATAATTCATTCATGTGACGTGCTGCTGAGGTAAGTGTCGAAGATTTTTTTTGGCTGGTGCGGTTGCTCTGTTGCAGTGAATAAAGATGTTTTTCTCTACGTCCTGCCGCATTATTAAAATTTGCTTGGTGCTTGCAAGTTTTTTTAATGTTGATGATAAGCATCAACCTGATTGTCCTGATGTTTTATTTGCTAGTTGGCTAGCAAAACAACATGGGCAGCAAACCGTGGAGGAATTAACTATTGCAAAGCAGCGTACTGTGGAGCACAGACAGACCGTTCCATGACTGTCAGCAAGGCATCAGGATAGTATGTTGTCCGCCTGATGCTAGGGTCAAGGATATCTCAGACAGGGTGCAGAATATTCAGAAAGGGGAGGGTGACCAGCAGGAGGTCGTTGTTTATGATGGTACCATTGACATAGGTAGGAAACAGGGAAAGGGATTTCTGTGAAAATATAAAAAATCTCAAATCCCACCCAATTCACTTCAAACATGCCGACTTCCAGTTTTAGGGCAGTACAGGGACTGGGCATCCAGAAAGGGGGTCATTTAAATGAAGAGTAAGGTTTGTGTCTCAGACCCTATCTCCATTTTAGGTTTAACTGTGGTACCAGAAAATTGGGGGAATGTAACAGTTAAACAGAGGCAAGTACTGTTGTATCATGGCAATAAGGCGTCTCTCCCTCACTGCTTAGGGGCTGACAAGAGTAGGAATTCTTCTTCTGAGAAGCCCAATCTAGCTTCCCCTTCCACGCTCCTCCAACTCTCCTGGGAACTCAGAATTGTTTGAGTTCTGAAAAAGAATCATATTTGTCTCGAAATGTTAACTGTTTTTCTTAACACAGATTCTGCTAGACCTGCTGAATCTCTCCATCATTCTCTTTGTGTTTCCAGCTTCCACAGTATTTTTCCTTTATAGGACAAAGGTATTTCATCAACCCATAAATGCTGCTTTTCTCCATCATTGACTATTTGTCACAATAACTTATACAGGATTTTGTGTTATTTTGTTCTTTCTATTTGAAAGGTCTGAATTTTAGCAAAATATTTCTAAAGTAAACTAGGTGTCAATTTCAGGGAGTTTCATGGAGGGTTTCTATCTGTAAGCCTGGTCAAGAGCCGCCAGCCAGGAACTGCCCTTTACAGCGCTCACAGTGGAAGAAAAATGAAAAGTAAATCTTCTGAGGGCACATAGGTGGCATGGGTTACAAATAGAAGTTCATGTTAGTAAATGGACTGTAATAAGAGGGAAATGCTGCACATGCTGGAGGTCTGAAATAAAAACAAAAAATGCGGGAGAAACTCAACAGATCTGGCAACTTCTACAGAGGGAAATAGAGGTACCATTTCAAGCCATATGAACTCAGCAATGTGGTCTGGGGGTTGTGCAATGCATTCATCAGCCATGTTTATGGATCTTTGGAACTTGACAGTTGAACAAAAAGCTTAGTGCAACTGTCACCTTGACAGCCACTCGGACAGGATGGCCATCCACTACTGCATATCACAAGTTCCACTCCAACAGTGACATGTTACACTATTCTAAGACATCTTATATCTGTGTGGCAATGGGAATTCCCTCACCTGGAAGACATAGCATTGAAGTTGATAGACCTTTGACATTCTGGATCATCTGTGCATCCTTAGGGGATCTTCAGCTGCAGCTTTTTCACGGAAACTATTCAGCAAATGCTGGAGGGTACTTTAGATATTGGGCTGACTAAAGTATTTACGGCTTTTAATTTCTCTGTGCTGTCAGAGCACATGGCTCCAATGATAACCCCTTCTGTAGCAGGATCTCAATTGGATGTGGTTTCAATGAATGTGTGTGGGGAATATCAGAAACAGAACAGTTTCTTAGTAAAGTGAGCATTCAGCATTTGCATCACACACAAATGACAATTTAGCACAGTCTTCTATGTGATGGGGCATGGGAGACCCAGACAAGAAAAACTATGGACAATGTTCCTCCTAACTTTCTTACTGGCTTTGCCGGCCTCAAGTCTGTGTGTGACAGTAACTTCTGGAATTGGAAGTCAGTGCCACATACTGATTACCACACATGGAACCTAGGTGTGCACAGCCACATAGTTTAGAGGGAACATTGCCCATGGAATGACATTATTTGGACCTTTGTAGGGGACTTCATTCCAATATATGACTTCATATCCAAGCTATGCTGTGCACATACAGTTGGAGATTGTAAATGCAGTAGGATTACCGAAAAATTACCCTATAGCCCCACTATTCACGCCACCTACATCACTAAAGAAAAGCAGCATTTTGCTGAATACTTACAGTTCAAGGTGAGAGGTAATATGTGACCTTTTGATCCATGACCTGTGGGACTTTGGATCATCTTAATGAATTGTGGCTCATAAGTAACACTTTTAAGGTCACCTGTAATTACTTCTGCTTCATGCACTGATCCATATCCACATGGTTGGACAGTACATTCATTTCACATGCAGAGTGCTGTGATTACTGATGTCCTCAACTGTGTAGATGCCTGATCAATGCATTTGAAACTTGAAGGACTTCACATTACTCACAATTACAATCTGCATGTACAGAGGAAAAGAAAAGACTTCCTATGCCTATTCTGGGTGTGGTTATGACCATTTTCCATTTCCACTGCACATTTGCCATTTAGACAAGAATGGAAGCTAAAAGAGATAATGGGAACTGCAGATGCTGGAGAATCCAAGATAATAAGTTGTGAAGCTGGATGAACACAGCAGGCCAAGCAGCATCTCAGGAGCACAAAAGCTGACGTTTCGGGCCTAGACCCTTCATCAGAGAGGGGGATGGGGTGAGGGTTCTGGAATAATTAGGGAGAGAGGGGGAGGCGGACCGAAGATGGAGAGAAAAGAAGATAGGTGGAGAGTAGAGCATAGGTAGGGAGGTAAGGAGGGGATAGGTCTGTCCAGGGAAGACGGACAGGTCAAGGAGGTGGGATGAGGTTAGTAGGTAGGAAATGGAGGTGCGGCTTGGGGTGGGAGGAAGGGATGGGTGAGAGGAAGAACAGGTTAGGGAGGCAGAGACAGTCGGGGCTGTTTTTGGGATGCAGTGGGTGGAAGGGAAGAGCTGGGCTGGTTGTGTAGTGCAGTGGGGGAAGAGAGATCTCCTCTCCCTCACAGTGGGGTAAAGGTGAGTGAGTAGTCTGAGAGATCTCCTCTCCCCTACAGGGGGGAGAGGAGATCTCTCAGACTACTCACTCACTTTTACCCACCTGTAGGGGAGTGGGTTCTCTTAGACTACTCACTGACTTTTACCCCCCTGTTGGGGGACAGGGGGGGAAATCTCTCAGACTACTCGCTCACCTTGCTGATAGTGCTGTGGTACGGGTGCTCGGCGTCCATGGGGGGCGGCGGGATGTCGAACGACCTCCTCCAGACGCGGACCTGCTCCTCCCCGTGGCGGGCGGCGGTCTCCGCCTTGTTGAGGCTGGTCAGGGCGCCGTAGTGCCGCTCGTTGAGGCGCCAGGAGCGGGTGATGGGCAGCCACATCTGGTCGGTGGTGTCCAGGATGATCCAGAGGGTGCGGATGGCCCTCCGCAGCACCGAGGTGTAGCAGCAGTCGAACAGGTAGCCGGCATCCCGCAGGGCCTCGGCCTCCCGCTGCGCCTCGCCGACCCCCTTCTCGCTCAGCTCCGCGTCGAACCAGCCGCAGAAGCGGTTCTCCTGGTTCCAGGTGCTCTCGCCGTGCCGCACCAGCACCAGGCGGTGACACGCCATCGCCGCAACGGAGACCGGGTCCGACTCAGGCGCCGCTCCGCAGGCCGCGCCTCCCCCCACTGCATCCCAAAACCAGCCCAGCCTGTCTCTGCCTCCCTAACCTGTTCTTCCTCTCACCCATCCCTTCCTCCCACCCCAAGCCGCACCTCCATTTCCTACCTACTAACCTCATCCCCCCTCCTTGACCTGTCCGTCTTCCCTGGACTGACCTATCCCCTCCCTACCTCCCCACCTATACTCTCCTCTCCACCTATCTTCTTTTCTCTCCATCTTCGGTCCGCCTTCCCCCCTCTCCCTATTTATTCCAGAACACTCACCCCATCCCCCTCTCTGATGAAGGGTCTAGGCCCGAAACGTCAGCTTTTGTGCTCCTGAGATGCTGCTTGGCCTGCTGTGTTCATCCAGCTTCACACTTTATTATCTTGGAAGCTAACAGAGGTTGTCCTTTGCGGAGTGAATTGTGGGCTCAGCCGGGTAATCAAAGGGCTCCCCGATATCTGTATGTTCTTTTTTCTGCTGACCCCATCAGAATGTGCTTTCATATGTTATCACTAAACTCTTTCATTGAAGTCTTCACTGTACAATTTACCTTCCAAGCTCTGGCATTTCAGCTTAGTTGTGCTGCACTGCCTTGCCATCAAAGTCAGGGTAATTGTGAATGTCAACAATTCTCCCCACCTCCTGCAGTAAACCATATCTCATAATATATTGTTCTCTCCCACCCTGATATTTTGAGTTCCCTCTGCACAATTACTGTCTCCTCTGAGATGACAAGAACTGCTGATGCTGGAGTCTGAGACAACGCAGTGTGGGGCTGAATGAACACAGTAGGCCAGGCAGCATAGAGGAGCAGAAAAGTTGATATTTCGATTCGAGACCGTTCTTCAGAAATGTGGAGGGGAAGGGACCTCAGAAGTAAATAGGAGGAGTGGGGCTGGGGAAGGTAGGTGGGGTGGTGATAAGTGAGTGCAGGTAGGCCGTGGTAGGGATTGGTCAGTGAGTTGGGAGGGGCGGATAGGTGCGAGAAAAGGTGGACAGGTTGTGTCAGGTCAAGGAGGCAGCATGAGATGGAGGGTTGATCATGGGTTGACGCTGGGGGTGGGGAGATTTTGAAACTGGTGAAATCCAGTTAAACGCCATTGGGCTGTAGTCTCCCAAGCCAGAATATGAGGTGCTGCTCCTTCGGTTTGTAGCTGGCATCATTGTGACACTGGAGGAGGTGCAGGATGGACATGTCACCTTAGGAGTGGGAGGGGGAGTTAACATGGTTTGCAAACAGAAAGTGCTGCCATTTGTCTTGCACTGAGTGTAGATGCTCTACAAAATGGTCTCCGAATCTCCACTTAGTCTCACCAATGTAGAGGAGGCCACATCAGGTGCAGTGGATGCAGTAGACCAAGTTGACTGTCCCTTCTGTATTTGCAGCATGATGCCTCGGTTTCCACAGTTGACTTCCCCAGCTTCTCTACCACAGCAGTAATGAGCCTGCTTGACTTTCACTGAGCAGACGCCTAGTACTGATTGTGGCCCAGCCTGTCTGACTTCAACAGACGTCCCAAATGTTGAGTGATTTCAGTCCTGACTGATCTCTGTGCAGATTTTTGACTGACTTAATATGTGACTGACTTAATGTGAATCCCTGAGCTTCTGTGGGTTTATGGAACTCTGATTTTGACCACCCCAAGCTGTGACCCGACCAAATCTGAGCCCCTTGATTGAGATCAGATGCTGCCTTTTACTGACTAACGACTGCATCTTCTAACAAAGTACTGCTGCCCAAAGATTACGACTGAAGCACTTTCAGTGTCTTTCCCACAAAGGCTATTGGCACATAGTGTAGGTGTGACATTGATATAGCATTGTATTCTATGGCAACATTTTCATTCCTTTGATTGACCACCAATGACAACTGGAAGAAATAGCCTATCTTCGTGCTAATCAGCAAGACAAGACAGAAGTACTGTGAGCTTGTGATTTCTGAATGAGGTAGCAAAGCACAAAGGCAAGGCATGACATGGGACATATGCTGTGCCCGTAAAATGGGAGTAACGTAGTGAGCACTGAGAAAGCAAATGAGGAGCTCTGAGATGTATCCTTCTCCAATCTATGACATGGGTGCTTGTTCCTGCATGCAAAGTCTCCTGGCAGCAGCATTACAATGAAAGATCCTTTCATTGTTCTCTAAAGTGCAGCACTGAAATGGAGAACTATATTCTAAGTGAATTGGGAATGTGTACTGAGGATGTGGTGAGGCTGGTGCATCTCCAATGGCAACATATGTGGATGGAGGCTACATAGGCACATATTGCCCATGGACTGTAACCTGAGATGGTGGACTGCTGTCCAAAATGGAGGCCTCAAGTAGCAAACAGTGAGCTGGAGTTGCCAGATGCCAGCTTTGACTTTCCTGTCAAGAATTGTCATTGTCCAGTTTCTCTATTTCATGTGGGAGAATAGGAAACTGCCCGTAAATGAGGTGACATTAGATACTAATAAAATGATAATGCATGCAAATAAGTTCCTCGCTGCTCACTATTTAAATATTGGTTACAAAATTAGATTGTGTCCTTCTCAACGTCAAGAACCTCATTTTTCTTATTTTACTATACTTCTCCAACTGTCCATTGCCCATTGTTGTTCATGCCTGAGAAAATTCAACCCAAAGATTCGATTATTTTTAAAGTGGTTGCCTTATTAAATTGAAACTATATATTGCTAATTCTCTCCTTGACGTTTGCTTGTTCTTACACCTGATGCTAATGTTCAATTTGTAATTTGTAAAATGTATAGAATTCCTTGACTGAATCATTGTTCGCTTTTAAATCGGGAGCATTTATTATACAAGCTGGCTGCCATTCATCTTAATCATATACCTGTTATTAAATGTATCATCAACATAATTGAATGTTTGATGCTTAATGATGGTTATTTCCCTGTATCTACTTGCAAAGCTTAAGCGCCATTTCACAATGTCTTTCACAGCACAATGGAATAACGTGGCAAATAGTAATTACAGTGAAGCCTGACACAGTATCATAGCAACGAGATATTTCACAAGCTTCTACATTTTGGGCAGATTCTTAGAAGAAGAAAATCTAAATTAAAACAGGTAAAGCTTTGACGTGTGGATAGAGATACAAGGTTATATCCTGCTGGTAGGGACCCCCCACAGGAACAGTGAAATAGCTTTGTGGATAAACCACAATGAGTGTGACATACAGAAACCTGTAAGGAACAAGCTTCAGAAATATCACTCAAAATTATTCTTTAACAATTTGTGAATGTTTTGTGCTCTTTTTCAAGCTTATTTTCAGACAAGTAATTGAATGTAAGCATTATTGAACACTTATAGACAGAAATCACTTATTTCAGAGATTGATTTAATGACTATTTAAAACATCTTACAGTGTTGTTTTAAGTGTTAAAAAGGCAAAATGAATTTGATTTATGTTCTGTTCTGAATGATCAAACACTTCACCCCAGCTTCTGATAGGTGTTGATGTATAATTCTTGGGTGGAATCACAGAATGGACAGTATTGCATGGCTCACTTGTATAATGTCTGATTGCATAGAGATGTTTATAGGGACTCTTATTGGTGCCCCAGCTATTTGCACTGTCCAAATGTTGAGGCTGTCACTGAGGAAGATTAGGGTGCTACCATTTGAAGAGACCCCACTAACTGAGGGACCAACTGTGCAGTAGGGTTCAGTGATAGAGGCTATCCTTTCAACGATATGTGTGCAGCAGCCTCTGGAGTTGCCGCTATTGGTCATGGCACAATGAAGACAACGATCATGCACATTGCATATCCAAACTGAGGCAAATGAGCAGTCTGCCTCTACTTCCTCCAAGGCAATAAGATGAAAACTTCGTAGAGGTGACTGAGAGTGGACGTCACAATTTGAAGTAGAGCACTGATTAGCTCACTGGGTGTCTTATCAAATGTGGCTGAGCATTTTTGATCTTTTTGACCACCGTGTAAATACTGATATATGAAGCCCGCTGTGTGAACTTCTTTTGATTACTGCCAATGGAAGGAAAAACAATGAAGTGATGAAGGGGAAAACGGGCCCATGAATAGTGACGGGGAAGCTGCAGGCCAGTGGTTTCCAACTTTTTCAGAAACACACCATATTTGAATGAAACAAACAATTCCATGGTATGCCCACTCTTATCAGCTCAATTGATTGTTCATAAACATCACATTTTCTTGTATTGTACTTGCATTACTGTGGTATGGTCTTACCAGAGATGTTTGTAGTATAGTGAAAACAACAAACTAGAGAAGCACATGTGTATCAAATCAACTCGAAAAAAATACACTGTTTTCGTTGTCAGCATAGATGAATTTTCAAAATCTGCTGAACTACTTTTAACTATTCGTGGTCCTAAATCTGTTCCACAAATACTGAATGCCTTGTTAGCATTAGCTTGTTTTGTCTCATTTTACTATCAGCAAAATAACACACAAATGCCATTGCTTAGCTTCTATGGTCAGGAGTAAAAACTATCAGGTATGTAAAACTATATGTAGAAATGTTGACGTTTTAGAATTGAAAGACTGATACCTCACTTTTAATTTGATAAATGCTCACTGGTTTTATGAGTTATAATTTTGGTTGGATAGAATATTATTTAGAATGAAACAATGTTTGCATTACATTGATTTTTGTTATCTTCATCCAAAATTTCATGACACGCTAGGATAGTTTCTAGCAGCGCACCAGTTGAACATCACTGCTCTTGGTGGATGCACATCCTTCATAGGTGGCAGGAATGGAACTCCTTCTGTCTGCATGTTTCAGAGTGCAGTTCAAACCATGCAGTTCCTCCTGAAGCAGAGGTGCGTAGTTGAAATTAGTTAGTTGATCCCTATATCAATGTCACTCTGATGAGATCTTCAAACTTTTATCAGGCTCGGTCACCTTCCCATGTAGCTGGGGTAGCTCTGTGTTCTGGATATCATTCTCTTACTCCTCTTCTACATCCTACTCTTCCTGTTCTTCCAATGAACTGTGCTCATCCAATGTTTCACCATTTTTGAAGGCCCATATGTTATTGAAAGCACGAGAACAAGACCCTTCGATCACTGAGCAAGTTATTGCTGAGCAGGTGCTGCTTGATAGTACTGCTGACTACACCTACTGTCACTTTACTGATGATCAAGAGCAGAGTGATGGGCCAGTAATTTTCTGGGTTAGATTTACTCTGCTTTTTGTGTGTGGACATATCTGGGCAACTATCCACATTGTTTGGTAGCTACCAGTGTTGTAACTGTATTGGAACAGCTTGGCTAGGAGAATGACAAGTTATGGAGCACAATTCTTCAGTTCTGTTGTCAGACTGTTATCACATTCCATAGATTTTGTAGTAGTGACTGCCTTCCATTTCTTGATATCATGTGGAGTAAATTGAATTGGCTAAACACTGACATCTGTGATGCTGGGAACAACTGCACGAGACTAAAGTGGATCATCCAGTTGGCACTTTGGCCTGAAGATTGTTCACGTATTGGGCTTTTCTATCATTGAGGATGTGGATATTTGTGGTGGGTGGTAGGTGGCGGGGTCCTCCTTCAGTGAGTGGTTTAACTGTCCACCACCATTCATGAGTGGATGTGGTAGAACTGCAGAACTTAGATCTGATCCGTTGGTTGCAAGATCTCTTAGTTTTGCCTGTCACCTGATGCTTATGCTGTTTGGCACAAGTAGTCCTGTTTGGTAGTTTCACCATATCAACATCTCATTCTTAGGTATGCTTAGTGCGGTTTTTGGTGTGCATTCTTCCTGCGCTCTCCATTGAACTAGGATTGATCCCCGAGTAATAGTTGAGTGGGGCTATGCCAGGCCATAAGTTTTCAGATTCAGTTGGAGTACGGTTCTGCTGCTATTGATGGACCACAACACCTCATGAATGTCCAGTCTTTAGTTGGAAGATCTATTCAATGTGAAAGCAGAACATCTTCTCCACAAGGACTGTGGGATTGGCACTGTTACTGATATATCATGGACAGATACATCTTCAGTGGCCAGGTTGTAAAGGATGACGTCACGTATGGTTTTCTCTTTGTTGGTACCCTTATTACCTGCTGCAAACCCAGTCTAGCAGCTTTTCCTTGAAGCACCTGACCAGCTCGATCAGTAGTGCTACTGCCAAGCCACTGTTCCTGGTGGATATTGAAATCCCCAATCCATTGTACATTTTGCATGCTTGCCACCCTCAGTACTTCCTCAACATGTAGGAGCACTGATTCATCAGCCAAGGGACTATGGTATGTGATAATTAGCAGGAGGTGTCCTTACCTTTGCTAGGCCCTCATCTCTGCTGGGTCTAACGTCCTGCTGGTGGGACAGCACATATTCTGGAATGGTGGTGTCTATAAAATATGAATCTGTGAGCATGACAACATCAGGTTGTTGTTATTTTGACACTAGTCCTTAGATGTTACCGAGGAGGACTTTGCAGGGTCAACAAGGTTGTTTCAGCTGTTGTCTTTTCTGGATCCTGGGTCGATTCTAAGGGTCCATCTAATATCATTTCTTTGTTGAGACTTTGTAATGATTGATACAACTTAATGGCTTCCTAGGCCATTTCAGGGGGCAGTTAAGAGTGATGTGGGTCTGGAGTCATATGTAGGCCAAACAAGCTGAGGATGACAAATTTCTTTCCCTGAAGGACGTTAGTGAGCTAGATAGGTTTTTATCACTATCAGGAAAGGTTTTGTAATCATCAGTAGATTCTTATTTCCAGATCTTTTAAAATTGAATTGAAATTCCACCAAGTGCCACGGCAGGATTTGAACCAGGCTGCCAGAACATTATCTGTGTTTCTGGATTATGAGACTTAACTCCATTCCTTGGCATCAGAGTCCTTTTTGTGTCCTTCACCTTCTCTTTGTGCACAGGATGTTGTGCACCCTCGTTAGCTCTGGACACAAAGTATTTTAGTTTGTTTCCTTCTATAGAAATACTTAACAAGATAATGTATTATTTAACCACTAGTCATCAACTGTTCCAATATAAGCAGCATCCTGAAAGCACACCCTTGGCAAAGGCAATTGAGCAACTCATTATTATTCTCATGTGCTGTCTCTCTCTTCCTAGTCCGAAAGAAAGAAATACCAAACTAAACAATCTGCCCCTTTTTGATTTTTAGGAGGAATCCTCTAAGACTTCGCTCTAGCAGCATAGGACACAAGCTTTCGGCTCCAGCAGCCAGCAAAACCAAAGATCCTTTTGGGTCTGTGTGAGTCTGACCCTGCCCACTCATGATTCTTCACACCTGCTTGTGGTGAATCTTTTAAGACAATAGGCAAAATTTTACTAAGTAGGTATCTGACTATTCATTAAGTGAAACAACAGTTCTGTAAAGAAAAGTTGTAATTCCTTTGTGCAATTGTTTTAATCTATAATTGCTTCTAAGAATGTTTGAAAAGGATAACTTGATAATTATCTTTGGGAAGGCAGGATTAGCACAGTCACTTGTTAAATGAAATTCTCTGCAAAATGTTTATTGAATAAAAAGTTATTGATCTAAGGTATTAATGGAAATTATTTATCTGTCCCGGAATTAAGGTTAACTTAAAATGTGGCTTTATTACTGGTTCTGTTATTGTGGGTGACATTCTTACTTTATCATTGGCAGTGTAGATTTCCTGTCATGAAACGACTTGGCTGCTGATAAGGTATTGTTATCTCCAGTCATTTTGGGAAAATCCATTGACCTTGTTGAAAGTGAAATTGTGCAGAAATAGCTAGTCAGCATGATAAACCCAACCTTTTTTTTAAACCTTGCTACCAAAATTAATGATTTGATAAAATATGTGTCCTTGGAGTCACACACTTGGCCTGCTAATTTAAAAATGACATTCCAGTAACACACCTAAAAAGTTAATGACATTAGAGATGATATAAAACCACCTGAATTAAAATGTGCATGAACAATATCAACACAATTAGGAGAATAAATTAGCAACAGTAATCAAAGCCAAAATGAGAGAAAACATGCTTCAAAAGAGAGTGCAAAGGCTGAGACTAATACTGACTCTATAGTTGCAAGGAAATGTACATAAATAAAGCTTCAAAATGAAGTGGTCAATGTTTTCGATACAACAGAATTAAACAAAGCTTGAATGCAGTGAGTGGAAAAAAAGCAAATCAAAACAAGAAAGCTACTGAACATTAACAAAGTTAATGTATTAAAATCAATATTAAACATTCTTAGCTGAATATTGACATAATCTTAACAAAGTCCTTAAAAGAGGTTTTATTTAACAGAGAAATGAACTGCTTGCAAGAGAAAATTAAAAGAATAAATCAGGGATAAGAATGCAAAGTCAAGAAAGATCCAGAATTTACACTTGATAATATGAATGCACTTATGTTGAAGGGCATCTTTGCTTTTTTTCTAAAGACTTGGGCAATAAATAAACATGAAAATGCAAAGGAAAAGGGAGATCACTGGCTGGATTGATTGTATTGGGGGTGGGAGAGATCTAGTGGGGTGGACTGCGTGCCCCCTTGGAAGAAAGGTCAGTTTTAAACTACTTGAGTAGTGAAAAGTCTGCCTCATAATAATAAAACCTTGTTGGTAGCTAAAGCAAGCTATTTCATACCTCTGCCTCACCAGAAAGGATGCCCAAAACTTCAGAGCTACTGGCCAGTCTGATTAGGTCAATTAATCTGCCTCCACGTCAATGTAGCACCAGAATTCCTTAAATGGTGCTGCTGGGACAACAAGGAGGCCCCCTGAGAGTTGTCAACTTGGGCCTTTTGGACAATAAGGGATCAGACTCCCTAGGTATGTAGTGGGAGGTGGATTTTGAAGGACAGGTGTGAAGGAACAACAGGCGTGTAGTGTCTGAGCTGGGTGGTATCCATGTGTGCACAAGGCAACCCAGAATCATATGTCTCAATTTGTTCTCATCTTTTCACCAACATTGTGAAAAAAGTGGACATTGAGCACCTGCCCACCTGTTTCTGCCCAGATATTAGTTATTTTAAGCAACCTATTGAGACATTTTATAACTCACACTTGAGGTAAGTGGAACTTGTCCCAGGATTCTAGTTCAAGCTCTACCACTGCACCAACATGATCGGCCACTTAATGCTTTCAGTAGGCTTAAGTTGGTCAGGCTTGAGGATGTCATAAAATAGGGAGCAGATTGCAGCTGGGCAAGAAGTGGGTGGATTGGCAACACCTTGTATTTTATGTATCTTCCTTTTGCTGCAAATCATCTTTGTGGGGACCTGTAAATTCAGACACAGGAATTACACAAATGAACAAAGTGGTTCAGACAGAGGAAGTCCTTATGTTAATTTTATGTCAAGCTTTAAAGGAAAACAAAGAAAATTGACAAATACAAATGCGAAGAAAAAATATGATAGGAAATTTTAGCTTGGATTCCAATACACAGCCACCAGTCCATCAGTACCCAAAAAAAGATGGTTTACCAGCTAGCAGCAGTGTCGTTCTTCACAAAGTTGTGCACCAACAAATTGTAAAACCTTTGCACATGTCAAAAATGCCAGCCTAGGGTCTTAATGGTACAATGCAGTGTGAAAATAGTAACATACAGACAGCAAATCCAAGGTACTAGAGTTTAAACCCTTTTATTCCAAGAAAAGTTCAAAACACATTGGTGTAGTGATTGGAATGAAGTCAGCTAGGTGAACCTTATAGAATATGAATTCCCTGATTAGGGCTGTTAACTTGGTCCAATCAGGGAGCCATGACTGACAGATATAAACAGGAGTGTCAGAGATTCTGTTCATTCTGGAAGCCAGTTTTGAGCAGTGTCATACACTATACATGCATAAATAAAGGGTGACCTGGTGATGGGAGACTGGGCTTCATGAACAGATTTTGATGCTCCATCCATATATAGTAAAAATTGTGTGTATTATGAGTCAAAGCAATGTGATTGTAGATGCTCTTTCAATAATTCAAAGAGGAAAGGAGCAGTAAAACTGTCTTAAAACAAGGTTTTTGGCACAACCAACCAATTTTCACCTTCTTCTCATCCTCATTAGCACCTGTTTTTCTCCCTGGTTTATCATTATCCATTTTTTTTGGTCTGCCTAAATATCTTTCTTTTCCTTTGAACTCTGTTTCCACCAGTTGCATAATCCAATACGCCCCACCCCTTGTCTTCTGCATATATGCCTTCACTTTCTAGCTGTAATCAGTTCAGAAGTAGGGTCACTGGACTTGAAATTTTCACTCTGCTTTCTGTCTTCAACTGTTGCCAGACTTAGTTTTCTCCAGGAAATTCTTTTTTTGTTTATTTTATTTAAGTAAGGATGTTATGCTTCATTTATGTGAGACTTTAATGAGACCACATCTCTCACACTGTGGAGTTTAGTCTACTAACTTATGGAATGATGTAAATGTGTTGTAGGTGGTTCAGAAGAGGTTCAACACTAGGTTAATGGCTGGACTGAGCAGATTGCCACATGAGGAAAGGTTGAACTTGCTTTCACTGTAACTTAGAAGAGTGAAGAGTGACTTTATTGAAGAAATAAAATCCTGAAAATTCTCGACAAAGTGGATGTGGAAAGGATGTTGCCTCTTGTGGGTGACTCCAGATCTGTTTTAAAATCAGGATTTGCCGCGTGAGGAGACATGTTTTCTCTCATTAAGATGTATGACTTTGCAATTCTCTGCCTCAGCAGGTGGTGAAGGTTGGCCTCATTTAATATTTTTAAGACAGAAGTGGATAGATTCTTGTTTGGCAATGGTATCAAAGGTTAGTTCAGCAAAAGCCATCCAGCTGCTATAGTGAATCGAACAGCTTCTCGGTTGGTTCTGGATGCTTGGTTTGTGATGCGGAGTAACGCCAACAATGCAAATTCAGTTCCCATAATGGCTGATGTCACCATGAAACCACTTCATCTCGCACGTCATCTGAGAAATGGTGACCCTCAGGTTAAACTCAATATCCGTTATCTCTCTATATTGAGTGAGCAGACCTGTGACCCTTTGGGACTATGATGACTTGAAGGGGGTTTTGGTTAGCTGACTTTGCTAGATTTTTTCTGATACAAAGTGATGCCAACAACTTGAGTTCAGTTTTAGTACCAGTTGAGGTCAACATTGAGGTCATACCTTCTTAACCTTGACCCTTATGTGAGGCATGGTGATACTCAGACTTAACTACCTACTGCTGTCTCTCTCTCTCTCTCTCTCATGAGAGAGCAACCCTCTGGGACAATGGTAACTTTATCTTTACCAAAGATATTGGGAGTGGATGGGAAACAGACAGATCAGCCATAATCTTATTAAATGGTGACCTGGGGTGATGTGCAAATGGTGTACCACTGCCTTTTATTTGTACGTGCTGTATTAGTTATTCATTGCTTTCTGTTGGGCTTAAATAATGGTTAATAGGTTTGAATGAGATGTGTGATCTGAGACTTGAATTGACTGGAATACACAAATAATTATTTGTTTTATGCTCAATATTTAAATTTATAAACTCACCATAGGTTACCGATGTATGGATCATTAATGCTGAAACAGATGTTTTAGAATGTTAAACAGATGATTCAAATATTAAACCATTCTTCTAAAATGTGTCTTATCATTGTTATATATAGTAGCAACGTTTAAAATAGATACCAAACAATGCTTTTCAGGATTCATTCCTTAACAAAGATAAACAGACTGAAATAGTAACTTAATGATCTGTTTATCTGAATAAAGTCCGCTCCTCAATTAAAAAATTCTACTTTGTATTAACTTACACGTAAAAATACATGGTTCTTAAATGTGTTTGTTTTGAAGTTAAAATAGTCCAAGCTGTTGTGAATGTCCTTGGCAAGTGACTATTCTAAAATTTCCTGCATTTGGTGGATATAAAGGATGTTATTGTAGATCAAACCGCTGAAGCCTCCAAAAATTCTTTCAAAAACAGGGGTCCGCCTACATGATGAATATGAAATGTGAACCACAAGTGTGAATGGTCACCATTTTGAGATGTGAAAGAAAATACAGTAATTTGGCTGTGATGCATTTTATTGAATTAATTCATTCTATGAAAATACTTTATCATAATCAAGGCCTTTTATACCATCAAATTATATTTTGGAATCTGATGTAAGGAGTTCATCAAATTGAATTTGAGTCTGCCTTGCTACGGTATCATCATAAGGATCTCACCCTGGAATGGACATTTCAACATCATCACCAAATCGTCTCCACTTCATTGGCTATTCAGCATTGTTTGTATGATCAGATGACATGAGTAGCATCCCATGATCTAATGAAGAAAAAGTATAGACCTGAAGAGAGGTAATACTCGTGTTTCCAATTGGGTGAATGTTCTTTTCTTCACCAACTCCATTCAGGTCAAATATGATCCTTGCAAGGTTTATTGAAGCGCACCTCTAAAGGCTGTTTTATGGACATTAGAACCCCTGGATGTAAGCTCAGTTTGGATGTTATTTCTTGAAATGGCCCTTTTAACCTCATCAATTATTTAGGATTAAATATGTCCTGCACGAATGAACTACATTCTTTGCATAGGCTACCAGGACCCTATTCTACACATTATCAGTCAACAACATTTCTGCATATCATCCATCATTTGTTTTCATAGATGTATGCAGAAACTTTTTCATGGAACTCAATTCCTAGCAATTCTTTACTTTTGAAGATTAGCATAGGTTTTATTTTCGTTCTATTGGCCCTGAAAATTATATCACTGTGAATTGTGTCTTCTTTGTGCTCTGTGATTTTCTATAGAATTGATTTTGAGCCTTTCCACGCCACAGTTTGGCTGATAGTGAGATCTGTTAAGGCCTTTTAATAGTCTTTGAGAGATCTTTGACTTCTGCCACAATGCTATACCTGTATGTGATTTTGAAATCTTTGCTGAACTCAGGACTTCTTTGATCCGCTTAAGTGTGTTCTGGTATTGATGGAACCATTTTGACAATTTTCAAGGACTCATACCAACATATGCATCTTAAGTCAGGACATTAGCTAGTCCTGCCTCTAATAACACATTTGCTGTCAGGCATCTTCAGAAAAAATTCCTTCGGCTTCAATTCCAATACCAGCTTTTTTTCACAAACTCAAAATTCTATCAATTCCACAGATACTTCATGAGTTAGCATGTTACAACTTTTAACTTGAAACTAGTTTCCTGCTTAATTTATTTATTGGAACACTCATTTCTTTGCCTTTCATCATGTGTGGCCTGTTCTGTGTGGATGTCTCTTTAATTGTGGCATGTCTTTGCAACATGGCCTATATTGCCTGCTCACTGTAAAAGTTTACAGCTTTGAGTTTGGTTTCATTTTAATGGTGCGAATGGTAACGTATATGGAGACTGGTGCAAACATCAGTGGCAAAGTAGGTTTTGTAAGTATATAACTTGCTACACCAAGTAGCTTTACATCCAGTTATGAAGTGGCAGAATATAAAATGCACATTTGGTGAGTGAAAAATCAAACCAGACTAGTAGTAAACAGCATTCCATGGCTGAAGTAGCTGTATTATACATATTTTCCAGTAAACCTGTTCTGAGGTGTTATGACACACCTCTGGAACAGGTGGGACTTGAACCTGGGATCTCCTGGTCCGCAGGTAGGGACACCACCACTGCAGACCAAGAATCTAATAGGTGGGGTTGCCTTGTATGCTGAGTGTGTGGAAAAACATCAGTTTTAGGGCCAAAAGAATGTAGTTGTTTTGTACACCAGCCTGATTTACATGCATTGATCTATGTAACAAAGATGACTTCCAGATTTAGAACATTAAGTTGTGAAGATAAACTTGAAGAAGTAAATTTCTGATGCTGGAGTCTGAGATAACAAGGTGTGGAGTTGGAGGAACACAGAAGACCAGGCAGCATCGGAGGAGCAGGAAAGCTGATGATTCAGGTCTGGACATTTTCTTCAGAAGTGGAGGAGGGGAAGGGGGCTCTGAAATAAATAGAGCAGGGGATACAAGGTGGATAGTGGAATGGGAGAGAAGACAGACAGGTCAAGGAGGCGAGGAGGAGAGGGGGGCTGCTCTTGGGATGAAGTCCGGGGTAGGGAGATTTTGGAAGCCAGTTCGTCCAGTTTCTGGGTGGCGTTGTTGTGACACTGGAGGAGGCCCAGGATGGATGTGCCATTCCAGAGAGTGAGAGGGGGAGTTGAAGTGCTTCGTGACTGAGAGGTGTTGTCATTTGTTGCAAACCAAGTGTAGGTGCTCCACAAAGTGGTCTCTGAGCCTCTGCTTGGTCTCCCTGATGTAGAGGAGACCACATCAGGAACAGCGGATACAATAGACCACATTAACAGATGTGCAGGTGAACATCCTTTTAATGTGGAAGTTTTTTTTGGGGTCTGGGATGGAGGTGAGGTGGGAGGTTTAGCGGCAGGTCTTGCACCTCCTGCAGTTGCAGGGAAAGGTGCAGGGGTGGTGGGGCTAGTGGGGAACCAGCTTATAGGAACCATGGCTCCAGAAACAGAAGATGTGGTTATTCCTGTGGCCGCTTGTTCAAGGCATGATCACATGAATGGGTGAGGAATACATGTATCAGGAAGACCGGGACCAACATCAACCTCCAAAGGATGTTGAAACTTCCAACATTAGGCATCGTTGTAATGTGGCCAAGATGCAGTGAGTATGCAAGATAGCCACAGTTGTATGTCTTCCATGGGATGTGATGCAGTTGAGGAAAGATCAGTAACACTATACTTTTATCCAGATGTAGCTGTCAGAATGCCATATAATGCTGTCCAGAGAATCAGTTATATAACATGTTCTTTCAACAAAGCTACCAAGGACATTGAATGGCCCCTCCACATTAGGTTTTCTTGCATCTCTGGGGCTTCACAAGCGCTATCTAGCAAAAAGATCCTTGGAATCTCTGCTTCAGACAACAGAGTGACGCACCAAAGCTACCGGATAGACATTGGGGTCTGTGAGAGTTGCACCATTGCTGCAACAGTGCTGTGGCAAGTAGAATCATAAGGGTGATCTTCAGACAGAACAGAATCTTCAGCATCTTAAAGTGTAGCAGCTTGAGACAAAACAACATAGGCAAGACTTCTTTTTGATTGGAACTCCTTGTTCAATGGAACTGAATTGCTAGAATTAATCTTTCACTGGCTATAAATGTTCTGGTGCTGTTGAGGCCAGCATCCCATATATAATCCCAGCTGTAAATGCAGTTTAACAGTTATATCTTTTTATGCTGATTAATAAAAGTTAATATTACATAACATCAGATGTTTCCATATTCAGTTACAACAAGGTTTCAAGCTAGCATTGTCAGCCAGTATTAGACTATTGTGCAATGCAAAGGATGACCAGCCTCTCTACTTTCAAGCTTGTAAAGTGACATATTATCAACTGTGTGAGTTTATAAAATGAACATGCATTTACAATGAAGTATCACCCGTTACACCTGTGTGTCCTGATTAAGTGTTCTTTTCCTTTCCATCCTGCTGTGTCTAGGTGCAGCACCAGTGCGCACTAGAAGGGAGCATACTCTGTAGTGGAGCACGTTGGTTTTGGAGGTTTGGTTGAATAACCTTGATGGCTTGGCAGGTGGGGGTGAGTAGTGCTGTTGATAGTGATAATGGTGGTTGCTATGCATAGGAAAGAGCAGGGTTATGACTAGAGGGCCCCAGACATCCAGAGTGTGCTTGCCTAGCTGCAGGTTCACTTGCCTTAGCTTAAGTTCAATAGTGTTGATTGGGGTAGACAATGTGGAAGTGGAGGACCTAGATGTCTTTGGAGTGTCCTGAGAGGAGACTTCGGGGAGATCTGCGTGCGGTCTCTTCTGGCTGGGTGCCTACTTGTTCATTTCTGAGGAACGGATTGAATAAAGGCGACTACAGAAGTATGAGGGAGGAGCTGGGCAGAATTGACTGGAAGAGGAGCCGAGCAGGAAAGACAGTGGAACAGCAATGGCAGGAGTTTCTGGTAGTAATTTAGGAGACATGGCAAAAAATTTTCCCTCGGAAAAAGAAGCCTGGGACAGGGAGGATGATGCAACCATGCTGACTAAGGAAGTCAGGGATAGCATAAAAGCAAAAGAGAAAGCATATAATGTGGCGAAGGGCAGTGGGAAACCAGAAGATTGGGAAGCTTACAAAGACCAAGGGAGGACAACAAAAAAAAAGGAGAGAGATTAAATATGAGGGCAAGCTAGCCAGTAATACAAATGAAACTGTAAGAGTTTCTTTAAATATATAAAGGGCAAAAGAGAGGCAAAAGTAGACATTGGACCACTGGAAAATGATGCTGGAAAGAATGTAGTGGGGAACAAGGAAATGGCTGAGGAACTGAATAATTACTTTGTGTCAGTCTTTGTGGTGGATAACACGAGTAATATCCCAAAAGTTCAAGAGAGTCAGGGGGCACAGCTGAGTGTGGTGGCCATCATCAAGGAAAAGGTGCTAGTAAAGCTGATTGGCCTGAAGGTGGACAAATAACCTGGACCAGATGGCCTATACCCCAGAGTTCTAAAGGAGATAGCTGAAGAGATAGTGGAAGTGTTAGTGGTGATCTTTCAGGAATCGCTAGAGTCAGGGAGGGTCCCAGAGGACTGGGAAATCGCTAACGTGATACCCCTGTTTAAAAAGGGAGTAAGGCAAAAGATAGAAAATTACAAGCCAATTAGCTTAACCTTGGTCGTGGGTAAGATTTTGGAATCCATTGTAAAGGATAAGATTTCAGAATATTTGGAAATGTATAATAAAATAGGGCAAAGTCAACGTGGTTTCGTCAAGGGGAGGTCATGCCTGACAAATCTGCGAGAATTATTTGAGGAAGTAATGAACAGGGTAGACCGAGGAGAGCCAATGGATGTTATCTACCTGGACTTCAAGAAGGCCTTTGACAAGGTGCCTCACAGGAGGCTGCTGAGTAAGGTAAGGGCTCATGGTGTTAGAGGCAAGGTGCTATCATGGATAGAAGATTGGCTGTCTGTCAGAAGGCAGAGAGTGGGGATAAAAGGGTCCTTCTCTGGATGGCAGCTGGTGACAAGTGGTGTTCCGCAAGGGTCAGTGTTGGAACCACAACTTTTCAGTTTCTACATTAATGATCTAGATGAAGGAACTGTGGGCATTCTGGCTAAGTTTGCAGATGATACAAAGATAGGTGGAGGAACAGGTAGTATTGAGGAGGTGGAGAGGCTGCAGAAGGATTTGGGCAGGTTAGGAGAGTAGGCAAAGAAGTGGCAGATGGAGTATAATGCGGGAAAGTGTGAGGTCATGCCCTTTAGTAAGAAGAATAAAATCCTGGGGTATTTTCTAAATGGAGAGAAAATTTGTAAGTCTGAAGTGCAAAGAGACTTGGGAGTTCTAGTCCAGGATTCTCTCAAGGTAAACTTGCAGGTTGAGTCAGTAGTCAGGAAGACAAATGCAATGTTGGCATTTATGTTGAGAGGACTTGTATCTAAAAGCATGGATGTACTACCGAGGCTTTACAAGGTGCTGGTCAGGCCACATTTGCAGTATTGTATGCGGTTTTGGGCTCCATATTTTAGGAAGGATGTACTGGCCCTCGAGCGAGTTCAGAGTAGTTTCACAAGAATGGTCCCAGGAATGGCTTAGCATATGAAGAACGTTTGAGGATTCTGGGACTATACTCATTGGAGTTTAGAAGGATGAGGGGGAATCTAATTGAAACTTACAGAAAACTGAATGGCCTGGACAGAGTGGATGTTTGGAAGATGCTTCCATTGGTAAGAGAGACTAGGATCTGAGAGCACAGGCTTTGAGTGAAGGGAAGACCTTTTTGAATGGAGATGAGGAGAAACGTCTTCAGCCAGAGAATCGTGAATCTATGGAATTCACTGCCACGGAAGGCTGTGGAGGCCAGTCCATTGAGTACATTTAAGACTGAGATAGATAGGTTCTTGATTATCACGGGTTACGAGGAGAAAGCGGGAGAATGGGATTGAGGAACTTATCAGCCATGATTGAATGACGAAGCAGACTCGATGGGCCAATGGCCTAATTTCTGCTTCTAAGTCTTATGATCTTATGGACTCTTGAAGGGAAGTTAAAGTCCCTTAACCCCTGTCGCTTTGCTGTTGGTGATGAGCAGGAACTGCTAGGGTGATGAAATGCAAGTCTCAGAATTTATCTTAGAGACAGCATGTGTGCTGACTTGAGGCTCCACAGCAGCCTCCAAACTGTTCGTGGAGACAGCCAGCTGCTTGAATGCCAGAGGCAACATGGTACAGGTTGTGTTGAACCTCTTCTCCAACCTTTGAGTCAGTTTGCCCAGTACCTCTGTCAAAACTGCCTGCTCATGCTGCGTGCACTTGTGCATTTAGATGAAGTTATTAATAGTTGGACATCATGGTATCCTCTCCTGCCTAAGGGTGAGCAGGTGTCTTGTTTCTGGCAGTCCTCTGAGTCCAGCCCTTTGAATGCCAGCAACTTGTGACATTTCTGCTTTGACTTACTGGGGAGACATGCCAGTGATGTGCTCAGTAGAATATGCTGGTGACTTACTCAATCTAATGTTCTCACCCAGATATCTCTATGTGCGCTCATGGAGAATATAGGAGAAAATGCCAGGGTTTCCTCTGAGGTCTCTGTAGCCTACTCCTCAGAGGTGGAGGAGGAGATGACCATTCATGAGGGACTGGTGCTTTTACAAGATGATGAGAAGCATAGATACAGTGGATAGTCAGAGATTTTTTCCCAGGGCGGAAATGACTATTATGAGGGGGCATAATTTTAAGGTGATTGGAGGAAGGTATAGGGGAGATGTCAGATGTAGGTTCTTTACACAGAGAATGGTGGGTGTATGGAATGTGCTGCTGGGAGTGGTAGTGGAGTCAGATACTTTAGAGACTTTTAAGTGATCCATGGATAGGTACATGGAGGATAGTAAAATGTAGGGTATGCTTCTGTAGTTTGATCTTAGTAGGATAATAGGCCAGCACAGCATCGTGGGCCGAAAGGCCTGTAATGTGCTGTACTGTTCCATGTTCTCTGTTAATGGAGATGACCATATAATGCCACTGATGCCTGCTGTAGACAAGACAATGGGTTATGAAATAAGGGTTGAAGTTAAGATTACACTTACAACGGCAGTAATGGGACACAATTAATCTTAATAGGTGACAGGGACATGGAGGTGTTGAAATCACGTGGACAATCATCATCTTCTCCCTTTAAGTCAAGAACGCCGGCCTCATAGGGGATGAGGTGACAGATGCTGGACATCCCATCGCCTAGCTTTACTTTCTCCACTCTTTTCTGAGATGTTTTCTCCTGCAATGAGACAGAGGGTGAGTGATATGAAATTGCCTAGCACAGCTTTTTGAAGGCGGCTGAAAGATTGTAGATTTTCCCAAGTGAATAAGTAGGCAGCATAGACGGCATTGTTGGTCTCTGGGACTGAGTGGGTGAAAACAAGTAAAGGAAAAAACTGCTTGCAGTAGTTTAAGTAGAAGACTATGAGCCTTTATGGATGTGCGTGCGTAGCAGATTTAGAGTGACTATGACCATGGTTACCTGCACGGGCCCTAGTTATGCCTGTCTCTTCATGGGGTGGGTGGAACATTCCTTGTTCCAGTCCTATTCCAGCCCTCACCCACAACACTTTCTCTGATACATCGATGACATCTGTGCGCTGCCACCCTCCCTCGTCTGGAATTGGAAAACTTAATCAAATTCGTCTCCAATTTCTTCCCCTCCCTCACATACACCTGGTCTATCTCTGACACCCCTCTTCCCTTCCTCAACATTTCTGTTTCCATTTCTGGGAATAAACTGGCCATTAATATCCACTGCAAACCCACTGACTCCCTCAGCCACCTGTACTATACATCCTCACACCCCACTTCCTCTAAGGACTCCATTCCATTCCTCTCAGTTCCTCCGTCTCCATCGCATATGTTCAGTTGAGGCCAGCTTCGACAAGGGAGCCTCCGAAATGTCCACTTTCTTCCTTAACCAAAGATTCTTTTCTTCCCCAGCTCCGTTGTCGACAGGGCCCTCAACCAGGTCCAACCCATCTCCTGCACTTCTGCCCTCACTCCTTCCCTCCCGCCACAGCTGTAGGGTTCCCCTTAAGCTCACCTACCATCCCACCAACACCCACAGCCAGAAGATCATCAGACGCCATTTCAGCCACCTCCAGTGAGATGCCATCACCAGACACATATTCTCCTCCCCTCGCGTGTCCGTCTTCTGTAGGGACCATTCCCTCCCCTGTAACCGGCAAAGGTGCAACACCTGCCCATTTACCTCCTCCATCTCCAGTATCCAAGGGCCCAAACATACCTTCCAGGTGAAGCAACACTTCACCTGCACTTCCCAGAACCCTGTCTAATCTACTGCATTCGCTGCTCACAATGTGGTCTCTTCTACATTGGGGAAATGAAGCGTAGACTTGGCGACTGCATCTCAGAACATCTGCATTCTGCTCACAAAAAAGACCCTGAACTACCTGTTGCCTGTCACTTTAAAGCACGACCCTGCTCCCTGGCCAACATCTCTGACTCAGGCTTGCTGCAGTGTTCCAGTGAAGCCTAGCGCAAGCTGGAGGAACAACACCTCATTTTCCGCTTGGGGACCTAACAGCCCTCCAGCCTCAATCTTGAGTTCAATAATTTTGGGACTAAGCTCTCCCATGTCCCAGCCCCCTATCCCAAACACCATGCCTTGTTACCACATAGCCTGCCATTACACAGCCCCTGCTGTTAGTCACTAACAGTCCCCATTAACAACTATAACTAAGCCTGATCATTAGCAACTCCTTTGTCTGTCCAACTGCCTTTCTCTCTTTGGGCTCTATCCTCTCGTTTACTCCTTACTGCACCCAGCTCCCTGTTTTCTGCATATAAACTGACATTTTCCCAGCCGCCATCAGTTCTGAGGAAGGGACACCAGACCCGAAATGATAATTCCTTTACAGATGCTGCCAGACCTGCTGAGCTTTTCACGCAACTTTGTTTTTACCCCTGATTCACAGTATCTGCAGTTCTTTCAGTTTTTATTAGAGTGACCGTGAGTAGCAGAAAGAAGATGGTGGCACTTCTATAGAAGGCCACTAACCTTCTTCCTGTATTGCTGGGCATTCGTCCAAACTGTCAAAACCACAACTGTCACAAGGGCATCCTCAGACCAGACTGGCAGAATCTGGTGCCATGGACCCCTTTGGCAGCCCTAAAGAAAGAGGATGGCCTTCCTTTCCATCAGCCCTTCTGATGTAACCTCCAAGTCCCTGTCAGTAAATCAGGGTGTCAACTTGCCTCGATTGATAATCTGCAGGCAATTCTTCCAACACTGCAATAGTTGAGGACAGGAAGGAAGGACCTGGTGCACAGCTGGATGTGGAGGTGAGGATCACAGAAGGTCCTAAAAGCGTTGAATACTTATGCCACTATCAAAGACATGGTAACCCAATCAGAACATAATAATTATGCGGTACAAACATACTGATCTGAGCAGTTTAAACTTGTCTGAGAAAACCTGCTAGGACCCATGGAGAGTAACCCCCCATGAAACTTCCCTCAATTGACATCGGGTTGATTTTTGAGTAAGTTCAGTCCTAAGTCAAAAACCTGGAATTCTCTTCATTCTTCTACTTAAGGGCATTTAGGATCAGCAATAAATGCTTGCATACCCAACCTCATCCAATGAATGAGGTGAAAATATGGAGAGAAAACATAGTACGTACACTAGCGCAGTTAAAACAAGTAGATTCTGCTTATAAAGCTAGAGGACATAACCACAAAATTAACAAGCAAACTTTGAGATTAAAAATATACTTCCCATAGAATTGAACAAATCCCTTGCAAAAGCCATAAGTGTTTTGTTTAGATTCATCTCTTTTAAAAGGAGTGAAACATCTGTTTCTGAATTAAAGTGAGTGAGGATCAGGATAAACATAGATGATGAAACAATTGGTATGTATCAATAATTTTTGTGACAGTAATTAGTGTTGCAGGATGGAAGTCCACAAAGGACAGAGACAAATTTGCACCATTACATAGAACAGTACAGCACAGTATAGGCCCTTCAGCCCACGATGTTGTGCCGAACATACTTGTATATGTAGCTGTAGAAGGAATAAAAATGCCGCTCCACTGGGAGAGAGAGGGTGGAGGAAAAATGCAGTTAGGAGGTGAGTTTTGGTAAGTCTCATTTAATGCATTTTTACCATTCTGTAGATTTCTATTAGCAACACCTTAATCAAAATGTCATTTGAGGAACACCAATATTGTAGGTTCTACATTTCATTGGAATCAAGAGGGGTGGGAAAGGGTCAGAATCCAAATCATGAGGGATTTTTCATAGATGAGGATCTCAGTCTGGTCTGTGAATTGAAATCAGGACAGGTTGGATGATAATCCTTATATACCCTGATCATCAGGGAGATGATAATGATCCAGGAAGTCCAAATCGCAGGAAAGAGTATATTGATGATGAATGAATGATGATGAATCAAAGGCAGATTATGGAGGTAGGAGGATTCAGTGTTGGCTGGGTGGGGAGGGGCAGTGGTTGTAGGAGTGATTAGACATTACTGGGAAATGGGAGGATTAGGTTGTAGACTTGCTTGCCGAGTTGGCTTGTTTTTTTCAGACATTTCGTCACCGTGGTAGGTATAAATCTTTTCCAAAACTTTAAATGGGAGGATTGTGTGGACATTTCATTAGGTTAGTTTGTTATGATCGGACAGCACTGTGCTCTCTCTGTAGTATTCAGAATGATTTAAAGGCGTTGGCTGTCTAGATTCAGCCCTTTTTACCAGTGGAGCGCTGCTGAGCTTCACAAGAAACTTGGTCAACATGTGTAGTTAAAAATAGACTAGCTTTTAAAATAATGACAGCCACATTATAACACATTGAAATCGTGGTAACTACAAGCTGTCAAATTTTAATTTCCAAAGCTAATTGCTACATCTGAGACATCTAATGGACGAAACATTTTTTGAAAAAAGAAACAGATCAGGTGGTTACCTCAGAGTACAATGGGATCTTGATCAGATGGGCCAATGGGCTGAGGAGTGACAGATGGTTTAATTTAAATAAATGTGAAGTGCTGCATTTTTGAAGGGCAAATAAGGGCAGGACTTATACACTTAATGGTCCTGGAGATTGTTGCTGAACAAAGAAGCCTTGGAGTGCAGGTTCATATTTCCTTGAAAGTAGAGTCTCAGACAAACAGGATAGTGAGGAAGATGTTTGTAATGCTTGTATTTATTGGTCAGTGTATAGAGTATAGAAGTTGGGAGGTTATGTTGCGGCTGTACAACAGATTAGTGAGGTTACTTTTGGAGTACTACAGGCAATTCTGCTCACCCTGCTATAGGAAGGATTTTGCGAAACTTGAAAGGATTCAGAAAAGATCCACAAGGATGTTGACAAAGTTGGAGGGCTTGAACCATCAGGAGAGGCTGAAAAGACTGGGATTACATTCTCTGGAGCGTCGGAGACTGAGAAGTGACCTTATAGAGGTTTATAAAATTATGAGAGGCATGGATAGGGTAAATAGACAAAGTCTTTTCCCTGGGTGGGGGAGACGAAAACTAGAGGGCAGAGGTTTAAGGTGAGAGGGGAAAGATTTAAAAGGGAGCTAAGGGGCAACATTTTCATGCAGAGGATGGTGCATGTATGGAATGAGCTGCCAGAGAAAATGATGGAGGCCGGTAGAATTACAACATTTAAAAGGCATCTGGATGGGTATACGAATAGGAAGGGTTTAAAGGGATATGGACCAGATGCTGGCAAAGGGGACTAAATTATTTTAGCATATGTGATCGGCAAGGAAGAGTTAAACTGAATGGTCTGTTTCCATGTTGTACAGCTGTCTGACACTATGAGATCAAAAATGTCTGCAGTGTTCATATGACCCCAGATAGAGGCAAGCTCTGTAAGATCCATATGGAATAAACAAAATTGCTTGCACTGAATTGATTTTTTTTTAATCAAATGACACCAAAACTAAGTAATTGAGTCAATGCCAAAAAATTCACATCTTCTGTTTAACATGTATGATATTGTCACATATTGAGAAATGAAAGTGTTGCCTGCCAGTTTGCCAGCATGAAAAACAATGGAGTTCGACTCTGGAATAGATACCGAACTATATTTGAACAGCTAATTGTGAGCAGCAGAACAGAGAGATGGAAAAATGAATGCAATAACAAGAGTTGGAAATCCCCATCTCCCTGCCTGTTTCTTTCACCATCTTGGAAAACAGTACCCCACAAGTAACATGGGAAGACATCCACCAAGAACTTGATAGTATTACAGATTCTGCTCCAGCTACATATGTGAGTCAACAATTAACCAACTGTGGTCTCAGGATTAATATCTAATATTTAAGAGACTCAAAGGACTTTTAAACTGCACAGCCCTGTTTCTCCCTGGCTCCCCCTGTTAAATTTAATATGTGTGTCTGTGTTTTTTTATTATTCGGTAAATAATGAATTCCTCTTTTGGTCACTCAAGATAATCTAGGCAATTGTCTTTCTCATTTTAGTGAACTATGGTTTAATCAAAAGGTGATAATTGCATGCTAAAGAGAATTTAAAAATTCTTTGAGAGACCAACTGAGTGGTGTTAAAAAGAGGGAAGCCAATTCCCTCTCCTCACATGTTGTGGCACATAAATTTTACTATTTTCCATAAGTATATTGGTTGCTTACCCGTCTTCCTAGTGCTGTTTAGGTAGCCTTGGAGAGGCTTAGTTCCTATTCCAGATGTTTTGCATTTTAAACTCCAACCTTATCTCAACCATTTTGTGGAAATTAAGATTCAGCCTAAGGTTTCTGCATATAGACCAATTCACATCAGTTTTTTCCAGTTTGAGGTTCTTGAAAAATTGATGGATGATTTATTTTTGATTATTTTAAAAACGAGCTGGAAATTAAAAAAGAATTGAACAAGGTTTTAAATGAAAAGCTAAAGCAAAGAAAAAAATTGTAAAGGGTTGGATAAATGATGTGGAGCTAAATTGGTATAAGAAATCATATGTTTCCCTGTTACTTTAAACTGAGAATGAACAGCATTTTCTCCATGTATTTCATTGCTCAATGAACCTAGTAATGAAACACTACAAACTGAGACCTAGCCAATAAAATGTGTGGCCTGAATGTTCGTTAATCTTTTCTACTTAATTTGGAATTGAACTGCTTTCCTTTCTTTGTTTTGTGCAATTAGGGCTACTTTTATTTGATTTTCTAATCAAACCATTACATACCTCTGGAGTAGATGGGACTTGAACCTAGGTCTGCCTGGCTTAGGCTTAGGGACACCACCACTGCACCACACGAGTTCAATTTTCTTTTATATATTTATGATTGTAGCCTGAAAATCAGATGTGTTCTTCTACATGTGGGTGATCTGTTCCGACAGATTACTACATAGACATCGAGGACAATATTTTTGTCAGTGTGTTTTGATTAAATGATATATTTCATGCTGAAATATTGTTTTATACCTTGGATAAAAATTACACTGACGAATGCCGTGAAATAAAATCGGTTTTCTAAATTATTCAAAGTATACATTATCATAAATCATCTTCACAATGATGGATATCACACATTTTACAACTAATATCATTCATTTTATTTCATTTCTTCAAGTGAACAGCTTTTAAAATTTGTCTCAAAGCCCTTAACTGCAGATTCACATACTAGCCTTTGTTTATGAGTTTTTCTTCTTCATTTCAGAGTGTGCTTTATATTTTTAATGTATTTACATACTTCTGTCATGTGAATGTTGCACAAAAAAATGAAAGTAAAATCAATGCTGTATGCTGAGCATTTTTGTTTTAGTTACCAATGTATCTGTTGGCCATCAAAAATTGTCTTTATCAATTCAGCAAGTTGGGATATATCATATTAATGTCAGAACAGTCTATATATCATTAAAACTGCCTCATTATCAGTCACTGGTTCTTTATTGTTTCCATTTTCTAACCAAAAGAAGGAAAAAGTTTGTAGAGCATGACAATTTCTATAGTTTTGACATTGTTCTTTTTGCTCTTCCCTGTAGAATTTCTATACTAAATTGTAGAATAGGATCAGTCAGACATTTCCGTTGCAGTGAGGCCAGTATGATTTAACCTTGGTATCAATTGTTTGTACAATGATGTAGAATTCAGAACAAAAATGGAGGACGAAACAATACGCACATCATTTATATCTGGGAAATTAAATGTTCATTTAAAAAAAAACTTTCATCGATATTGTTTCTTATTTACAAGGAGCCAAAGAATAAGTGGCTCTTTTTTTAGCTGAAGGAGAGGAAAATAACTGTTGCCTTGCGTTTGTCATATTTTTGAAATGGCATACAGCAAACTCAGATTTTGGTATTGCAGATTGCAAGTTCGATGTTAGGAATGGTAGAGAGCTTACTAATTCACTGCAAGTAATCTGTAGCTCAGTCATGTCAGATAAAAATGACATGTTACATCAGAGATCACAGTGTTTCTCATGATTCCATACTGGAACTCATGATGCTGGATTGCGAATCACTAGAATCTGAGTGAATTAGTAAAGCTATTCAGTGCAGTAGCTCAGACCTCATCCAGTTATCATCATTTTGGTAATTTTCCTCACCCCCTTTTGCTGCCAATTCCAGCATTTCTCCTGTATAATTTTATTCTTGACCTCCCGAATCCTTGTATGGATTTTGTTCAATTGCAGTTGGAATATTGTCTAGCAGAGCCCAATATATTTCAAGTTATTTTGTATTATCACATCAGTAACTGCATCAAAAACAAACTGGATGTTACTGGTGTCTGTGGCACATGTAAAGTGAGAGTAGATCTCCTTTGTTTCCTTGTTGCGGTTCAGGTCCTCGAATTGCCGCTGAATATAGACAGCGGCCTCTTCATATGTGTTCTGACCCTTGTACTCTGGGAAACATACTGTCAATGGAATTCGTTTGATCTTTTCTGCAAGGAGATCTTTCTTGTTCAGAAACAGGATGAGTGAGGTGTTGATAAACCAGTTGTTGTTGCAGATGGAATCAAAGAGACGTAAACTTTCAGCCATTCGACTCTGAAACAAAAAGTGATAATAAGATGGTTAAAAACTGAAGATATTCTTGGTAACGGGAAGTAAATATGGAATTGATGTTAGTAATTTTCCAAAGAGAATAGAGGTGAAAATTTTGTTCTCAACACCTTATGCATTTTTCATTTCTATATTTGTCATCAGTCATGTTTAGATAGTTAATTATTGCATATTGCTTTAATGTTGCATGGTTACTTTCAATGCATGATACTTATAATCACAGTTTGATAATAAAGAGGGTGACTGGTTTAATGAAGCAATTGACATGAATTGACTTGTTATCTTTAGGCAAACACTATATACCTGTGCACAGCGCTTTGCAACCAGTACATAGTAAGGTCAAGTAGAAATTTGAGATTATTTGCAATTGCCAAATAGTTGTTTTGAAAATGAATTAGTGAATGCATAATTCAGTAATATGTAGGTGTGATCCTGCTTGTTATTCCAGTGATGAACCCACTGGTACTCATCAGTATTACCACATGCCAGAGCATAGGGAATCAGTAAAAGGCTAGGTTACTTCCATGAGGTCATTGGTAACCCACACCACTAAGACTGCATGCCTTAAACTGTCAGAAACTGAAATGCTTGACTAATTTGCAGGTCTCAACTAATGTCAGAAGTTTCTGCTTAAAGTTGATAAAATGGAGCCCACACATGACCACTGCAAGGCCATCAATTTGGAGAGGACAGGAATTGGAGCAAGATTTCGATCTATTGACAGTGAAAGAATGGTGATTTATTTCAAAGTCTGGATGTTGAGTGGCTTGGTGGGGTTATTGCTACATTTTGGCCTTATCTATAAAGATGCTGTCATTTAAGCATAACAATAATCTTTCATTATGTCGTATGTGTATTTCCTGTCTCCAAATCTTACTCCCCGTTCTCATGAACTTTGGAAGTGCTTTCCTGTCAACATTCAATACTTTAAACTGCTACATAGCATTTCCCAAATGGTTTTGGCTTGTGAACTGTGGTGATTCAGATCGGTGGGATTTGGTGGGAACTGCAGATGCTGGAGAATCCAAGATAACAAAGTGTGGAGCTGGATGAACACAGCAGGCCAAGCAGCATCTCAGGAGCACAAAAGCTGACGTTTTGGGCCTAGACCCTTCATCAGAGAGCTCTCTGATAAAGGGTCTAGGCCCAAAACGTCAGCTTTTGTGCTCCTGAGATGCTGCTTGGCCTGCTGTGTTCATCCAGCTCCACACTATTATTATGGTGGGATTTGGTGCGGACGTTATTACCTTGATTCTGCCAAGATGAGGAACAATAAATGGGCAGTTGGAAAAACATGGCAGGTCAGACAGCACCCGAGGAGTAGGAAAGTCAATGTTTAGGGCCAAAACCCTTCATCAGGAGCTGAGGAGAAGGTTGAACCTGTCTGCAGATAGAATGGGGATGACTCCTAAGATTCACTTCAGATGTACCCCCAATAAAAGGGAGTGAGCATGCAGTCTCCTTCAATTCCTTTTACCAGCACCATGTCATTAACTGCACTTCCTAGTAGGAAGTTCATACCTTTTCCCAGAAGCAGAGTTTGGCTGGCCCTAGAATCCCTCTGTATCACTATAGGCATACTAGCCACATTGTGGAGAAATGCAGCTACCCTTTCTATGGATACAAAATTCCAGTAACTCTCAGTGTTCTGTTTAATCTCATCAGAGCTGTCAGGAGTGCTTTTACAGAGATTCTCTGTTGCATTCAGAGCCAAATCCTGCAATTACAACATAAGCAGAAATTGCCAAAGACGATCAGCAGGTCTGGCAGTACCTGTGGAGAGAAAACAGAATCAATGTTTCAATTCCCGTGACCTTTCTTCAGAACTGCCTCCCTGACTGATTCCAATTCTCTGCACATGATGTAAGTGCACTGATAAATCTCACTTGTTTATCACCTTGTCTAAAAGTTAGCTTGGGCATGCCCAACCTTTTGTGTTAAAACACACAGGTTTCTGAGGAGGGCTTCGTGTTTCGTGTCACGTAAGTTAAATATGGAGCTGTACTTCATTGTTCCTGTTTTTTAATCTTTGCAAAAGTGCTTTGTAGGGTTCAGGCTTTCCTTTAAGACAGTCTAAGCAGGTGAGGTGGAATTGATTGGTTCCCTTTTCTCCAATTGTTTAACCGTAATAGGATTTTGTTTTGGAAAGAATGGCTGTATGAGCTAAATCAGTAAGTGCTTAACTGTTTGCATGGTATGATTGTAAAAGACACAACCAAACTCCCCCTCCCATTCCTCAGACAATACGTCCATCCTGGGCCTCCTGCAGTGCCACAACGACGTCACCTGAAGGTTGCAGGAACAGCAACTCATATTCTGCTTGGGAACCCTGCAGCCCAATGGTATCAATGTGGAGTTCACAAACTTCAAAATCTCCCCTCCCTCCAACGCATCCCAAAACCAGCCAAACTCATCCCCACCCCCTCACCTATTCCCTCCTCCCACCTCGAGCCACACCCCCATTTCCTACCTCCTAACCTCATCCCGCCCCCTTGACCTGTCCGTCCTGCCTGGTCTGAACTATCTCCTCCCTACCTCCCTACCTACCTTTACTGGCTCCATTCCCGCCTCTTTAACTTGTCTGTCTCCTCTCTACCTATCTTCCCTTTTATCCATCTTCAATCCGCCTCCCCCTCTCTCCCTATTTATTTCAGGACCCTCTTCCCCTCCCCCTTTTCTGATGAAGGGTCTAGGCCCAAAATGTCAGCATTCCTGCTCCCCTGAGGCTGCTTGGCCTACTGTGTTCATCCAGCTCCACACCTTGTGATCTTGGATACCAAACTTTGAGTTTTTTTTAAATTGGGTCAGTTTATTGTACTTAATGCCTTGCACGTTAAACAATTGAATATGTTCCAAATTTAGCATGTACATGTACATACACATTTGAAGATTACACAGATTGTAGAATGGGGAACAATAGATTAAGCAAGTTAGAGTCCACTAAAATGAAAGGATACATACACAATTTGTAGAGGTTAGCGATTTAGGTGCCATCAATGATACCTGAACTCAATGGTTTCAGCTACATTCATTCAACATCGAGCTGGCTTAAAGATGCAGATGACAATTTATTTGTTCTTCTAGAGATTCATAGAGATCTATAGCATGGGAAAAAGCCTTTAGGCCCATTGCGCCTGGTCAAAAATAAACACTTAACTTTCTTATCTTATTTTCCAGCACTTGGTGCATGGCTTTGTATGTTTTGTATGCAAGTGCCCATCTGAATACTTCTAAGGGTTCTGAGGGTTTCTGCTTCTATCACCTTTACAGACAGTGATTTCCAGATTCCCACCATCCTGTAGGTGACAAGGTATCTCCTCATATCTTCTCTACACCATCTGCCCCTTGCCTTAAATCTAAGCAGATCCTTCCATTGGGGGGAAATGTTTCTTCCTGTCTACCCTATGTGTGCCTTTCAATTTTATACATTTCAATCATGTTCTGTCTCAATCTCCTATGCTCTAAGACAAACAATCCCAGTCTGTCCAATCTTTCTTCATAATTGAAACTCTCCTGCCTGAGCAACATCCTGTTAAATCTCCTCTAACCCTTTCCAGTGCTATCATATACCTCTTGTAATGTGGATTCCAGAATTGTACGTAATACTTTAACAACGGTCTGTAGCTCAGGTTGTGGTTGGAGTTGTTGGTTGGTTTGCCAACCTGACTGGATTTCGTGCAAATGTTTCATTTCCCGTCTAGGTGACATTGTCAGTACTATGTAGCCTCTGTTGGAGAAAGGAGATGAAACATTTGCTCAAAAACCAGGGCAATGGAATTAGTATTACTATTAAAGAGCCCGGCACAAGCACTATTGCCTGAATGGCCTTCATCTTTGCTAAGCCTTTCTACAATTCCAAGATTTATCATCAGTTTAGCTAAATTGGCCTTTTCTGAGTTCTGTATATTGATAGTTTGAAGAAATACATGTGACGGTACATACACATTTATGCGATTAAATATGCCAAAGGAAGATCCATTGTTACAACTCAGAGAAATAGAACATAGAACAATACAGCGCAGAACAGGGCCTTCGGCCCTCGATGTTGCACCGGCCTGTGAACTAATCTAACCCCCTCCCCCTTCACTATTCTATCATCATCCATATGCTTATCCAAGGACTGTTTAAATGCCCCTAATGCGGCTGAGTTAACTACATAGGCTGGCAGGGCATTCCACGCCCTTACAACTCTCTGAGTAAAGGACCTGCCTCTGACATCTGTCTTAAATCTATCACCCCTCAATTTGTACCTATGCCCCCTCGTACAAGCCAACGTCATCATCCTAGGAAAAAGACTCTCACTGTCCACCCTATCTAATCCTCAAATAGGCATTGGACAGTTGCAAGTCAATTCTGGCCCTCAGGGATCCACTTACAGGATGACAAATGCCACTAATCCTAAATGGTATTGTTGCTTGTTGAAATTTATGACAAAGTACATTTTATGCGAATACTAAATATTTACACTTATACATCCTGATAGTCAATTTAATACTCTTGACATAGAAAATATAAACAGGAGTAGACGAGTTAGCCCTTCAGCCTGCTCATCTAATCAATATGATCATGGCCGATCATCCAGTACCCATATCCAGTACCAGGAACAGTTGCTGCTTTCTCCCTACACACTAACTTTTTGAAAAAATTCATTTGTGGGAAGTGGACATCGCTGGCTGGTCAGCATTTATTTCCCATCCTAGTTGCCCTTGAGAAGGTACTGGTGAGCTTCTTTCTTGAATCACTGCAGTCCACTTGCTGGGGGTTGATCTACAATGCCATTAGGGAAGGAATTCCAGGATTTTGACCCAGTGACAGTGGAGGAATGGCAATATATTTCCAAGTCAGGATAGTAAGTGACTTGGAGAGAACTTGAAGGTGGTGGTGTTTCCACATATCTTTAGATTAGATTAGATTAGATTAGATCAGATTTCGTACCAGTGTGGAAACAGGCCCTTCAGCCCACCAAGTCCACATCGCCCTTGAAGCATCCCACCCAGACCCATCCCCCTATAACCCACACATCCCTGAACACTACGGACAATTTAGCATGGCCGATCCACCTAGCCTGCACATCTTTGGACTGCGGGAGGAAACCGGAGCACCCGGAGGAAACCCGCGCAGACACGGGGAGAATTTGCAAACTCCACACAGACAGTCGCCCGAGTCTGGAATCGAACCCGGTCCCTGGCACTGTGAGGCTGCAGTGCCACCCACTGAGCCACCATGCCGCCATTTCTGCTGCCTTTGTCCTTCTAGATGGAAATGGTCATGGGCTTGGAAGGTGTTTGTTGAGTATTTTTGGTGAACTTCTGCAGTGCATCTTGTAGATAGTACATATTACTGCTACTGTTTGTCAGTGATGGAGGGAGTGGACACTTGTGGATGTATTGCCAATCAAGTGTGCTACTTTGTCCTGGATGGTGTTAATTTGGCCCTAAGAACTATATCTAACTCCGATCTGAAAGCATTCAATGTTTTAGCCTCAACTGCTTCCTGTTGGAGAGAATTCCATAGGCTCACCAGTTTCTGTGTGAAAACCTCTCATCTTAGTCCTAAATGGCCCACCTGTATCTTAGACTGTGATCCCTGGTTTTGGACTCTCTGGTCATTGGGAACATGCTGCATTTACCATATTTAGTCCTGTTGAAATTTTTAGGTTTCTATGAAATCATTCTTCTAAACTCCAGTGAATATTATATAATCGATATAGTCACTCACCAAATTCAGCACTGCCATCCCAGCAGTCTGGTAAATGTTCATTGCACTCTGTCCATTGCCAGACATCCTTCCTCGGATACAGACCAAAATTGCTATAATTGCAGCAAGACATCCCTTCTTAATGGCAGAAGGAAAATAATGATCTCTAACTTCAATACTTTCCTTGTATTTCTAAACATTATAATTGAAATTTTCAGAAACTAATTGGGGAGTAATGCAGAGTAATAGGACTATTCTTCACAAAAACTTTGTAAAATACTTAGACATGGCAATTTGTTTGAGGTGATTTTTTTCTAGCCCTTGAAAATGTGGCTCATGGATGTACCACTGGTGATAATATAAGATAGAATAATGGAAGTCATTTAAAAAGCAGATTTCTGGACATGGATATCTTATTTCCCAAATTGGCAAAAAGACATAAAACAGAATGTAAAGTCAAAAGTTCTTAACATTAGACAAAATACACAACACAGAGTCCACTCAGCCAGCATAACCATCATCGAGCAATGATATTAACTTCACTTCCATCTTTCACCATCTTTCGCCTTGTATTTTATTTCTTGAAGTATTTATTCAATTCTCTTTTGAGCGTTTTATTGGATCTGCTCTTACCAACCTATCACCTGCTGCATTCCAGATAACAACCTGCTGTGTTTAAAAAAAAACTTTCCCCCTGTTGCTTCTGATTCTTTTGGTAATCACCTGAATCTGTCTTCTATGGTTGTGGATATTTTATCTATTGGAAACAGTTTCTCCTTATATTCTCTAATAAAACAGTTGAACACCTTTATAGCATCTCCTCTTGCTCGGCTTTAGAAAGTACAGCTCTAACTTCTCTATTCTGTCTGCATAATTAATGAGTGTCATATCTGATATAATTCAAGTAAATCTCTTCTGCACTTCTGTAAGGTCCTGGTTTTTGAATGTATACGATTTGTAACCTCCGACTGCAATTGAAATAAATAAATGGAACAGATTGCTGAATTTTCACCTGCTGTTTTGAGCAGATTGTTGTGTGGGTGCTTTTTGGAGCTTATCATCTAACTCAGATGCCACCATTAAATATTTTATGACTTTGATATAGTATAGCAGCATGATTTTATAGCAAAAACCATTTTCATTGGTAATTGTCCTGATGGATTTCAGAAAATGTCTTCTTTGAAGCCTGGAAAATTTAGGTATCAGGAAGAAGTGATTAAATACAACAAACTTGTCCCATTTTAACTGCCACATCCCACATCAACAATTTTCACTTTATCCCTTAATCTCTATTCTCAACAATCATACTGATTTGCCTTTGGAACTCATTTATAACATATGCTTCAGTTATTTACAATGTTAATTTGATTCACAACTCTTAATTTTTAATAAAATAAGTTCTGTGTGATTTACCTTTTCCAAGTAACGTTTAGCCCATGTTCAAAATTGCTGCTATTAGCAGTGATGGTCCTCTGGGTTTCGTCAATGAGAGTCTGACTAAATTCTGCCATATGTGCAGGGATGGACTCTGCCATCAATAAATCAGCTCTTACAGGGGTGCTGGTGGGGGAAGGGAATGACAAATGGATATGAGTGGGAGCATATTGAACACATACCTCATTTCTATTTTCACTTTCTTCATGTTCCCTCTTTGACATAGTTGGACTTTCCTGTTTACAAAGAGCTGGACAGCACTTTGATGCACTTTATTTAGTTTTCAATGGCTAGTGAAAGGCTTTTGTCCGTCCTGTTCATGATGCCAGGCTGAGTGTGTAGGTCATGATCAAGCCTTGATCAAGGCTTGCCTGCATGCCATATCTAATGCAGGTAATCACTACTTTTTTTAGAGGTAGAAATCAGAGCAAAGGTCTGAGGCATCATGACATTTAAATGTGAGGTGAATTCCTCCAATTTCTCTCCAACCTTGTGCTGTGTCTCTTAAAATACTGGCAGTATCTTCTTATTTTCTGTTACTGTTCCAGAATGGTTTTCTTTGTCAATGAACTTTGAAGATCAATTGTTCTGTCCTCTGAGCACTTTGGCAGGTACTTTCTGCTATTGGCCAGGTCTCTAACACCTACTCATGTATGGTGTGAGAGCCACTATGTGAGATCACAGTTACGTGTTTTGGAGATCCCATCAAGGTTTGTGTGTCTGAGCTTGCTGCAAATATTTTCGCGTTCCTTCGTTAAGGTGCATACCTTTACGTGGGAAGTCTTTGGCCCTACAGCATCACCCAATTGATGCTAATTAGACCTTTGAGAGATGAGAGACATGAAGTGAAACTGACATGCTGAAAACAAAATCAGCAGGGTGTTGGATCATCATGTTTTAGTGGCTGCTGACAAATGTGTATTGTCTGCTACGTGGCTTTGTAATATCTCATTCTCTCGTAAGATACCTCTCCAGTTCTAATAGCCATGTGCTCCAAGAATCTGTCAATTTGTAGTCTTTTGTTTTCCACTGCAGTCAGGCAGTAATTCTCTGCCCTTCCCTGAATATCTGTGCTCTCTTGTTTTGCAATGAGAGAAAGAAGAGAATGGTGAATGTGGGAAATGGACAGTATTGAGAGGGTGAAATAGCAACTTTTTTGGAGGGTTACTGTGAGACATGAGTGAAATGGAAATAATATGAGTTTCTTGCTTGTTATTCAAATGTGAGGTGTGGATGTGTTGGCGTCTTTGCCCATTCCTAATTGGCACTGAGAATGTGTTGATGAGCTGTCTTCCTAATGGCTATGTTCATTTTGTGTGGGTAGACCCACAATGTTGTGAGGGAGAACATAGAACATTACAGCACAGTACAGGCCCTTCGGCCCTCGATGTTGTGCCGACCTGTCATACCGATCTCAAGCCCATCTAACCTACACTATTCCATGTACGTCCTTAGAGAGTTTGAGGATTCAGTGATGATAATGTTGTTGAATGTTATAGAAATCTGGTTAGATTATTCTTGTTGGGGATGGTCATTGCCTAGTAGTTGTATAGTGAGCATCTTAATTGCCACTTATGATCTGAATGTCATTGAGATCTTGCTGCATGCAAGCATGACCTACTTCCGCATTGGCGGTGTTATGAACGGCATTGAACACTATGGAATTGTTAGCAAAATTTCAACTTTTGATCTTATGGTGGGTGGAAGACCATTAATGATTGAAGATTGTAGTTCAAGATGATTGGCTGAGAATGCTTTCTTGATGAACTCCTGCAGCAATGTCCTGTGACTGAGTTGATTGGCTTCTAAACCTCTATCCCAGGCCCCAAGATGACATTCCACATTGGCAGATGTGCAGGTGAACATCTGCTTAATGTGGTATACTGCATCCACTGTACCTGGTGTGGCTTCCTCTACATTGGGGAAACAAAGCAGAGGCTTGGGGACCGCTTTGCAGAACACCCCCGCTCAGTTCGCAACAAACAACTGCACCTCCCAGTCGCAAACCATTTCCACTCCCCCTCCCATTCTTTAGATGACATGTCCATCATGGGCCTCCTGCAGTGCCACAATGATGCCACCCGAAGGTTGCAGGAACAGCAACTCATATTCCGCTTGGGAACCCTGCAGCCTAATGGTATCAATGTGGACTTCACCAGCTTCAAAATCTCCCCTTCCCCCACCGCATCCCAAAACCAGCCCAGTTCGTCCCCTCCCCCCACTGCACCACACAACCAGCCCAGCTCTTCCCCTCTACCCACTGCATCCCAAAACCAGTCCAACCTGTCTCTGCCTCCCTAACCTGTTCTTCCTCTCACCCATCCCTTCCTCCCACCCCAAGCTGCACCCCCATCTCCTACCTACTAACCTCATCCCACCTCCTTGACCTGTCCGTTTTCCCTGGACTGACCTATCCCCTCCCTACCTCCCCACCTATACTCTCTCCACCTGTCTTCTTTTCTCCATCTTCGGTCCGCCTCCCCCTCTTTCCCTATTTATTCCAGAACCCTCACCCCATTCCCCTCTCTGATGAAGGGTCTAGGCCCGAAACGTCAGCTTTTGTGCTCCTGAGATGCTGCTTGGCTTGCTGTGTTCATCCAGCCTCACATTTTATTATCTTGGATTCTCCAGCATCTGCAGTTCCCATTATCTCTGATCCTCCGTGCTGATGTGAGATGGTTAACTTGAGGGAAGGTCCTACAAAGGTTTTAGATCTGATGCCTGAAATCACCATTTGTTTTTAATCAAGGAATTAAGTTTGCCATCTGTGTTGCTTGACTTTTGAATTCTTGCAGACATAATGTCAAAACTGAATGAGCTGAATTATGAATGGCAGGAGAAGAGCAGAGACTTCGCATCTATGATCAGTGCTGTGAATGCATTCAAATTGAAGCGGTATCTGTGATCCTCCCAATTAAAAAATCAAACCCTACAATACTTCCTCAGTATAAAGAAGAAAAAAGATTGGTTATTAAAGTGAATTGGTAAGAAATATAAAAGCAAGTACTTATCCATATATTTCATGTATATAAAGAGAGTGGCTAAAATGATTGTGGGACCCTTGGAGGTTGTAACTGGGGAATCGATAATGAAAAATAGGGTGATAATTTAAATCAGTATTTTGCATCAGTCATCACGGAGGATGACTATAAGCATCCCAAAGACAAAGATAAGGAAATTGCTAATGTGAAGAGAGATCTTGTAACCATCTATCACAATAGACAAAATATTTGACAAACTAACCAGGAAGCAATGGCCTCGACATATAATCCCTGGATTATTAATCCAGAGATCCAGGTAATGTTCTGGGACCCAAGTTTGAATCCTGCTATGGCAAATGGTGGAATTTGAATTCAGTTATTGGCCTGCTTCAACACTGTAGGGATTCTATGATTCTAATGGTACTGAAGGTAGACAAGAAGTCATGATCTACTGGCCTGCATCCAAAGGTTTTAAAGGAAGTGGTTGCAGCGATTCGAAATATTCCAGAATTTGCTGGATTCCATGAAGGTCCCAGCAGGTTGGAAAACCGCCATTGTGATGCCCGAATTTTAAAAGAGAGTGAGATAGAGAGCAGGAAACTGTAGACCAAATAGCCGAACATCTGTTTTTGGGAAAATGCTGGTATCCGTTATTAAGGAAGGAATAGTCGAACAGTTCAAGGCAATCAAAGAGAGTCAACACGGATTTGTGAAAGAGAAATCATGTCTGACAAATTTGCTGGAGTTTTTTGAGGATACAAGAAGAGTTGATGGAGATGAACCAGTAGATGTAGTACACTTTGATTTCCAGAAGTCACAAGATAGAAGTAATTTTTTAGCACAAATTGATTCTTGGTTATGATACAAAAGACAATTGGAATTAATGGATCTTTTTCAGGTTGGTAGGATGTAACTATGGAGAACTACAAAGATCATTTTTCAGGCCTCAATTAGTTACTGTCTACATTAATGCTGTGGGGGAGGGGAAGAGAGTACTGTTTGCTGACAATGTAAAAATATGAGAGGGCATATTGTGATAAGAAACATAAAGGGTTCTTCCTGGTGATATAGATAGATTGAGACACGAGACCCCCAAACAGGTGCTCACTCCCAGTTTGAAACAACAGGCAAGCCCCGGGTGGACAGAGGAAGCACTTCAGTGATACCCTCAAGGCCTCAAAGGCGAAGTGCGGCATTCCCACAGGCACCTGCGAATCAGTGGCCCAAGACAGACCAAAGTGAAGGAGGAGCACCTGGGAAGGTGTCGAACATCTTGAGACTTGTCAGGAAAATATGGGAACCAGGCGAGATAGGCAAGAGGGCCATTTTGCCACCCACATCTTCCTGTGACCATATCTACCCCAAGTGTAACAGAGCCTGTGGCAGCCACATTGGCTTGAACAGTCATCTACGGACTCATCCTGAGAGTGGAAGAAAGTCATCCTCATGGATCGCCGATGTTAATGATAATGAGATAGGTTAAATGAGTGGGAAACATTTGGCAGATGGAGTTTAATGCAGGGAAGCATGAGATCATGCAATTTGGTAGGAAAAATCAAAACACAGGCATTATTTTAATGGAGAGAGAGACACCAAAGAAGTGCATGGAACACATAAGGCAGACTTGCAGGTGCAGCAAGTAATTAAGAAGGCAAATAGACTTTTGACCTTTATTGTTGGGAAGGTTGGAGTTTAAAGAAACGAAAGTCTTTGTTATAACTGTATAAGGTGTTGGTAAAGCTGCACATGGAGTATTATGTATAGTTTTTTGGTGCTTAAAATCAGCCATGATCTCAATGAATGGCAGTACAGCTTGATGCACCTTATGACCTCATCCTGCACGTTACTCTTAAGTTTTTTCCAAGTCACTGACAAAGCTGTTTCCCAAAATCAGCAGAGTCCTTTTACAGTTATGCAATATGTCCCAACAATGTCATGACAACCCATGTAATTTAAACCTGAGTCTGAACAACAGAGCTGTTGTTACTTTCCCAGTTTATTAACTCAGTGGAGATAGGTTAACTGTGATCTAAAACTCGAAGTATATATTTGGTTAAATAGAAGTGTCACATGAGTTATTAGTGTGGCGTGACTGAATTACAATCAAATTTCATGGAATCATTCAATTCAATACATTTGGTATAATATTCAGTTATAAAGCACACAGGAAAACAGTTGAAGATTTATCTGCGGGTATTGGCATAGAATTCATAACCAGAGTATGGTCTAGTAGTTGAGAATCATAATATGCTTGAATTGTTGAAGGGAAACCAGTGAAGTCTGACACAATAGCAACTTGTGAATCATGAAACAATTCTGGTTATGAGGCTAAAATGAAACCATGGAAAGGATTAACCATACCATTTATGTTCAAGCCTGAATACATACATATAAATTTCGGAATAATGTTTTTGAAATCCAGAACTGATTGAATTTGCCTATGTATATAGTAAAAAAATGGCCCATTTATAGCTAACAACTGCAACATATCAATCAGTTATTTATTTCAACAACTGTTCACAAGATGTTTATACAACGTTACGTTTATGCAAAGTTGTAGTTGCCACTTACTACATCCTGCTTCTCACAAGTCAATAACTGGGTTTGGCGTGAGTCATGACTTATCACCAGACTTCACCCTGTGGGATTGTGAAAAAGCTCAAAAAGAGGCTTTGTTTAACTACTCATAAAATACATTTTCATCTCATTTTCTTATTTAAGAGATCTTTGGAAAATTTCTTTCTATACATTGAAATAGTAACACAAAATTCTTCCTTGGAATTACATTAGATTTTAGAGTCTATAGCTAATGACTGATAAGCGACAAGTAATATTCAAGCCACAGCAATCCCAGATAAATGACCATCTCCAACAAGTGAGAATCTAACCTTTATCGCCTTACCACCACTCAGTACCCGACCATTAACATCCGGGAGGGTACCACTGACCAGAAACAAAATTAATCTAGCTGGTTTGAGATTGGGAATTCTTCAGTAAGTCACCTCAGGAATTCCCAAAACCAATTCACGGTCTTTAAAGCAAAAGCCATGAGTGTGATGTAATCCCCTCCTGTTGCCTGGATGATTGCAACTCCAAAAACATACAAAAGCTTAACAATACACAAGACAAAACAGCACCTGATCGGCAACCCAGCTCCCTTAAACATTCATGCTCTACATTTTATTTTTGGATAACAATCTAAATCTCTTTCGAATTCGTCGATTGAACCTGCCTCCATCACCCTTTCAGGAATTGTATTCTATATCTTAAGCACTTGCTGTGTGACGAGATTTTCCTCATCTCACTTTTGCTTCCCTTAAATCCATGCCATCTTGTACTCAAAACATGCACAAGTTCTCCAAAGAAAAAGATCAAAATCAGTTGGGTCAATGGGCTAGGTAATAGGCAGGAACATGGAATCATCAGATCAGTCACAATCTTACTGAATGGTTGAGCAGGCTTGAGGGACTGGGTGGCAAAATCCTGTTCCTAATTTTATATAAACAGTGTTAAGTTACTTAATTTGGGATATTGCATTTGGCTTTACCATCCTAGGCCTAACTTGGGTGAAGAATCACTGAAAATCCTACAAAAGTCCATTCTTGAAGAATCACTACCTGGGCAATGTCCTATCGAGTTACTGGCACTCAAAGGGTTGTATCACATGAATCAGCATATTCAGAAGAAAGAAATTGTATGAAAACAAATACAAAACAGGAGATGGCTCTAAAGCACTCACAGCAGGTCAAAGAAGAAACAAGACATTAGATAACATTTTGAGTGCTGTGTGGATCTTACATTAGACATTAGGATCCTCAAAAGGGATCAAGATAAATTAGATTTAATTACAATCTTTGTAACTTGCACCACTTTATAATTGCTAGTTATCATTTTCATGCTGTCATTGTATGCACTGTTCCTTGTTATTAAATTTTCTTCCCTTCCAATCATGAACTGGAATATTATCCCTTTGAAATTTCAAAGTAAGTTCAAAAAATTAAGATCATGTGCTTAGTTTATTTACGAAGGCTTAGTCACATATCTTAAATTAATCCATTCGTAAAATGGTGAATGGCTAAACATGCATTGCAACTTGGCTGCAAAAATTACACCAGTTATAATAATGCAAAAGGTTTGAGCTCAGTACAATAAAACCATGCACAGCTAAGATTTTAAAAGTATGGTACAATTATCATGAAACCAAGATATTAGTTTGATTGGTGACAGAAGACAGTCCATGATAGCTTCCATTTACTAGCATCAAACCTCAATCAGGATTCAGCAGTCAGTTTATCATTTTAATAGCTAAGGACATGAGGTTAGGTCTGTTCCAGAAGCCTTGCTTAGTTATTGCTATATCAGAAAGATTTATGCCAGAAAACTGTATGACATAAATAGTGCAATAGGTGTCTAATCCAGGGAAGCAAAGTATGAATTTGGGGTGGAGCAACTTTATAAGGCTAATTTAAATATATTCCAGAGCAGCTGTGGGATTCTCACCTAAGCACCCAGGTATATCGAGCAAGGCTCCTATATACTGACAACAGGTACAGTTCCCAAAAGTTCAGGTGAGGATTAAATAATTCCACAGGAATTTTACTGTTCCACAAGTCTCCTTTTCATCCCCAGTTGTCAGCTTTGCTCAGTAAACAGATGGCCACTGCCAGCATTTCAAAATCCAATCTTCAAACATGCTTCACTTTCCTCAGGATATTAAAAATAAGCTCAGTTTTGACTTGGACCTCATTATTTAGGCGCAGATATGTCATTTAACGTCACAATGGGCTTATCCATATTTCTATGCCATGATCTCCTATAATAGCGTGAGCTTAGTATAGCTGTAACCATAAATATTAAAGTACCAAAATACATGCTAGGTAAGCTTTACTGGATTGCCAATGTGTTTATACATAAGTTTGCTAGATCTATTCTGCAGTCTTTGTGCTGTTGTGGCTGTAGTTGTTGGAGGGTCAATCATCTCAGTTCTAGGACATCTCTACAGGAGTTCCTCAGGGAAATGTTCAGATCCAACTATTTTTCAGCTTTTCTTAAAAATTATCTTCCCTTCATCATAAGGTCAGAAGTGCGTATGTTTGCTGATGATTGCAGAATGTTCAGCAACACCTACAATTCTCTAGATACTGAAGAAGACTATCGATATGGAGCAAATCTTGGTCAATATCCAGGTATGGGTAAGTGGCAAATAACGTTCACACAACACAAATGCCAGGCAATGAGCATTTCCAACAAAGAATCTGATCATCACCTATCGACTTTAACTGGCATATCACTGAATCCCGCACTTCCACCATCCTGGGAATTAACATTGATCGGAAGCTGAATGGGGCCAGTCATATAAATTTTGTGTCTATAAGAGCAGGTCAAAGGCTGAGAATTCTATAGTAGTTAGCACATCTCTGATTTCGAATCTATTTTGTTGTTCCTTCACTGTCACAAAGTCAAAATCCTAGAACTTCCCCCATTGTGTGTTTTCCACTGCAAAGACTGGAGTGGTTTAAGAAGGCAGCTCACCAACACCCTCTCAAGCTAAATTAGGGACGGGCGATATATTACTGATGGAGCCAGTATCATCCACATCTCATGAACAAATAATTTTTAAAAATCTACTGCAAACTCAAGGACCCAACTATTGGCAGGGAATTTCCCTGTCCATAATTCCACTCCCTTACTGTCTTTGCTTGTAAGGAGTTAATGGAGGTTCTATGCCATAACATACAATGAGGAAATATAAAAATGGCAGTAATATATATGTCCTGCAGAACAATGAAGGATGTAGCTAATAGAGATAGTGGAAGCACCGGCCATCATCTTACAATATTCTATAGCCTCAAGAATGTTTGCAGCAGATTGGAAGGTAGCAAATGTAACCCTGCTGTTTAAGAAAGGAGAAAAAGAAAATGGACTACAGACTTGTTAGTCCAACGTCAGTATAGCAAAAATATTACAGTATACAGTAAGATGTTATAACAGGACACCTCGAAAATAATGAAAGGTTTGGGAAAAATCAACATGCATTTATGAAAGAAAAAGCATGTTTGACAAATCTGTCAGAATGTTTTGAGTCTGTAGAATATTTAAAAAGGAATCACTGGATTAGAATATTTAGATGTTCAGAAGAATTTTGATATGGTCATTTTCAGGTTGGCAGGCCACGACTACAGAGTACCACAAGGATTAGTCCTTGGGTCCCAGCTGTTCACAATTTTTATCAATAAATTGAGTGTGATGATTAAATGTAATATTTCCAAGTTTGTAGTTCACACAAAACTAGGAAAGAATGTACATTGAGAAGAGTGCAAAGAAGCTTCAAAGGGATTTTGAGAGGCCAAAAGAGTGGACATAAATTTGGTAGGTGGAGCGCAATGTGGAGAAATTTGAAGTGATCCATTTTAGTCAGAAAAATAATAGTTTATTAAACGATAAGAGGCTGGAAATTGATGAACATCAAAGAGCCTTGGTTGTCTTGTTCTCAAGTCACTGTAAGTTAATATGCAAGTAGAGCAGCAAGTAATTAAGAAGGCAAATGATATGTTTAACTTCATGCAAAAGTAATTGAACATAGAACATAGAACGTTACAGTACAGTGCAGGCCCTTCAGCCCTTGATGTTGCGCCAACCTGTGAAACCAATTTGAAGCCCATCTCACCTACACTGTTCCATTATCATCCATATGTTTATCCAATGACCATTTAAATGCCCTTAAAGTTGGTGAATCTACTACTGTTGCAGGCAGGGCATTCCAAACCCTTACTACTCTGTGTAAAGAACCTGCCTCTGACATCTGTCCTATATCTATTACCCCTCAATTTAAAGCTATGTCCCCTTGTGCTAGTCATCATCATGCAAGGAAAAAGGGTCTCACTGTCCACTCTATCTAATCCTCTGAGCATCTTGTATGTCTCTATTAAGTCAACCTCTTAACCTTCTTCTCTCTAACGAAAACAGCCTCACGTCTCTCAGCCTTTCCTCATAAGACCTTCCCTCCATATCAGGCAACATCCCGGTAAATCTCCTCTGCACCCTTTCCAATGCTTCCACATCCTTCCTATAATGCGGCAACCAGAACTGTACGCAATACTCCAAGTGCGGCCACACCAGAGTTTTGTACAGCTGCAACATGACCTCATGGCTCCGAAACTCAATCCCTCTACCAATAAAACCTAACACACTGAATGCCTTCTTCATAACCCTATCAACCTGGGTGGCAGCTTTCAGGGATATATGCACATGGACACCGAGATATCTCTGCTCATCCACAGTAGCAATAATCTTATCATTAGCCCAGTACTCTGTATTACTGTTACTCCTTCCAAAGTGAATCACCTCATACTTTTCCGCATTAAACGTCATTTGCCACCTCTCCATTGTTCAGACATTTGAGTGTGGAAGTCATGGTGAGGTTGTACAGGATGTTGGTGCAGCCTCTTCTGGACTATCATGTTCAGTTTTGGTCATCCTGTTGTAGGGAAGTTATTATTAAGCTGGAGGGGATTCAGAAGAAATTTACTATGATGTTCCAGTAATAGAGGGTTTGAGTTATACAGAGAGTTGGATAGGCTGGTACCTTTTTCACTGGAGCACAGGAGATTGAGGGGTGACCTTACAGAGATTTATAAAATAACGAGGGGTGTAGCTAAAGTGAATGTTAGGTGCCTTTTCCCTGGGGTAGGGAATTTCAAGACTAGGGGGCATATTTTTAAGCTGAGAGGAGAAATACTTAATAAATGATTACAGCAATATTGTCTTACTACAATTATATAGAGGTTTGGTGATACTACACTTGAAATGCTTTGTGAAACTTACAACTAAGGAAAGATACATTTGCCACAGAAAGAAGGCAATTAAGGCTCACCAAACTAATTCTTCGGGTGGACGGCTGATCCCATGAGAAAATATTAAATAAACAGGGCTTTTATTCATTAAGTTTAGAAGATTGAAGGTGATTGCGTTTAATTATACAAAACTCTTACAAAGATTGACAGGGTAGCAAAGGAAAGATAACTGCCACTGCTGTGGGGTCAAGAACCCATTTACAACTGAGATAGGAAGGCATTTCCTCACTGAGAGGTCAGTAAATTCTTGGAATTCTCTGATCCAAAACTCAGTGGATGTTCAAGGCTGAGGTTGATGGATCTCTTACTATTAAGAACAGCAAGGCATATGGAAATAGTGCAGGAAACTGTAGAAAATTGCCATTATCTCATTGAATGACAGAGCAGACTCCAATGGCTGAGTAGCCTAATTCCTGCTCTTAATTCTTATGTTCTTATGTCCATAGCTTTCCTCATATTTGGCTTCCTCACATTCTTCTTAATCAACAATGTTGTTATTATTAAATAATTAACAGTAATCCTAATCCTAACTTTGTTATTGTTAAAATGTCAACGGTTTCTTTTAGTTATATAATCCTCGACATAATTATTGACCAGAGTTTTTGATTATCCAAATAAACAATGAGAGGGATTGTTAATTGTAATTGTTCATAAGACAGCGAGCATTGCAATGGTTCCTCATGCTTAGTGCCTCAGACAACATTTGTCTGTTTTAAGCTCGGAACCATAGAATCCATACAGTGTGGAAGCAGGTCATTTGGCCCATCGAGTACACATTGACCTTCTAAAGAGTGTCCCACTGCACTGCCCTATCCCTGCAAGCCTGAATTTCCAATGGCTAATCCACCTTGGCTGCACATTCCTGGACACTATATGGGCAATTTAGCATAGCCAATTCACTTTAACTGCACATCTTTGGATTGTGGGAGAAACAACAGCACCCAGGGGAAACCGACACAGGAGAGAACATGCAAACTCCACACAGACAGTTGCCCAAGGCTGGAATCGAACCTGGGTCCCTGGCACTGTAAGATTGCAGTGCTCACCACTGAAGCCACTGTGCCACTGTTTCTCAAAGATTATGCATCTACAACTTCCAACTGAAAAAAAAGTCAACCTTCTCTGATTCAACAAAGTATATGAAAAGAGAACAGAGTTAATGTAAACTTCTTCACTTCAACAACTAACTACCTTTCAACTGTGTTTCTGTTTCTCTCCTATTATTTTGCTTTTCTGAAAATGAAATCTGACATGTGTGATTTCATCATCAGAAGCAATCTTGCAGAATCTCAACCAAGTGCCCAGTCTTTAGGTATCACAAATTATCTATCCTTTAGGATATCATAGACAAACAAGACCAGGGTCTCTTCCACCTACTGTACAGCCTTCCCCATATGAAACAATATTAATACAGGTTTGTAGCCTGTAATTTTATATTCACTCACGTTAACTCCCTGGGAGTTGTTTTAAAGATGTTTACCATTATAATCAGCCATGGATTTTGTCATTAGGTGCTTGCATGAGTTTACCAAGGTCATCAAAGAAATCTCCATGCCAGTCGAGCACTAAATTTCTGAGATGATGAGGGCATGTAGTGCAGCAGGCCGCTGAACCAGAGGCTCTGGGCTCAAGTTTTCACTCCAGGACTTGGTGGCCAAGGAAGCTACATTTATAACACAGCTAACAGGTTAATTATCAACCTGTAAATCCTTCTAATCAGCCAGTAAGAACAGAGTTGGCTCCTAGTCAGCCAGAATCATGAGGTTTCTGCAGCTTAATAACTGCATGGGTTAAAAGATTCTCAATGCAGTTTCTTGCCACTGGCTGTGTTCTGTGGCAAGTGTTACCCTAGCCTTGAGGGTCAACTGGAAAACAAGTTTTAGGCATATTTTAATACTCATTATTAAAATACATTGACAGAAGCATTCGGGAGCTGTGAGTAATTCCATACCAGCAACAATAATTTGCATTTATACGACTCAAGGCACTCATAGGAGTTATTCAAATTTCAACACCCAGGCATGAAGACGATTCTAGGACAAAAGATCAAAATATTGATCAAAGATGCAAGTTTTAAGGCAAAATATTTGTATCATTTATAATGGGAGTGAGTTGCTAGATGACTGAAGGATGGCGGATGTGCCTCTATAATGGATAGTGAAGAAGGTTGTCAAAGATTAGTAGGAGATCTTGATAAATTAGGTCAATGGGCTGAAGAGTGGCAGATGTAGTTTAATTTGGATAAATGTGAGGTATTGCATTTTGATATAACAAACAAGAGCAGGGCTTAAAGTATTAAATGGTAGAGCCTTGGGTAGTGCTGTAGAATAGAGACCAAGGAGTACAGGTACATAATTCTTTGAAATTTGTGCCACAAGTAGACGGGGCGGTTAAGAAGGCATTTAGCACGCTTGTCCTCATTGTTCAGACCTCTGAGTATAGGAGCTGAGATGTTATGTTGAGATTATACAGGACATTGGTGAGGGAACTTTTGCAGTACTGTGTACAGTTCTGGTCATCCTGCCACAGTAAAGATATTATTAAATTGAAGATGGTTCAGAAAAGATTTACTAGGACACTGCTGGGAGTAGAGGGGTTGAGTTATAAAAATGGGTTGATAGGCTTGGATTCTTTTTTATTGGAATTCAGGACGTTGATGGGTGACATTGTAGCCGTTTATAAAATCACAAGGGGCATAGACAAGGTGAATAGCAAGGGTTATTTCCTTAGGATCGGGGAGTTCCAAACTACTGGGCATATTTTTAAGGTGAGATGAGAAAGTTTTAAAAAAGACATGAATGACAACTTTTTTACACAGAGAGTGGTTCATCTGTATTATGAATTACCAAAGGATGTGGTAAATGCAGTTACGATTACAACATTTAAAAGACATTTGAATAAGTACATGAATAGGAAAGGTTTAGGAGGAAATGGGTCAAATGCAGGCAAGTGGGACTAGTTTAGTAACATGGTCAGCATGAGCTAGCTGGACTGAAGGGTCTGTTTCCATGCTGGAAGGCATATGGAATGATTTCTAGATGCTAGGCCCCAGTGAGCTGAAGTCATAATCTCCAACTGTAAAGCAATTAAAATCAGGGAAGTGCACAAAACCAGAATAGAATTTTAAGAACACTGTTGGAACAGAATAATTTGCACCAATATTAATTAGAAATTGTGTTATATTTATCAATATCTAATCTTATTTAAAATACTGCAATAATCATAAAATTATCTTGTAAATATATACTATCATGAATTTTATTCACAGATCACCGAAAATAAATAAATGCTATGCCACCCCTATCAGTTTCACCAGCGTAGACAATTGTGTGACACCTCAGAAATCTTTTCTTCATCTGACCTTGAAGAGCAAGATGAGGATATGATCATTGACAGTGGTTCTTAGGTAATAAAGAAATTAACAAAAAGCCTCAATTGAGGATTGGAGTCACAGATTGAAGAGTCACAGTTGGATCAGAAGTAAGAGCAATAGTGAGGTGCCCCTCTTCCCAACAATGCGTCGACCAACTAGGCAAGAGTTTTTGATTTTTGTTCGCAGAGACCCTAATATTGAAGGACCCGCTCATAATCATAAAAAATTATCAGAAGAATAACAACTTATATTTGTAAAGCCATGAAAAAATTTGCTTGTCTCAAAGTGTTTCAAAAGAGTGTTATAAAATAAATTACAATGAGTCACTTAGGCAGGAATCAGGTTAGATGACCAAATACTTGATCAAAAAGGCCTGGTCTAAGATATGATTTAATTTGATTTATTGTTGCCACATGCATCTATGCACTGTGAAAAGTTTTGTTTTGTGAGCAGTATAGGCAGATCATTGCAAACAAGGACATGCAGATCAGAGATTGTAGGAATTGCAGATGCTGGAGAATCTAAGATAACAAGGTGGAGAACTGGATGAACACAGCAGGACAAGCAGCTTCAGAGGAGCAGGAAGGCTGACGTTTCGGGCCGAGACCCATTTCTGAAGAAGGGTCTAGGCCCAAAATGTCACCCTTCCTGCTTCTCTGATGCTGCTTGGCCTGAGGTGTTCATCCAGCTCTACACCTTGTTATCTGACATACACATCAGAGTGTTTAGACAAAGAAAGGCATACAAGGTTACAGAGATAATGGGAACTGCAGATGCTGGAGAACCCGAGATAACAAAGTGTGGAGCTGGATGAACACAGCAGGCCAAGCAGCATCTTAGGAGCACAAAAGCTGACGTTTCGGACCTAGACCCTTCATCAGAAAAGGGGGATGGGGAGAGGAATGAATAGGGAGAGAGGGGGAGGTGGACCGAAGATGGATAGAGGAGAAGATAGGTGGAGAGGAGAGTGTGAATGGGGAGGTAGGGAGGGGTTAGGTCAGTCCGCGGAGGGGACAGGTCAAGGGGACGGGATGAGGTTAATAGTAGGAAATGGAGGTGTGGCTTGAGGTGAGAGGAGGGGATAGGTGAGAGGAAGAACAGGTTAGGCAGGCGGGGATGAACTGGGCTGGTTTTGAGATGCAGTGGGGGGAGGGGAGATTTTGAAGGTTGTGAAATCCACATTGATACCATTGGACTGCAGGGTTCCCAAGCGGAATATGAGTTGCTGTTCCTGCAACCTGCGGGTGGCATCATTAGGGCACTGCAGGAGGCCCAGGATGAACATGTTGTCTAAGGAATGGGAGGGGGAGTTGAAATGGTTCGCGACCGGGAGGTGCAGTTGTTTATTGCGAACCGAGCGTAGGTGTTCTGCAAAGCGGTCTCCAAGCCTCCGCTTGGTTTCCTCAATGTAGAGGAAGCCATACCGGGTACAGCGGATGCAGTATACCACATTGGCAGATGTGCAGGTGAACATCTGCTTGATGTGGAAAGTCATCTTGGGGCCTGGGATGGGGGTGAGGGAGGACCCCAGCTCATCCCCTCCTGCCTACCCTGTTCTTCCTCTATCCATCTTTGGTCTCTATTTATTTCAGTACTGTCTCCCCATCTCCCTTTTCTGATGAAGGGTCTAGGCCTGAAATGTCAGCTTTTGTTCTCCTAAGATGCTGCTTGGGCTGCTGTGTTCATCCAGCTGCACACTTTGTTATCATTTAAGGTTACGGTTGCCCAGGAGCTGCACAATATCAAGCTTAACATTAGATTTGAAATTGGGGAGGTCCATTCAGCAGTCTAATGCCAGGAGGGAAGAAGCTGTTCTTGAATGCTTTAAAGCGTTAAAAAGGTAGATTTGCGCAGAGATGTAGAGAGAATTTCAGTCTCTGGGGCCAAGGCAACTGAAGGCATAGCCCTTGAAGATGTAGCAGTTGGAATTGAAAATGCACAAAAAGGCCAGAATCAGAAGAATGCAAAAATCCCAAAAATTTGTGCTCCTCAGATGCTGTTTGGCCTGCTGTGTTCATCCAGCCCCACATTTTGTTATCTTGGCTTCTCCAGCATCTGCAGTTCCCATTATCTCTGATCAGAGATAAGGATAAGTTGGGAACAGGAAACAATGTACACATTATGATTTAAATGGCTGAATAAACATTCATGAATGAACATTTGGAAAGGAATTTAAAAAGGATAAAGCATTGTTCTTTGGTCAACGGACCTTCTTCAAAGCCAAGGAAGAAAGCCGTTTCACTTGTTTTGTAGATTTTCATAAGTTATTTAGAAAACGGACCTTGCAACTACATGAAAAGCAGCAAATTGAAAATAAGAAGCACAGACTGCCTTTAAGAACTGAAAGCAGGTTGTGCCATGTATTTTTTTGTATGAGCTGTTTAGCTCTCTGCTGAGTGCAAAAGCAGTGCAATTTATACTTAGCTCTACGCTATACTCTTGGACACGTCAAAAACAAAGCAAGATAATTGTTAGCTCATGACCCTTTGAAGACTGTGGTTTATTCTTTAATTTTCACTAAAACACTGTTGATGAAGCATTCGAATATAAATTCAACACTGGGTTTGGTTTGCAATGAAATGAATTTACACAAGGCTTTTCAGACATTACAAAGAACTTTATAGCCAATTAAATGCTATTTAACAGAAATTCTATGTATTATAATATCAGTATACTGTATGTTTTACTGGTGGTGTAATATTCTAACACATACAATACTGGTTCATTTGCATACTGATTGATAAATTATTGCTTCCCCTATGTTAATCTCAGGGCTCACAAATAATTCATTTGCTATCTGATTACTTTAGTGGTGTTTGTGCAAGTCAGTCCCAGGGACAACAGAAAGGTAGATGGACTATTGATACAGCAGGACCTAATTAACAGCAACCACCTGGCTGCTCAGCTATTGTCTGTTTTGTGACATTATGCTTGGTGAAATTTCCAAATTGGATTAAAATTATAACTTATTTTGCACACATACAGAGAGATTATGGAGAGAAACTTGTTGGAAGTGCTTCCTGTGGGTCAAACGACCAATACAACTTTCAAAATTTATAGGCTGATGGAAGAGAGCAGTTTATGCTAATTCCAACAGCTTGCCTTGCGAGAACTTGCTGTTTCTTGGGATTTTCAATAAACACATATGGCATATGTGATCATAAAGAATGCCCTTCTGTACAACAGAAGCTCAAAATTCTACTTCATAACTGAGCTTAGACAAAAATGTTTACATTGCAAAATATATAATTACAATCAGCCAGCAATTACACAAACATGACCATACGATAACAGGATTTGGGGATCTGAATATTGAAGAGTATAGGACATTTGGAAGCTCAGGAAGTTAGGAAAGAGGGGAGGATTGGTTGTATTAACTGATTTAGGTTTACCACAAGAGAGAAAATGATCTAAGAACAGGAGACCAAGAAAGGAAGTGGTTTAGGTCGAGATGAGGAATGAAAAAGGCAAGAAGTCACTTCTAAGAGTGGTATAGGGGGTGACAAACTGGCATCAATAAAACATTCTCTAGCCACCAGGAAACAAACAGTATGCATAAATACATCTTTTTCTGGTTGGCAAAATATAACAAGTTATGCACCAGTGGTATCGGTGCTGGGAAGTCAACTTTTTAAATTTTATGTAAATAACTTGGATGAAGAAGGTATGGTTGTTCAGTTTCCTGCTGACACAAAGATAGATAGAGAAGTAAAGGACATATGGAATCCCTCAAAGGGATAGGTTAAATCAGTGGGAAAACAGCTGGTAATTGGAGTATAATATGGGAAAGAGTTAAATTGCCCATTTTAGCAGCAAGAATAAAACAAAAGCATTTTATTTAAATAGTATAAGATTGCAGAGATCCAAGATGCAAAGGGATCTGGGTATCCTCTGGCATGAATCGTAAAAGGATAGAATGCCAGTGCAGAAACTAATGAGAGAAGCTAGCAGAATGCTACTGTTTTTTGTGAGGGAAATTTCATTCTTAGTAAGGGGGTTACGCTTCAATTGTACACGATACTAATGAGACTGCATCTGCAATACTGTATTCAGAATTGGGTCTTATTTAAGAAAGGATGTAAATGAGCTGAAGTAGTTCACAGAAGATTTACTAGACTAATACCTTGGATGGGTGATAATAAAGTGTGAAGCAGGATGAACACAGCAGGCCAACCAGCATCTCAGGAGCACAAAAGCTGACGTTTGGGGCCTAGACCCTTCATCAGAGAGAGGGGATGGGGTGAGGGTTCTGGAATAAATAGGGAGAGAGGGGGAGGCGGACCGAAGATGGAGAGAAAAGAAGATAGGTGGAGAGGAGAGTATAGGTGGGGAGGTAGGGAGGGGATAGGTCAGTCCAGGGAAGACGGACAGGTCAATGAGGTGGGATGAGGTTAGTAGGTAGGAAATGGAGGTGTGGCTTGGGGTGGGAGGAAGGGATGGGTGAGAGGAAGAACAGGTTAGGGAGGCAGAGACAGGCTGGGATGGTTTTGGGATGCAGTCGGGGGAGGGGACGAACTGGGCTGGTTTAGGGATGCGGTGGGGGAAGGGGAGATTTTGAAGCTGGTGAAGTCCACATTGATACCATTGGGCTGCAGGGTTCCCAAGTGGAATATGAGGTGCTATTCCTGCAACCTTCGGGTGGCATCATTGTGGCACTGCAGGAGGCCCATGATGGGCATGTCATCTAAAGAATGGGAGGGGGAGTTGAAATGGTTCGCGACTGGGAGGTGCATTTGTTTATTGCGAACCGAGCGGAGGTGTTCTGCAAAGTGGTCCCCAAGCCTCCGCTTGGTTTCCCCAATGTAGAGGAAGCCACACTAGGTACAATGGATACAGTATACCACATTGGCAGATGTGCAGGTGAACCTCTACTTAATATGGAAAGTCATCTTGGAGCCTGGGATAGGAGTGAGGGAGGAGGTGTGGGGGCAAGTGTAGCACTTCCTGCGGTTGCAGGGGAAGGTGCCGGGTGTGGTGGGGTTGAAGGGCAGTGTGGAGCGAACAAGGGAGTCATGGAGAGAGCGGTCTCTCTGGAAAGCAGACAAGGGTGGGGAAGGAAAAATGTCTTGGGTGGTGGGGTCGGATTGTAGATGGCGGAAGTGTCGGAGGATGATGCGTTGTATCCGGAGGTTGGTGGGGTGGTGTGTGAGAACGAGGGGGATCCTCTTTGGGTGGTTGTGGTGGGGGCGGGGTGTGAGGGATGTGTTGTGGGCATGCGGGAGACGTGGTCAAGGGCGTTCTCGACCACTGTGGGGGAGGGGGAAAAGTTGCCGTCCTTGATGAACTTGGACATCTGGGATGTGCAGGAGTGGAATGCCTCATTGTGGGAGCAGTTGCGGCGGAGGCGGAGGAATTGGGAATAGGGGATGGAATTTTTGCAGGAGGGTGGGTGGGAGGAGGTGTATTCTAGGTAGCTGTGGGAGTCGGTGGGCTTGAAATGGACATCAGTTACAAGCTGGTTGCCTGAGATGGAGACTGAGAGGCCCAGGAAGGTGAGGGATGTGTTGGAGATGGCCCAGGTGAACTGAGGTGATTGTTTTACGAGGGTAGGCTTGCATCTGCTAGAATATAGAGGAATAAGAATCTGGAAATAAGGGCCATTGTTTAAAAATAAGGATTGCCCATTTAAGACGGAGATGAGACAATTTCTTTTTCTCTCAGAGAGCTTATAAGTCTTTGGAAATCTGAAAAGGTAAGAGCCCAGGGGATGCAATGCAAGTTGGCAAGTTGGATCCAAAATTGGCTTGCAAACAGAAGGCAAAGGGAATTGTTGGGGTGATTTTTTTTGTGATGGAAGCCCGTGTACCAAACTTGGGTTATTATTGACTTGGGTGTGAATGTAGAAGGTACAATTGGTAAGTTTACAGATGACATGAAAATAGGTAGCATTGTCTCAGGCTGCAGTCTGATATTGCTCAGCTGGTAAATTAGGTAGAGCAATGTTGGATGGTGTATAATCCTGGAAAGTACTAAATGATACATTTTGGGAGATGCAACAAGGGAGAATAAACAATGAATGGTAGGACAGCAGGTCTGGCAGCATCTGTGAAGGTAAAAACAGAGTCAACGTTTCGGGTCCAGTGACCTTCCTCAGAACTGTTCTTAGGAAGGGTCACTGAACCCGAAACGTTGACTCTGTTTTTGCCTTCACAGATGCTTCTAGACCTGCTGAGCTTTTCCAGCAACGTTGTTTTTGTTCCTGATTTACAGCATCAGTTTTTAATGAATGGTAGGATATTAGGGACTACTGAGAAACAAAGAGACCTTTGAAAATACAGGTAGACAAGGTGGCGAAGAAGGCATACAGGATGTTTGCCTTCAATAGCCTGGATATAGAATATAAGAACAAGGAAGTATTGTTACAACTTTATAAAACATTGTTTCAGCCGCAGATGGAATATTATGTACAGTTTTGGTTACAAAGGACATGACTGCACTGAAGAAGGTGCAAAGGAGATACACCAGGATGTTACCTGGGATGGAAAGTCTTCTCAGTTAAGAGGAAAGACTGGATTGGCTGGGTTTGTTTTCCTTGGAACAGAGGAGGCTGAGGGGGGATGATGTATACAAAATTATGAGAGGCATAAACAGAGTACAAGGTGAGAATGTTTTCCCCATGGCAGATGTGTCTTAGACCAAAGGGCACAAGTTTAAGGTGAGGAGTGAGTGATTTAGAGCAGATCCGAGGAAAAAAATTCTTTCACCCAGAGGGCAGTACGAATATGAACATGCTGCTGAAAAGGTAATGGTTGCAGGTACCCTCACAATATTTAAGAATTATCTGTATGAACACTTAAAATGCTAGGACGTAGTAAGTTATGAGCTAAGCACAGGTCAATGGGATTAGTGGAGTTTGGTATTTGTTGGTCAACACAGGCATGGTGGGCAGAAGAGCCTGTTCCCATGCTGAATGAATTTGTGAAAAAGTGGTGCAAGTAGAATATTTTAATATTATCAAGGTAGAGTGGATAGATTCTTGGTACACGAGGGACAAGATGTTATCAAAGATATGCTGCAATGTGAAGTTGAGGTTACAAACTGATCAGTCATGATCCTATTAAATAATGGAGTAAGTTCAAGGGGCCAAAATGCCAACGCCTGCTCCTAATTCATATTTTCATATATGTATTGTACAATCTTCGAGCAATTATGATTTCATAATATTGTGTGTTATTTCCACAAATTACTGAAGTATTTAAATTATGAACTGCAAAACAAGTGTGCTGTACAAATTATCTGTGACACTGTTAAAGGAGGTCATGTTTAAATTTATAGAACATAGAACATAGAACATAGAACAGTACAGCACAGAACAGGCCCTTCAGCCCACGATGTTGTGCCGACCATTGATCCTCATGGATGCACCCTCAAATTTCTGTGACCATATGAATGTCCAGCAGTCTCCTAAATGACCCCAATGACCTTGCTTCCACAACTGCTGCTGACAACGCATTCCATGCTCTCACAACTCTCTGTGTAAAGAACCCACCTCTGACATCCCATCTATACTTTCCTCCAACCAGCTTAAAACTATGACCCCTCGTGCTAGCTATTTCTGCCCTGGGAAATAGTCTCTGGCTATCAACTCTATCTATGCCTCTCATTATCTTGTATGCCTCAATTAGGTCCCCTCTCCTCCTCCTTTTCTCCAATGAAAAGAGACCGAGCTCAGTCAACCTCTCTTCATAAGATAAGCCCTCCAGTCCAGGCAGCATCCTGGTAAACCTCCTCTGAACCCTCTCCAAAGCATCCACATCTTTCCTATAATAGGGCGATCAGAACTGGACGCAGTATTCCAAGTGTGGTCTAACCAAAGTTTTATAGAGCTGCAACAAGATCTCACGACTCTTAAACTCAATCCCCCTGTTAATGAAAGCCAAAACACCATATGCTTTCTTAACAACCCTGTCCACTTGGGTGGCCATTTTAAGGGATCTATGTATCTGCACACCAAGATCCCTCTGTTCTCCACACTGCCAAGAATCCTATCTTTAATCCTGTACTCAGCTTTCAAATTCGACCTTCCAAAATGCATCACCTCGCATTTATCCAGGTTGAACTCCATCTGCCACCTCTCAGCCCATCTCTGCATCCTGTCAATGTCCCGCTGCAGCCTACAACAGCCTTCTATACTGTCAATGACCCCTCTGACCTTTGTGTCATCTGCAAACTTGCTGACCCATCCTTCAATCCCCTCATCCAAGTCATTAATAAAAATTACAAACAGTAGAAGCCCAAGGACAGAGCCCTGTGGAGCACCACTCACCACTGACTTCCAGGCAGAATATTTTCCTTCTACTACCACTCGCTGTCTTCTGTTGGCCAGCCAATTTTGTATCCAGGCAGCTAAGTTCCCCTGTATCCCATTCCTCCTGACCTTCTGAATGAATCTACCATGGGGAACCTTATCAAATGCCTTATTGAAGTCCATATACACCACATCCACAGCTCGACCCTCATATTTCTATGGCAATTTAGCACAGCCAATCCACCTAACCTGCAAATCTTTAAACACTAGGAGGAAACCCACACACAGGGGAGAATTTGCAAACTCCACACAGTCATCTGAGGCTGGAGCTGAACCTGACTCCCTGGCACTATGAGGCTGCAGTGCCACTGAGCCACCATGTTGCATGCCTGCTTTGCAAATAAATCCTCTGCAAAGGTTTGGATATTTATCCAGCTATGAAAGACAGGTTACTGTTTGTTTAAATCCGCACAAAGGCAAACCAACCCATTGGCCTTCAAAATCAGTATGATTGGTGCTGCCTATTCCACAAACTGGACTGGTTTGAGGATTTCAAGATAATAAAATGTGAGGCTGGATGAACACAGCAGGCCAAGCAGCATCTCAGGAGCACAAAAGCTGACGTTTCGGGCCTAGACCCTTCATCAGAGAGGGGGATGGGGGGAGGGAACTGGAATAAATAGGGAGTGAGGGGGAGGCGGACCGAAGATGGAGAGTAAAGAAGATAGGTGGAGAGAGTGTAGGTGGGGAGGTAGGGAGGGGATAGGTCAGTCCAGGGAAGACGGACAGGTAAAAGAGGTGGGATGAGGTTAGTAGGTAGCTGGGGGTGCGGCTTGGGGTGGGAGGAAGGGATGGGTGAGAGGAGTTCCCATTATCTCTGGTTTGAGGATTTCTTCACTTTCCAGCCTTCTGATTTCTGCTTCTACCTTTGCCTGTAAGGCAAATGGTACTGGCCAGCCTTTCAGAACCATGGAATTGCTTCCTGGTCCACGTGCATACTCCCTAGACCCATCTGAAAGACTTCCACGTATTTAATTAGGACTTCATTCAGACAGACATTTTCTAATCAAGAAATGTGGAGCCAGTCTAAGTGAATCTCTGAACCAATTTTGTCCCTGAAGCTTGGGCCCAAACCTTATACTAAAATCACTGGTAACTGAACCAGTCGCTTTTCATGCAAGTCTGGAACAGAAGTTGTACACTTAATCTGTAAAGATTTCCCAGTATAAGTTTTCAGTCTAGCCAAGTTCTCAGGCAAACCTAAGGTCTGGAGTACAGAGCCAGTTTTGTAGGAGACTGGTTTCTGTGATCACTGAAACGGGCTGCTCTGATATCGATGTCCAATAGAACTGGGTGACCATTTAACTAGACATTTACTTTGGTTCTGATTTGGGGTTTGTCCAGCAATTTATCAGTTCCACATCTGATGCAGGTGAACCTTACTGGGATTTAGTTAACTCAGTTAGCTGGTTTGTAATGTAGAGTGATGCCAACACTGCATTCAATTCCTGCACCAGCTGAAGTCGTCATTAAGAAATCTTCTAAAGACACCCATCTCTGTGGCACAATAGGTTGACACATTTGGCTGCTAACTGGGAGGTTATGGTTTGAAGCTACCCAGGGATGAAGGATCCCCTCAATTTCCCCCCTTTGACTTTGTTTTTCACGTGACTATTGTTCCTCCCAGACTTTGCTTTTTACTTGATCCCTGATCTCATGGAAGTTTTTTCTGGTGGTGGAAATGTTGAATAAAATTATTTTGTACATGGTGTTTTTACTAAAAAAAGTACGTAGGTGGACTTTCCAGGGTGTGCACTTTCCTGGATACTGGCCTGTCAGTTCTCTTATTCAATTTGGGTCAAGTAGGACTCCTTAGATATCTCAAATCCACATACCAGCAGTAATCACAATGGTTTGCCAACCCAGATTCTGAAGAAAATTTTAATTGTTTAGCCGAGCTTGTCTTTGTTTTGGGGTTTTGCTGTGGGCTGACCTGTCCTGAGTGTAGAGTCTGATTGAATGGAATGGAATGATTTGTTGTCACTTGCATATTACAATAAAACACAGAAAAGCTTTAACTGTCACCACAATGCAATACCATTTTAAATAGTTTAAGAACATAGAGACATAAGACATTGAACAGTACAGCACAGTACAGGCCCTTCAGCCCATGAAATTGTGACGACCTATTATCCTACCAAGATCAAACTACCCTGCTTACCCCACGTTTTACTATCATCCATGTGCCTATCCAAGAGTCACTTAAATGTCCATAATGTATCTGACTCCACTACCACTGCTGGCATCGCATTCCATGCACCCACCACTCTCTGGTTTAAGAACCTACCTCTGACATTTCCTCTATACCTTCCTTCAATCACCTTAAAATATGCCCCCTTGTAATAGTCATTTCTGCCTTGGGAAAAGATCTCTGGGTATCCACGCTCTATGCCTGTCATCATCTTGCACACCTCCAACAAGTCACGTCTCATCCTTTTTCGCTCCAATGATAAGAGCCCTAGCTCCCTCAACCTTTCCTCATAAGCCCTGCCTTCCAGTCCAGGCGCCCTGGTAAATCTCCTCTGCACCCTCTCTAAAGCTTCCACATCCTTCCTATAATGAGGCAACCAGGACTGAACACAATATTCCAAGTGTGGTCTAACAAGAGTTTTATAAAGCTGCAGCATAACCTCGCGGCTCTTAAACTTAACGTCCCTGCCAATGAAAGCCAACACACCATATGCCTTCTTTACAATCCTGTCAACTTGGGTGGCAACTATGAGGGATCTGTCAAAGTGGACCCCAAGATTCCTCTGTTCCTTCACACTGCCAAGAATCCTGCCATTAATCCTGTATTCTGCATTCAAATTTGACCTTCCGAAATGAATCACTTCACACTTATCCAAGTTGAATTCCATCTGCTATTTCTTTGACCAGCACTGCATCTTGTCAATGTCCCGTTACAACCTACAACAACCCTCCACACTGTCCACAACTCCACCAAACTTCATGTCATCAGCAAACTTACTAACCCATCCTTCCACTTCTTCATCCGAGTCATTTATAAAGATCACAAAGAACAGAGGTGGCAGAACAGACAGGCATTAGAAACAGTAACAGTACAAATTTCAAACTGACCCTGCAAAGTCTCCTAATCAATATGTGAGGGCTTGTCCTAAAACTGGAAAAGTTGTTCCACAGACTACACAAGCAATAGTGTGACACAGTCATACTCATAACATTAATGAAATAGGAGCAGGAGTAGGCAATACAGCCCATCATCAAGCGTGCTCTGCCATTCAGTACTCATACTGTACCTTGCAGCCAAGCCCCCAGCTCCTCCATGACAAACCCTAAGTATGTCCCGTGGCACCAACAGGACAGATCGTTTGGATGTGGTGGTGCTGCAACATACAGTCAGGAGAGAGCTACATTGGAGTCCTCAACATTGAATCCAGATCCAATAAAGTCTCATTGCATCAGCTCAGGCAAGGAGTCTTCTTGTTGCATACTACCCTGTTATCCTCTTTTTAGCAGATGGATCTATGTTGTTCTTCTCTGTCTTGATCAGCACATGGAAGAAGAACTGAGGTCGAGAGGGCATCAAGGGTCTTATGGATGGAGGGATCTAATGCTCGTCACCAAGAGTGGCTTGATAGTTCGGCACTGACTAAGCTGGTGAATTCTAAATGACCTATATGCCAAATTGATCTTATGGCAACTATCAAGGATTTTCTCCATTGTATTCTGTGGCACTACCTGCAAATAAGATAGATTTTTAAAAACTATATAACAATTGACATTTATCAAGCATTGGGTGTCATCATTGGTAGCAAAATTTATATTCAATGACAATCTGTAACCTCATGGTCTGGTATATTCCTCACCGTATAAGTAGAATCAAACAAGGGGACAACTCAGGTTTAATGAGAAGCATAGGAATATCAGGAGTAGTATCAAGCATACCTAAGAATGAGATCTTAATCTGGTGAAGCTACCACAAAGGACTTTATGCACACAAAAAATTGAAGCGGTTGCCTAAAGACAGCTAATTTTACATCCAGTCATGAATGAGATTGGACAATTAAACTACTAACTGGAGGTACAGGCTTCACAAACACCCACCGTCTAAATAATAGGGAGTCTAGTGCATTTATGCAAAAAAACAAGATTGAAGAATTTGCAACCATATTCAGCTTCATGATCCATTATAGCCGCTTTTGGAGGTTCTCCAGCAATACAGATCATCAGTCGTCAGCCTTTTGATTCAGTCCATGTCATTTGAAGAAATGGGTGGAAATTACAGCACATAACCCTGAGAATCTTTGGGCTATAGCACTAAAGTGTCGTGCTTCAGAAGCTACAAATTGACATCTGACAAAATGGAACATTGTCCAGGCAATCATCCCGACCCCCTGACCTGTGTGTCCTCCCTGGACTGACCTATTCCCTCCCTAACTCCCCACCTACATTCACCTTCACTGGCTCTAACCCCGCCCCTTTGACCTGCCTGTCTCCTCTCACCCTATCTTCTCCTTTATCCATTTTCTATCTGCCTCCCCCTGTCTCCCTATTTATTTCAGAATCCCCTTCCCCTCCCCAATTTCTGAAGAAGGGTCCCGACCCGAAACGTCAAGCTTTCCTGCTCCTCTGATGCTGCTTGGCCTGCTGTGTTCATTCAGCTTCACAACATGTTAGCTCATTGCCCAGGCAAATTCTGTTCACAAAAAGCAGATCCAGTGCAATCAATTATTGCTTCCTCAATCAATTCTTAATTGTTAGCAAATATTAAAAGATGTCATTAACAGTGCCATCAAGGTGCATTTATTGGCAATAACCTGCTCATCTACAAAACACAGTAATGAATGTGATGCAAAACTCTCAACTTACCTTGATGAATGAAGCTCCAAAAAAACACTCAAAGTTCAACACCATCCTGGCAAAATAGCCTGCTTATTTGGTTCCCCTTACTTTTCTCAAGCAACCCCTTGAGACCCAGGATGACTTTTCTCCTGGAACTGTATCCTGAGGTTACTGAACAGTCCAATGCTTAATCTGTACACCCTGCCACAGGTGGACAAGGTGGTGATCGAAAGTGAATCAGTGGGATGCTCGGGTTTTTGTATGCCTCCACTGTTGGACCTCTGTTTGGCCTTTAAGATGCTTGGCCCTTTTCCAGATGCTTCTCCACCAGTCTGGGTGGTCTTGGACCCTTGAGTCACTGAGGATATTGCATTTCTTCAGGGAAAGGATGTCCTTGAAGCATTTTCTCTGATCTCATGGTAACCACTTCATGTGACAGAGCTCGTAGAAGAGAACTTATTTTGGAAATCTTGCATCAGGCAATTTGGCAATGCAGCTGACTGACAGTAACCAGTGCCTTGATGTTGGGAAATGTTGGTCTGAGAGACTGATAATGGAGCACTAATCTTACCATTGAATTTGTATGATCTTCCAGTGGAACACTGGTGATATTTCTCGAAGGATTTGAGACGAACGCTGTATATTGCCTATGCTTCCTACTCATAGATGGTAGACAACACTACTACCCTGCTGACCATGAACTTAGTGCTAGGTTTGATGTCTTTGTCATCAGACAGACTGTTCCTCAGGTAGTTAAAAGGTGTGCTGGCACAGTGGAAGCAAAATTAAATTTCATCATTGACACCTGCCTACCTGAGAGGAGGCTTTCAAGATATGAGAATTCATCCATATTGCCCAGTGTCTCACTGTGCACCTTGACAGGAGAAAATATTGCTTGGGATATCTGAATGATAAACATTCTCTCCTTCACTACCAATGTGTACCAACTTCAAGATACATTGATGTGTCTAGCCAAGGTTCCTTTGACATCATTTTCCAAATTTACAACTAGAAGAACTAGGACAGTACACACATGGGAACATAACAGTCTGCAGTTTCTCCAAAAAGTTGCATGTCATGCTGATTTGGGATTATATTACTGTTTTTTCACTATTACTGGGTCAAAATCCTGGAACTCCTATCCTGGCAGCACTATGGATGTACCTACACTGCAGGAAATGCAGCATTTCAAAAAAGACAATGTATCACCACTTTGTCAGGAGCAATTAGGGATTGACAATAAATGCTGGCCTTTCCAGTGATGCTCATATCCCTTGAATGAATCAAAATAGGAATGGGCTCTTATTTCTTTTGTTGACTCTGGGATACACTGGATAATACATTTACAGACCTTACGATAGGGAAACCAGAATAATTATGTGATGAACTTGTTGTAACTCTGCTCTTGTGGAAACAATATTTTAATAGGTATAATCTCCAGCTAGTTAGTTTATTCTACTGTGATCATTCGCTGTTGATTTGTTGTAATTTTTTCAAGGAGGGCAGAAATCTCACTGTGAGCTGGCTGCCACCCCAAAAAAAATCTTCAGCTTCATTTCCTTCCCTTCATCTATAACCCTTTTTATGTTTGAACATTAAGCCAATAGCAATTACCATTGGGCTTCTGCTTGTCTTTTAATGTTTGAAATGATTCTTGCATCTAACCGGATGGAAGAACAATATTTATCAAAATTAGAAATGCCACCGTATTTTCAAACAAATTATTTTGTGAATATTATTCATGGATAACTTAAAATAAATAATGCTATACGGCCATATGCCTGAGTAGTCAGTTTGTTTACAGAAGACACAGTTACGAGTTTTCAGTGTTTTTAGTTTTTTCTTCATAATTTGTCCTTCATTGATAGAAGAAAGGTTAACATCACAGGCAGAGCTTCACAGGCAGTGACGAAATTAATCAAAAGCCCCAGCAGGTAATATCTGCATTTTTGTACTTATGCAAGCAATGTGTTATCTAACTATTTATAAAAGAAAGTGGCGGATAAAGGAAGAGATCTTCAACTAAAGTAGCTTAATAAAATCATTAGAGGTAATCATTTGGTTATTTAAACATTGAAATAATAGATAATGCAATTTTTTCTGATGGCACAGAGCTACTTAAAACATTAAAATATTTGACTCTCCATTAATTTGATTTAAATAAAATATATAATACATCATAGCAGATATTTCGGGTTACCACAAATTAAATAATGAAATATTTTGTGGCAGGCAATATGAATTAAAAGTGGGCTGCATTTTGAAAAGTAAGTAGCTGTTAAAACCAGCAATTTGAAAATAATTTTCTTCAGTGACTTCTTTGCCTATTTCAGTGCAGTTTTAAAAACTAAACATCTCAAAGGTCCATTTACTTTTGGCATGATTGTCCTTTTATGGACTCTTTTCCAGGAGATTTCTGGAATTGTGCCTTCCTTCCAATCACTGATCATATGACTTAGTTGTCTGGGAGATAAACAATAGAAAAAAAAAGGCTGAAAATAAGTTAATTTTAGGGACAGTAAATTGTGGGTGTGGCTCTGGCCTCAAGCAGGGGTTTAGTTTTTGATTTGGAATAAACTTGTTGCATGAAACAGAATTCAGTTAAAATTCTGGGTACTGGCTAAAAGGGTGTAGAAATGTTGATAGCTAAACACTAAAAGACTGCATTAACATTGACACATAGAACAGAAATTGCTAGGAAAAATGTCTGACAGCATCTGTGGAGAGAAAGCAAAGTTAATGTTGTGGATCCAGTGACCCTTCTTCAGAACCCGTAGCCTTCACAGATGCTGTTAGATCTGATGAGTTCTTTGAACAATTTGTTTTTGTTTCTGCTTTCCAGCATCCCTAGTTCTTAAGTTTATTTTTGAACCAACATCCAGTTGTACTGCTGGGATAGTCAAGTTTGGAAAGAGAGAGAGGGGTTGAGAGTTCTAGACGCAAGATTCTTGAATATAAAAAAAATAGAATTAGAAGAGTTCTGACGGAAGATGATAGTGATGCCAGTGTTGAACTGGGAACCTACATCTTTGGAAAATTGGATGACTTTAAAAGAATGAACTTTGTAGGAATTAAACATAAGGTCCAAGAAATCTCAATCTTTGTATGTATCAGTGATACTCCAATCATGTTGTCAATCTTCTAATTTTTATAAATTAATTAAATTGGCTTATTGAGTCAAATGGGTGTAGACGAGAGTTGAGCGAAGAAGTTTGGTTAAAGTATCCATGCTCATTGCACTTTAATATCTTGAACACAACTGGCTTAAAGACAGAATACAGTTATTAGTGGATGTGAGTTTGCGCACTGAGCTGGAAGGTTAGTTTTCAGACGTTTCGTCACTTTTTTATTTGAAAAAATATACTTTATTCATAAGATGTACAAAAAATAAAACATATTTATACACCTACCCAGTCATGCAAGCCACTCCGGGTTGCCCAGGGGGTACGTACACCAACTAAAGGAAAAAAAACAAACAAAGAAGAAAAAAAACAAAGCAAAGAAAATACCCCGGCAGTCGTCACCCCGCACAGTCCCAGTTGGTCCCCTGACTAGTTGGAGAAGTCACCAGCTGGGCCCAGTTACCAGATAGGGCCCTTTTTTCTATTCTGGACGAGGGGTTTCATACCGTGGTCTTTCCCCACCGCACCTTGACGGCAGCTGCCCCAAGCTTTAGCGCGTCCCTCAGCACGTAGTCCTGGACCTTGGAATGCGCCAGTCTGCAACATTCGGTCGGGGTCATTTCTTTCAGCTGGCAGACCAGCAAGTTGTGGGCAGATCAAAGAGCGTCTTTCACCGCATTGATGGTCCTCCAGGCGCAGTTGATGTTGGTCTCAGTGTGCGTCCCGGGAAACAGCCCGTACAGCACGGAGTCCCGTGTCACGGAGCTGCTCGGGATGAACCTCGACAAATACCACTGCATCACCCTCCAGACCTCCTGCGCATAGGCACACTCCAGAAGGAGGTGATCGACAGTCTTGTCCCCCCCGCAGCTGCCTCAAGGGCAGTGTGCGGTGGCGCAGAGATTCCGGGCATGCATAAAAAATCTCACTGGCAGACCCCCTCTGACCGCCAGCCCAGCAATGTCCTTGTGCTTGTTTGAAAATTCTGGCGATGAGGCATTCTGGCAAACGACTTCGGCAGTCTGCGTGGGGAACCACACAACGGGATCCACCCTCTCCTTTTCCTGAAGGGTCTCAAGGATACTACGTGCTGACCACTGCCTGACGGCCTTGTTGTCAAAGGTGTTTTGTTTCAAAAATTTGGCCACGAAGGACAGGTGGTACGGGACGGTCCAACTACTCGGAGCGTTCGACGGCAACGAGGCTAGGCCCATCCTTCGCAACACCGGGGACAGGTAGAACCTCAGTAAGCAGTGACACTTGGTGTTTGCGTACTGAGGATCTACGCACAGCTTGATGCAGCCGCACACAAAGGTAGCCGTCAGAGCGAGGGTGGCGTTCGGTACGCCCTTTCCCCCATTTTCCAGGTCTTTGTACATGGTGTCCCTGCGGAACCGGTCCATCCTCGACCCCCAAATGAAGTGGAAGATGGCCCAGGTGACGTGTACAGTCACCATACGGCTCCTCTGCGCTGGCAACACGAACAGCGGGACAGCGGTCAATACAGAGAGAGGGCCGTCACCTCCTCTCTCTGTGAAAACCTCCAGGAAGCACTCCTGAAGGTCACATCGTAAAAACCTCCTCCAGGGAAATCCTGCAGGCAGTAAATGTCCGCAGCAGCGAACCCACAACAGTCCAACAGGACCCTCTTCACGAAGAAGGTGCGGTCCACAGGTGCACCTTCATCCACCTTCTTCACGGAAACACGGATGGTGTTCCGGACCCCCTGACCTGGGGCACGAGCACTCGCCGCAGCCATCATTGCAGGTTGGCTGCTCCCCTGAACCAGCGTTAGGCCGAAGCCAGCATTAAGATCCACCGGTTGCAAGGGTGCACAGCCAACCCGACGTCTTCCTTCCACCTCCAACACAGCGCTCTCCTCCTCTCGGTCCACAGAAGAGTGGGTCTTTATTTTGTTGCAGATGTAAGCTGGTTCACTGAGCTGGAAGGTTTGTTCCCAGATGTTTCGTCACCATTCTAAGTAAAATCATTAGTGAGCCTCCGACGAAGCACTGGCGTTATGTCCTGCTTTCTATTTATCTGGTTAGGTTTCCTTGGGTTGGTGATGTCATTTCCTGCATTGGTGATGCCATTTCCTGTTCTTTTTCTCAGCAGATGGTAGATTGATTTGGAGCCAATGTGTTTGTTGATGGAGTTCCGGTTGGAATGCCATGCTTCTCGGAATTCTCGTGCGTGTCTCTGTTTGAACTTGTCCTAGGATGGATGTGTTGTCCCAATCAAAGTAGTGTCCTTCCTCATCTGTATGTAAGGTTACTGGTGATAGTGGGTCATGTCGATCTGGGATACATGACCCACTATCACTAGTATCCTTACATACAGATGAGGAAGGACACCACTTTGAGTGGGAGAACACATCCATCCTAGGACAAGCCAAACAGAGACACACACACGAGAATCCCTACAAGCATGGCATTCCAACCGGAACTCCATCAACAAACACATTGGCTCCAAATCAATCTACCATCTGCTGAGAAAAAGAACAGGAAATGGCATCACCAATGCAGGAAATGACATCACCAACCCAAGGAAACCTAACCAGATAAATGGAAAGCGGGACATAACACCAGCGCTTCGTCAGAGGCTCACTGATGATGTTACCTAGAATGGTGACGAAACGTCTGAAAACTAACCTTCCAGTTCAGAGAGTAAACTCACATCCAGAAACTCAACCTGAGCTACAAATCTTCTAAAAACTCGCTAACAGTTATTAGTATTCACCTTCTTCTATTTTCATGCATATGATTCTTTTGTTTTAATTTGTGAACTTTGGAGCATCATTCTCTTAGCATATACCAGAGTTTTTAATTGTCTTCACTGAGATCATAGCAATATTAATGCATATTATTCATTGATCAAAATTAAACTCTAGTACGTCTTCGACTATTACTTGCTAACAAGTCTGATTGTTCACCTAGAAATGCTGTGTCACTGGTCATGCATTCTGTGGGTCCTTGTATGGTTGATGAGCCCAATCCCAGATTCACATGCCCAACCACACATTTGATGGGTATTTGCATGAGATGCAACTCATCCTTGGCCCGAGAATACTGGTTTTTCTTTCGTCAAAACCTTTTCTGTACTTCCTCTTGCCAACTGGTGTTCTTGAAGAATTGTGTCTCTTCATACAGGTGGTTCCTCCAAGTTGGTTTCTTTAGACCATTAGGCAGATGAGTCCGTTGGTTGTGGTTTTCCAACCAATTTGGTGACAGAACAAGCTATTTTTGGGGCACCTTTTCTACCTTCTTCCCTGTGTGGGGTAAGCAGAGTGGATCCTGAAAAGGGCTGCTCAGTCTTGAAGAAAACTTACCAAAATGCTCAGATAATAAAATGTGAGGCTGGATGAACACAGCAGGCCAAGCAGCATCTCAGGAGCACAAAAGCTGACGTTTCGGGCCTAGACCCTTCATCAGAGAGCCAAAATGCTCTACTGTTCCTATTCCAAGAGTGAAGTGACTGAAATCAAGCTCCACCATCTATGTGCAGGTCTGAAGCTAGGGACTTCCTGATCTCAATATTTGGTCCCCATTATCTCCAGCTGATTGCCGCATGGTTTGTATTGTGTGCCTGGCTGGGTGGGTGTTGAATTCCTCTGGGTAGATGCCTGAAATGCAGGACATCTTTTGACATGATAATGTCATTGCATTCCAGCAGACATACAGTCCTTCAAAGAAGGTAGATCATGTTCCAATGGCAAAGAAACCTTGATGACTGAGATTTTTTTAACTTCAACAGCCTTCACCCACCATTGCAGCTGTTGAGGACTTGGTTCGGACTGCCCTTTTTCTGGTTCCAATCCTCCCCTCTGACCTTTCCATTATGGGTGGCCTGCCAGGAGTTGAGAACACTCAAGCCTGCCCACTGCAGTATTGTAGCAATCCAAGAAATGGTAAACTGTAGTAAATCAGGACTAAAGCAGCCACTGGCAATATTGGCTCATTATTCCCCCTCTGCCACAACCACCCCATCACCCAACTTGCATGTGTTGTGCTATTTACGTTTTGGCCAGTTGGTGGCATCTTAGAGACTTGAATGACATGGACTAGGGTGAGAAAAATGATAAAATTGCATGAGACATCCACTGAGACTTGTCTCAAGATTGGGACAAACTTGTTGACTTTTTTTCACTAAGTTCGAGATGTTGAGACAAATTTTTACTAGGCAGTGACAAGTTGTCTATTAAGGATTATTGCTTGTTAATTTCAAATCCCGCCACATTTATATACAGTTTTCTGTCCTTTTATCCGCCATGAGTGGATAAAACAAAACATCAATAGCTTTCACCATAGAATTCAGACTGGAGAGTCCAGCTCACTCCTTGCTCCAAAAATCTTCCGTAGTGGACAACAGGAAGCAACATCACAGAGCATGTTCCATGTGCACCAACCACTCATACTTCATATCTATGGACAATGACACCTGCGTCTAAGAGCCCTTATGGCACATACCCAATTCATCTACAGTACACTTGTGTACTTCAGCTCTGCACATCCAGTGCACACGAGCCACCGTTGTTGCAATGCTGCAGTGAGGACATTTTGCATTCAGAGATGCGCACCCAACATATGGACTGGACCAAGATGCATTCTAGGGATGTCAGCTTCCTGTTTTAGTGCTCACCCACTTTGAGCGTACCAGGATTTTCACAGCATCCCTGCCTTGCCGTTTTGCAATTTGGTCCTCAACCAGAGATTCCACACTTACAGTACCACTGTATTGCCTTGGTATTTAGTGCACACACAAAGCCAGAAAGCCTGTCATGGTTGTAAGCAATCCTGTTAAGTCAAGGGAAACAGTCTTCAGTCAGGGGTCTGGTGCAATCTGCATCGATGTTGTCACAATCCTTAAGAATAATGTATGGCTCAATTACATTATCTCTCAATCTTCCTAACTGCAGGGAGCAAAGGCCTTGTCTATTCAATTTTCTGTTATTAGACGAAGTTGTCAGCCCAAGAACCAGCCTAGTGAACTTTCGTTGTATTCCATCAATGAAAGTACGTGCTTCCTTGGATGAGGAGATTAAGACTGTATATAATGTTTTCTTCAGGTGTGACCATAACAATACTTTACACAATTTTGGGAAGAGTTAGTTACTGTTATACTCCAATCACTTTATCTTGAATGTGAACACGGCATTGACCTTCCTAATTGCTTGCTGTAACTGCATAGGTATGTGAATGCAATTAATGTTGAGGAAGGGTCACCGGACCTGAAACGTTAACTGTTTTCTACTTCACAGATGTTGCCAGACCTGCTGAGCTTTTCCAGCAACTTTGTTTTTGTTCCTGATGGTTTTTAACTAAGTAAATGTCTCAGCTTTCTGTCATTTTCCTATCATGTTACTCACACCTGTCATTTTGAAATTGTGCCCTTCACTCCCAAATCTAGGTTGTAATTGCAGATCAAGAAAAGCAGTGGTCCTAACACTGACCCCACTGCACATATTTTTTTCATTTTGTACTACATCAGTTCATTGCTGCTTTCTGCTTCCTGTGACACAGCCAACTTTGTCTCCATACTGTTAATTTCTCTTTCAAGACTGATATATGGCACTGTGTTCAATGTCTTTTGGAAGTACATCACATCAACTGTATTGACTTCTTCAATCATCTCTAATATCCCATTGAAAACTCAACTCTAATTGAAATCTCATTGAATAAAACATTGCTGGCTTTCTTTAATTAATTCATAGTTGTTCAAATAACTTAATTTTGTACTGGACTATTCACCAAGAGCTTTCTGACAATGAAGGTCAAACTGACTGCTCTATGTTCGCTAGGTTTATCATTATACCAATTTGAAATAAGAGACACCAGAGGATTATAGCCAATGCCTCTAATTTCCTCCCCTTATATCCTTCAATCTCCTTGGATCATCATATTCAATCCTGGTGACTTTTCAACTTATCAAGAAAAGTCAGCCTTTCTAACACATAGTCTTTATCAATTTTGGCCCATTTAGTATATCAGTTAATTTCTCCTTCACTGGGACTTTAACGGCATTTGCTTGCGTGGTAAAGACAAATGCAATATATTCATATAGTGCCTCAAACATGCCCTCCTGCCTTCATGTATTGACCTTTGTTTTGATACCTAATTTTCCTCCCCTTCAGAATGGCCCGTGCCTGAGGAGAATACAGTTGCCCTTGCTGATAGTCACGGTGCTTTTGGCATCTGTTTCTCTGTTGTTCATGTTCCTCATTAGAGCTTCAAGGTTGAGCAGCATAAGCTCCTCCCATTTTGCAGTGAGCTGACTGAAGGGAAGTTCAGGTCAAGGTGAGTAAAAGAAACATGAATGACTTTCAAAATGTTGGAAACACTTGTACAGCTGTGAAAGCACACACTCACATCAAATCCAGAGAGCATAGCCTTTTTACATAGGCAGGAGAGCAGCTGTGCTGCTTCAGTTTTTGATTTCACAGTACACTTGTTAATCCTGGGACAGCTGGATACTTGTACAATGCTGTTAAAGGTACATTAAAATTTGACCTAACTGCCTCCCAGAACACTTTTATGAACACAGACTGTTAAAAGTTGGAAGTGAAATCATGTTGGGTTTCTAACACACCAATATTTTCATGGGATTTAAATCCCAGTCCTCACCAAATTTGTTCTCTTCTTGCCGTTTAAAAGTATACCTAAGAATCAACATTGTTTTTGTGAGATCAAGACAACCAAGATTGTTTCTCTGTGCACCACAAAAATACTGCAGGCATCTGCTGGCTTAGACTCCCCATTTTCCATCCCATCATGCCTCACAGACTTCTGTCATTACCAACCTCACCCAGGAGTGTCTGCAACGGCCTTGATTTTTCACCTTGTTGGAATTCCTGTGCCCATAGTCATGAGCCTATGGTTTAGTGCCTGCAGCTTGACTGCTGGATATAAATGGGATCTTGGCTTTAGAATCCAGTGGGAAAGAGCCCAGTGTATCAACAACTAGCTGGTGCACTCCACTGTCAAATGTCAGAATCTACCCTTGTATCTCTCTGATGCATGGCTTCTCCCTACCCAGCAAAACAAGAATTTTTTTTTATTCCATTGGTGTGCTTACTTCTGAACAAGCCAAATGTACAGTTCATGGTTCCAAACCAGAGATAATTTTTAAAATTATTTCATGGGATATCCATGTTGGCAAAACCATCAATTGTTGTCAATCCCTAGTTGCCCTCCCAATGGAGTGTCTCACTTGGTCCTTTCAATAGTTTAGTAAGACAGTCACAATGGTGTTGATAACATAGCAGGTAAGGATGACAGATTGACTTTCCTGAAGTGAACCAGGTTGGGTATTTAATGACAATCACTGAGAGTGGTACCATTATTGAGGTTATTAACTGCACCAGCTGTTGTGTTAGGATTTGAACTTGTGCTTGCAGATGAGCCTGGGTCTCTGGATTATTAGTTCAGATATTGTACTGCCACCATCTTCCCATAATTGACTGTTTATTTTGCAAATAAGCACTTTTTCATCTTGAAAGTATTAATGACAAATGTACTCTTTTTGTTGAAAATTTAACATTTTAGTTCAAATGTTTTTGAATGTTGCTAATACTTTGATGGGAGCATCAGTGAAAAGGTTGCCAGATGTCAAATCTTCACGTGCCTACTTTCCCTTCTAGTAGACTGGGCAATTTATCTTGATAGAATTTTTAAAATAATTTCTGGCACAACTGAATGAAGTGCTTCAAAGTGTTGAACAGTGTAATTTGAACAAGATTCAGATGTTTAATGTAATTACTTTCTTGAAGAGGTACATGTAAGCCAGTGTGACTATAGACAGTGTTAAAAAGTTTATATTCCTGAAATTCAGGGTCTCAGGTCATTAGTTAATGTGGAAGTTAATTGCAAATGAAGAGAAGACTTAACTGATTTCATGACTTGCTGATAGCCTGTGTGATGAAGTTATCTTCAGAAGGATCATAAAGTTAGTGTCTTAAGTAGTAAATGGAGAAAGCAGTATTACTTTTATTGCAGTCAGCTTGTGATACCGTTTGTTCTTCAGTTCCGATTTTAACTAAGGGATCCCAGAACTCCTGGAGCCATCTGTAGAAACTGCCATGTACCAAAACAACTTTTGTAATGAATTTATGTGAGGTCAAATTCATCTCTTAATTACTAACATTTTGAATATTTACATTAGTCACTTTTAGTACAATTTACAGGTAATGTGTTGTGATATCTTTAAATCTTTGCCTCCACTGTCAAAAAATAGCATTTGTATATGCTAAAATTAACTTTACGTATGACATTGGCATGTTTTGTAACATATTGTGGAAAATAAAAATACTAAATATTAGAAGTATTCTTTATGTTTTGATCTGAATCATCTCCAAATAGTTTTAAGAAAATGAAAAGAGGTGGGTAGGGGTAGGCAGTTGGGGGGGATGTCAGCGGGTGAAAGAATGATAAGGAAAGTCTGTAATATTCTGAAAGGAAAGAGAGATTGTGTGATAGAAGGGTTGATGGATTTGAGACTGAAGGTAGTAGCATTTGTATAAATAAGATGTGTCTGAGGTGCGAAAAGCAGAACGATAGAAGCCATCCAAAATCAATACAATATGAAATTTCACCATTGTTTCCAGCACATCAACTATATTACTCAGTCTACAAATGGTTTTGCTCTTCCTCTCCAAACATATCCCATCTCTTTGAATTTTTGCAGGTGGATATCTGCCTGTAGCATAGCAGTGCAACAGCACATATTACATATTCGTGAGCAATGTGTTGCACTGTATCTGTTCCTGGTTTACCTTTCTGCAGTCGTTGACTACATCATTTTTCCCCACAACATCTCAACTGTTGTCTAGCTTAGTACCAATTTTCCTTGGTTTCAATTTTACCTAATTAATCATAGCCAAAATATCTCTCAGCCATTTTTTATTCCTGCCTATGCACCATTACCTCTGAAATCAACATGTACTCTTGAAAGAGCTGCAATTTTCATTACTTAAAGGCCAAACTCTTCATGTTTGAATCCCAATGCAAATCCACCATTGATTCCATCCCCTTCCTCAGTCAACTGGTACATCATAATGATCACTCATTCACAATTCTGTAATGCTGCCAACCTATGGCCTACCTCAATAAATCTCTTTTTATGTACAGACTAAACTGAACAGGTGTCTTCCTGGCCAATTGACGACCACCATTGGCCAATATGAGCTTGTCAAATACTCTCTTATCCATATCCTTTCTACCAACCCTGCCCTTGCTTACCTACATTGTCTCTGGCTGCTGTAATACCTCAAGTTTAAAATTTCTGTCCTGGTGTTTAAATCCCTTCAGTGATCCACTTTTGGTTCCATTTTTGAGATGTAATATTAATTACAAGACTTACATCTGTTGCTCTTCACTAAATTATCTTAAATTGCTGGCTATGAAACACCTTTTTGAATCTCTGAAGTCCATATGGTGAGTGTGCATCCACAATACTCTTAGTGAGTGAGTTCCAATATTTTAATACAGATGATGAAGGAACAGTGCTGTGAAGTTATGCTTTAAAAGAATGAATTTACTGGCTGCAGGTTGAATTTTCATCGAAGTACATGTCAGTTGCGCTGAAACCAGGATTGCTGGTTAATTAGTAGCTAGCAGATTGGACAATTGAAAAGTAGGCCACACTATGATTTTCTTTAGCGTCAGTACTATGGCATTCATTTGCATATGGCCTTTATGGCAAATATTGGCAAAGCTAAGCATTTCCGAGCAATGGTCTGGTTGTAGTATCATGAAACTATCAATCCAAAAATGCAGCTAATATTCTGGGGACCCCAGATTCGAATCCCACCATAGCAGATGGTGGAGTTTGAATTCAATAAAAATGTCTGGAATTAAGAATCTACCAATGACTATTGTCAATTGTTGGAAAAACCCATCTCGTTCGCTCATGTCCTCAAGGGTAGGAAATCAATCATCCTGATCTGGTCTGGCCTATGTTTGACTGCAGACCTGGCTCTAGACCAACTGTAACATGGTTAACTCTCAACTGTCAATCAGCAAGCCGCTCAGTTGCACTCAATCACCATGAAGTCTCAACACAGAAATGAAACTGGACAGACCACTTGCTATCAACTAGTCACTGGAAAAAACAATGGCAAAAACGCTGTTGGCTCTGCAAAGTCCTCTTTCCTAACATGTGGGGGTTAAGGGAAAAATTGGGAGAGTAGTCTTACAGGCTAGTCAGACCAGCATGATTTAGTCAAAAGTCATTGAACCATACCTGTCCCAGACACCACCATCACCATCCATGGATATATCATCCCACCAGCAGGACAGATTCATCAGAGGTGGTGCTACAGAGGTATACAGTCGGAAAGGGGTTGCTGTCAGTCCTAACACTGACTCTAGACCTCATGAACTCTTATAGCTTCAAGTTAAATATGGGCAAAGGAACCTCTGTGGATTACTAGGTACTGCCCTCCCCCTGCTGATGAATCAGTACTCCTCCACATTGAACAACATTTGGAGGAAGTGCTGAAGATGGCAAGGGTGCAAAATGTACTCTGTGATGGATTTCAGTGGTCAGCAGCAAGAAGGGCTCGGCCGCTGCATTGCCGCTGCAAAATTAAGCCTTTCTATATTATAGAAATTAATCGGAGATTAATCTGGGGTCATGCTATTCACATTTACAGAATTTTTATGAGATGAGTAGGACCTCTGTTTTAGGGATACTTTGAACCTGTATAAGATTGCAGCCAATCTTATCCCCATAGCTGATAATTTGGTCTGCTACAGGTGGCTAATGAAGGTCACCTGCCTTTGCAAAATACAATAATGCAGAATATGAGCTTCTAATGAACTTCTTAATGGGAAATTGCCTGTTGACTGCAGGCGAGCTCACATGTCTGTTGACAGTATCAAAAATGGAAGCAGCAGAACGTGTATAAAAACTAAAAGTGCTAGAGAAACTCAATAGTACTGGCAGCATCATCAGAATATAATGTGTGGCTCACTCTTTGACTGACCAGCTTTTCCAGTTCTGAAGAAGAGTCATATCATAATTAAAATATTTTTTACTCCAAAGATGCTGCCAGTTTCTTTAGCATCTTTTCATTTTGGCATAGAATCAATATTCTCTAAGCAATATCTTTGAACAGCATTTGATCAAACTATAGTGTGGTCTAGATATAGAAAGAAGCCACTGCTTGGCAATTCATTTGATCATAGTTATTTTTGTGCAGTGGCATGAAGTCATGTCTGAATGGAATTGATTTTATTGTATTCATTAGTTATGTGTGGGCATTGTCTATCCTTATACCCTTATGGGATTGAAATTCTGTGCAACACTCAGAGCTCGATCAATGATTTTGATACTGCTTGTTTTCATGTAAGACTGACATTTGTACACTTTTCAGATGAGGCTTAATTAATGCATTTACATTGTCTGTTTGTATGTCTGTCTGTGGAAAAATAAAAGCGCAGTCCTTGCCAAAGTCCTGTCTGAACATTGACAATATCCTCTATTGTGTATATGTCACTTTTGCTATCCTGAATTGGATAGACTTTGACCGGATCTACAACTCTTGATTGGGCAGCAATGAGGCATGATAGGCTGTCAGCAACAGCCGAATTGTACTTGAACATAATTTGCAAGTTCATGCCCGGGATATTCCCCATTCTGCCATTGTCAAGCCCAGGGTTCAATAGAAAGAGCAGGAGGGCTTACCAGAGAGCAGCACCAAGCAAATCTAAAAATAAGGTGTCAACCTGGTGAAGCCTCAAAATGGACTACTTGTGGGTCAAAGAGCATAATCAACTAGCGACAGACAGAATCAAGTGATTCGAAAATCAACAAATCAAGTCTAAGCTCTGCAGTGTTGCCAAATCTAGTCATGAATTGTGGTGGAAAATTAATTTCACTCTCTCGAGGAGGAGACTCCACAAATATCCCCATCCTAAATGATGGAAGAACCGAGAATGTTAGTGGAAAAGATAACGCTGAAGCATTCACAACCGTCTTTATCCAGAAGTGCCAAGTGGATGATTGATCTTGACCTGCTGGAGAGGACCCTAGCATCACAGATATCAGTCTTCAGTCAGATCGACTCACTGCACTTGATATCAAAAAACAGTTGGAGACACTGATTATTGTTAAGGCAATGGGCTGTGACAGCATTCTGGTAGTACTGAAGACCTCTGCTCCAGAACGTACCATATTCCTAGCCAAGATGTTCCAGAACATTTACAACACTGACAACGACCTGACAATGTGAAAAATTGCCCAGTTTTGACCTGTACATAAAAAGCAGGATAAATTCAACCCAACGAAATCAGTGCCCCATCAGCCTAATTTTGATAATTGATAAACTGACATAGTCATAGAAGTGTACAGCACAGAAAATGGCCCTTTGGGTGTTCATGACTACATTGGTCAAAAACAACTACCTAAATGTTCTTGATCCAAGCTGCTATCAAACAGCATTTATGTAGCATTATTTTGTGTACGGACACCCAGTTTAGGTTCTGCCAGGGCCACTCAACTCCAGGCCTCAATGAAGCCTTAGTCCAAATATAGTCAAAGAAGATGAGGTAGTAGTGACAGCCCTGAAAATAAGGCTACATTTGTCAAAATCTGGCATCAATGAGCCCTCAAAACAGGAATTCCTGGGAATTAGGGAGAAAACTCTTCACTGATTGAAGTCATAACTAGCACAAAGGAAGATTGTTATGATGGTTGGAGGCCAGTCATGTCCATTCCAGAGTGCCTCTGCAGAAGCTCCTCAGGGTAGTGTCCTCAGCTGAACCATCTTCAGCTGCTTCATCAATGAGCTTCCCTCCATCATAAGGTCAGAAGTGGGGATGTTCGCAAATGACTACACAATGAGGAATCGCAAATGGTGCTGTATAGACACTGAAGCAGTTCATACTCAAATGCAAAAAGATCTGGACAATATCTAAGCTTGGTTTGACAAGTAGCAAGTAATATCTACGTCGCAGAACTGCCCAGAAATGACCAAATCCACTAAGAGAAAATCTAACCATTGCTCCTTTTAACATTCATTGGTATCTGATTCTATGAATCCCCCACAATCACTATCCTGGGGGTTACATGGACCAGTAACTGAACTGGTCTAGCTATATAAGTACTGTGGCTGCAAGAGGAAGTTAGAGGCTAGGAATCTTGTTGCATGTAACAGTTCCTGATTCCCCGGTGCTTGCTCACCATTTATAAGGCACAAGTTAAGAGCATGATAGAATACTCCCAGCTTGCTTGGATGAGCGCAGCTCCAAAAACACTGAAAAAGTCTGACATCATCAAGAACAAGGCAGCCTGTTTTGATTGGCACCACAGCCATAAACATTTAGTTCCTCCACCACCACCACTCAGCAACAGAAGTGTGTACGATCTAAAACATACAGTGCAAAAATTCACCAAAATTCTTATGACATTACCTTCTCAACCCACGATCACTACTATCTTGGAAGACAGGAGCAAGAGATATGTGACCGCACCACCACTTTCAAGTTCCCCTCCAACACATTCAGCATCTACACTGAGAAACGTTTCAGCATACGTTCAGTGTTACTGAGTCAAAATTTTGGAACTCTCCTCCTTGTGGGTCTACGTGCAGCAAATGGATTGCAATGGTTCAAGAAGGTAGCTCACCACCACCACAGGCTCGAGGGATGGCCCCAGCTAACAATGCCCAGGTACCACGGGTGTATAAGAAAGGCTAGACTTCAGAAAGTGGACTGTACAATGAGAATTTGAATAGTGTAAGTTTTTGATCTTACCAGACCACTTAATTATGACAGTGCTCCATGATAAATTAAACAGAGAAACATAAAACCCATATTTATTGTGTTCCAGATTGGCCAGATTTGTTCACTTTCATTCAAACCACAGTCACCAGGAATGAGAGATATTTTACTAATTGCCATGACATTTGCATTAAAAAAGTGAAACATGTGAGAATGGTATAACTCCAGAAATGGCTCCCAGATATAGAATAACATTGGTAAAATAAATATTAAGTAAACAAATCCTTTAGGGTTGAAACTATATTGTTAAACCCCACACGTAGTTTGATATGGATTTATTCCCAATCATCCTGCTTAGAGATGTTATTACACTCTTCTGGAGTAGGTGGATCTTGACCCTGGGCTTGCTGGCTCAGAGATAGAGATACCACCACTGGTAACACAAGAGCTGTCAATAGTTTGACATATTACCGCTATGTAACAGATTTCAGGCCATGTTCTATAAATACTGTTGACAATAAGTAACTGTCGTGTTCCGATCTAAAATAAAACCAACACCAAATTTAGATGGAATCGGCTTTTGTTCAGAGGTGTGTTTTCCACTATGGAATTGGAAGATGCATGGCTTGCCCTACTTCATACTGTCTCAGAGTACAGACATGCAGAAGGATCCGTGCCTGAGGGTACAATCCCCACCCCCTTCATGGATTGAGGGAGCCCACAAGACTTTTTCACCATGTAGGATTAGTTGACTGTATCAGTCAGCAGAAAATCTGTTACAGCTGTTGAAGCAATGTTCATATTTCAACCTGTGAGATTGTTGGTATGTTTGATAATCCTTTTCACTTCACAGGAGTTGTGAAGCTAGTGGTCTCAAAAAGGAGTATGAAGAAATTGAAATATCAACAAGCACTTTTAAATCTCATTGCAATGTAATAGGAAGATACAAAACAATGATCTTGACTACAACTTCCGTTATATTGTGATTTGCTTCAGCTTTTGTTGTTAACAGCAAAATTAAATGAAACTTTTTTGAGCCTGATATGTATTTTAACTTGCTAACATGGTCCGAGGCAATTGCTATTATTTATAAAATAACCAATTTGTCTATGTGTTTGAAAATTATAATTGAAAACAAAGTTAATTAAAATGATCCACTATCATTTGTGATTGGAATTACAATGGGAAAATGTAATGCAGGCAGCATTTGACAAAGAAAAAGTATCACTTTTTTTAAAGCTTACCTACTTCAGTATTTAGTGTCAAAAAGATAAAATGCATCATTTAACAATACTCTCCTTTATCTTTAATTAACTGTACATTATTCAAAACAAATGTTAGAAAATGAAAGGCAATAATATATCTTCAGGGTTTCAGGTTAATGCATGTAGATTTTGTTATTACAGAGGAACAATGTTGTTAACTCTTAAGTTATGCATTAGACTTGCAAGTACAGTTCTGATTTCATGAGCAGTGCTCGTAGTGGCAAGTCGTTGCCTATTTTATGCATCTCTGGATTGCTGTCCTTTGTCATTTGACTCAGTTGTTAACACATTCACCTCAGACACAGTCTTGTGAGTCAAGCTCCACTCCGGGATTTTTATAGAAAATGTAAGCGAACACTGCAGCGCTAATGGCATAACAAGGTGTAGAGCTGGATGAACACAGCAGACCAAGCAGCATCAGAGGAGCAGGAGGCTGACGTTTCGGGCCTAGAGCCTTCTTCAGAAAAAAATCTGAAGAAGATTTTTTTATGAAGAAGCGTCTAGGCCCGAAACGTCAGCCTTCCTGCTCCTCTGATGCTGCTTGGTCTGCTGTGTTCATTCAGCTCTACACCTTGTTATCTCAGATTCTCCAGCATCTGCAGTTCCTACTATCTCTGAAACAATATTAACCCCAGCGCTAATGGTATGTATTGTTCACAGCGGTGTTGTGCTATGAACATTGCACCAATGTTGTACTTGCTTAATGGATTGGACAACAATGCCAATGTGGGATGATCATGTATTGGGTGTGTATTAAAAGTCTGTTATTAGTCAATATAACAACTATGAGTACAGCTAAAAGCAAGTTAAATAATCTTTAATATAAAACTGGCATTGTTAATCCACCACCTGTTATTGAAACCAACATCTTTCATTTCCCTTGATTTTAAGAATGGCATACTGAATTAATTTGAATCACAAGCATGTTGCACAGGTATCAGTTTCAGATCATGGCAGAAGCTCTTTGATTTGAAATTAGTGCAATAGTGATGCAGATGTGGGATAAACATTTGAGCAATATGATGTCACAACTGCAAGTTAGGAATTATTTTCATATACAAATGTACACCTATGGAATCTAACCCTGTTCCCCATAGGATTATCTCATAACTGCTGTCAGTTCCCATCATTGCCCTTACTGCAGAACTTGGTGGCCAAGGGACCTGAGGTACCTTGTTGTCCTCATTCTTGAGGTACCAATCTTTTTCTATTAATTTATCAAAAGACTGATTCCTCTGCCAAATGATTCTATTAGCATTGGAAATATCCCGGTGATCTGATTATATTGTTTAACATTTGAAAGAGACATCACAAAAGAAAAGCTTTATTATCCTACACTTGTTGCATTCATAAATTTCACCCTTAAACTGTCATTTTACTCAGCAAAAAATATAATCTAGCACTGGGAATTTGTTTATTTTGTGCATTTGTAAGTTTCCTGCATTCTCCCCAGTGGAGTGCCTTTCACTTTTCCCTTTTGAGTTTCTTTTATATATTGTTCAACTTAGAGCACTTAATCTGTGTTACAAAATTAAATCCACAAGTCATATATATGTACAGTTTGATATCTGCTGTCATTCTGGTTTTCAAAATGATCGTGCATTCTGAATATTTTCAGCAGAATAGGGATTTATTTATGTGGAATCAATCACAGCACAGAGACCATTATATGCTCAGAGATAGCATGCAGATACTGGAGTCAAAATCAATACAGTGTGGAGCTGGAGGAATACAGCAGGTCAGGCAGCAGAGGAGCAGGAAAAGTCGATGTTTTGAGTCAGAACTCTTCATCAGGTGAGTCCTGCTCCTTTGATGCTGCCTGACCCGCGGTCTTCCTCCAGGTCCACACTGTATTGACCATTATATGCTTTTGGATATTGCCATGCATGTATTCAACCCAAGAATTAGGATGGTTTCTGTGACATTTTCAATATTGTCATCAAAGTCCTTGGTGGAGAACAGAAGAAAATTGTAGATTTCATGTATTCGTTCATGGCACGTTGACGTAGCTAGCGGGGCCAACACAGGCGCTGGAGGTCTTAAAAAATATAAAGGTGGATAAATCTCAGGGATTTGATCAAGTGTACCGCAGGATGTTGTGGGCGTTAGATAAGAAATTACAGGGCCACAGCAGAGATATCTGTATCTTCTATAGCTGCCGGTAAAGTGGTGGAGGACTGGAGGGTAGCTAGTTTTGTGCCTTCATTTAGAAACGGCTGTAAGGAGAAGCTTGGGAACCATAGTTTGCTGAAACTGATATCAGTGGTGGCTTAGCTGTTGGAGTGAATTCTGATAGACAGGTTTTCTAGAGGCAAGGACTGATTAGGGGTCGTCAGCATGGCTTTGGGAAGTCATGACTTTCAAACTTGACTGAGTTTTTTTGGACATACCCAAAAAGATTGAGAGCAGAGCAGAAGATATTGCCTACATGGACTTGAGTAAACCCTTTGACAAGGTTCTGTCTGGTAGACTGATTAGTAAATTTGAATCATATGGGATTCAGGGAGAACTTGTCAATTGGATACACAATTGGCTTGACAGTAGGAGACAGAGAGTGCTGATGCAGCGTTGTTTTTTGGACTGGATGCCTGTGACCAGCAATTTTGCTTAGGTATCTGTGCTTGGACCACTGAGTTTGTAATTTATAAATACTACTTGAATGAGAATTTAAGATGAATGGTTAGTAAGTTTGTGGATGACACCAAAACTTATGGTATAGTGGAAAGGGAAGAAGCTTATCTGAGATTACAGAGGGATCTTGATCAATTGGGTCCATGGGTTGTGGAGTGGCAAATGGAGTTAAATTTGGATAAGGTATCACATTTTGGTAAAACAAACGTGGCCGGGTAATGGTAGGGCCCTGGGTCGTGTTGTCGAACAGAGACTTCGAGGGTTCAATACATTGTTCTTTGAAAGTTACATCACAGATGACAGCGTGTTTGAGAAGGCATTTAGCATGCTTGACTTAATTGTTCAGACTTTTGAGTATAGGAAATGGCATGTCACGTTGAGGTTATACATGACGTTGTTAAGGCCACTTTTGGAGTTCTGTGCACAGTTCTGGTCACCCTGCTAAAGGAAGGATATTATTAAATTGGAGAGGGATCAGAAAAGATTTACCAGGATTTTGCCGGCACTGGAGGATTGAACTATTGGGAAAGGGTGAATAGGCTGGGACTTTTTTCCACTGCAGCATAGAAGGTTGGGGGTGATCTTGTAGAGGTTAATAAATTCTGTGGGCACAGGTAAGGTGAATGGCATGTGTCTTTTCCCTAGAGTGGGGGAGTTCAAAACTAGGGAGCATATTTTTAAGGTGAGTGGAGAACGATTTTAAAAATGTCATGAGGGATAACTTTTTTTACACAGGGGATGGTCTGTATATGGAATGAACTGCCGGAAGAAGAGGTGGCTACAGAAACAGTTACAACACTTAAAAGACATTTGGACAAGTACATGAATAGGAAATGTTTAGAGAGCTATGGGCCAAACTCAGGCAAGTGGGGCGAGTTTAATTTGAGAAACCTGGTCATCATGGACGAGTTGGTCTGAGGGGTCTGTTTCCATGCTGCATGACTCAGTGATTGCCCAGAATTCAATTAAGTCAGTTGCATCTAGCATCCAGGTAAAGTAGGCAGATTTCCCTATCTAAAAGGCATTTGTGAAGCACATGGGTTTTCACAACAATAGTTGCCATTAGTCTAACTTGTAATTCCAGATTTTTATTGAATTCAAATTTCACCATCTGCCTTTTTGGTTTTATATTAGCCTGAATATTAGCGTGATGCTCTGGATTACCAGGCCAGTGATATTATTTATTCATTATTTATTACTCCACTGCAGATGTGCAAGTGTTGGTGACTCAGTGAAGGTTTCAATATAGTAGCTTTTCTTATTTCTTTCGTGGGACATGGGTGGCACTGGCTGGATCAGTGTTTATTTCCTGTCCCTAGTTGCCCCTTGAGAAGATGGTTGTGAGCTGCCTTTTTGAATGCTGTAGTTCATGTGCTAGGGGGTGAATTCCAGGATCCAAGTAAGATTGAAGGAACAGTGATATATTTCCAAGTCAGGATGGTGAGTGTCTTAGACAGGAAATTGCAACTATCTAACAGACTGACTGCCTTGATGGGATTTTCTCATTATTGATAAAATGCTGAAAGCCGAAGAATTTCCAGGAGGAAATCCTTTGACCTACTGATGTAAGAGAAGTCTACCAGGACTTCTGGCAATCAGGACGCTAATGGCTGTCAGAGGACGTTCTGCTGGAATTCTGACCTAAAGCAGGAAGTTCTGGCTGCTTGAGAAACGACCTGCAAATCAGAAGACAGCAGCTGCAGAAATTAGCAGTATCCTGGTGGAGGCCATGACTGCTGCTGGGATGACACCCGTTGGACTCTCAGATGGATCACCACTCAGAAAGGTAAGTGTTGTTTAGTAAAGGTTTTAGGGGCTAGCAATTGTGGGGAGATGGAGCAGGTATGTTGAAGGTAGGGGGGTGCTAAGGATGATTCTTAGCAGCCATTCCCCTATCCTAGATCTAGTCCCTTATTCTTGCACAAATTGGTGCAAATCAAAGGACACCACCCCTTTTCCCAAACTGACAGCCTACATGAACTGGGCGACTCTTTCCTGTCCCTGCCTGGAACTGAAGTAATTGTAACTGAGACAGAATGAAACCCTTACGTCGTTGCTAATTGATTTCTAAAAGGTCTCAATTTTGAGAGTGAAGTGGGAAACTTAAGGTTGAATCTTCCAACTTGGAGCCTAACATCTGCAGAGGCAAGAAGGCGGGGAGTAATTTATTGATGCAAACTTACGCAATTATCTTCCCTTCTGCAACCTTTCCCCACTGCTTTTCAGGAGGGAAAGATCCAGCCGTTTGTTCTGTTTTAAGAGAGTTTGGTGCATTCAAGGCTGACCATAATTTATAGGTGTCTGTGGTTTCAGACTGTCCCTTTTATGTCTACTAAGAAAATTATTTGGATCTCTCAATTCCATTTTTTCTGGATGACTGCTTCTGGGAATGTCTGTTTATACTTGTTTGATAGCATATTTGTGTTGAATTTTGTTCATAAAGCTTTTGAAGCCTTTTCGCAAACTCCTTACTGAAATTTATAATTTCATCTATCATCTTGTTTCATTTCTTCTCTCATACTTTTTAGGAAGGACTGCTTAAAATTGCATACCTCATTGCTGGATCTCAGCATTGTTGAGTCCCAATTTATGTCAAAAAAATAGTAGTTGCTGTTCATTTGTTCTATTTTCTACTTTCTGTATGCTGTCATAACCACCCACCACCATCATGTCAAGCTGGTAATTTCCTCTGTGGTTTTCCCAGCACAGTATGCAATGAAGCAGTTGCGCATTATATTTACCATTTCTTTGCTTCAAGATACTTAATATACCTAATATAGAGCATAGAACAATACAGCACAGAAACAGGCCTTTTGGCCCACCACGCCTGGGCTGATCACGATGCCATTCTAAACTAATCCCATCTGTCTGCACAAGGTCTGTATCCCTCTATTCTCTGCCTGTGCTTGTGTCCCTCTAAAATGCCTCTTGAACGTTGCTATCATATCTGCTTCTACCACTTCTCCTGACAGTGCATTCCAGACACCTTGTACTCTCTGTGTTTAAATAAAAAGCTTTCCTTGCACACTCCTTTAAATTTTTCCCCTCTTACCTTAAAACTGTGCCTCAAGAAAAAAACTCAGACTATCCATCCTGTACATGCCCCTGTACATAGAATTTTATATAATTCTATCACGTCGCCCTTCAGTCTCCGATGCTGTTGCAAAAACCAAGTTTGTCCAACATCTCCTGAGAGCTAATACTTTCCAATCCAAATCGTAGATTTCTTTTTGCACCCTCTCCAAAGCCTCCACATCCTTCCAAAAGTGTGGCACCAGAACTACACACTATACTTCAAATGTGGCCTTACTAAACAGCTCAACATGGCTTGACAATTTTATACTCCATGCCCTGACTAATGAAGATTCTATGCGGTATGCCTTCTTTACCACATTATCCATTTGTGTTATAACTTTTAGGGAGCTATGGACTTGGACCCTAGGATCCGTCTGTGATATTAATGCTCCTAAGGGTCCTTTCACTTACTAAATACTTTCCTCTTGCATTTTACCTCCTAAAATGCATCACCTCACTGGATTAAACTCCATCTGCCATTTCTCTGACCAACTTTCTAACTGCTATACATCCTGTTATATCCTTTGACTACATTTCTCACATCCACAACTTCACCAATTTTAATGTTGTCTGCAAACTTTCTAATCAGACCACCTGCATTTTCGTCCAAATCATTTATATATTACAAACAAAAGAGATCCCACCTGTGATCGCTGTGGAACATCACTGGTCACATATGTCCAGCCAGAAAAATACTCCTCCACAACTACCTGTCTTCTACGACCAAGCCAATTTTGTATCCACCTCACCAACTCACGGTGGATCCCACATGATTTAATCTTCTGTACTAGCCAATGACAAGAGACCTTGTCAAATGCTTTTGTCAACTCCATGTAGACAACATCCAGTGCTCCACCTTCATCAACCATTTTTTTGTCACTTCCTCAAAAAACTCAAATTTGTAAGACCTCCCCTGCACAAAGCCATGCTGGGTCTAATAAATCCATTCCTTTCCAAATGCAAATAAATCCTGTCCTTAAGAATCTTCACATAATTTCCCTACCACTAATCTAGGCTCACCGTCCTACAGGTGCGTGGATTATCACTGTTTTAACAAAGGAATGATACCAGTCTTCAGGGACTTAGGCTGTGGCTGAAGACAATTCAAAGATCTTTGTCAAGGCCCCATCAATCTCCTCTCTTCCTTCCCTCAAGACACCCAACACTACTTTCTTAATAAGAACATTCCCTAGAATATCAATATAGTACTCTGTAATCCTACCATTGTTCATGTCCTCCTTCTTGGTGAATACCAATGTGAAGCACTCATTGAGAACCTACCCCACATCCTCAGGCTCTCTGCATAAATTCTCTCCTTTGTCCTACTCTTTCCCTACCTACTGTCTTGCTCTAATATGCATTTTAAAAATGCTTTGGAATTCTCCTTAATCCGACTTGCTAAAACATTTCATGGCTTCTTTTAGCTGTCCAAAATCCTTGTTTAAGTTCTGCCCTGCTTCATTTATATTCCTTAATGAACTTGTCTGATTTCAGATTCCTAAACTTTACATATGCTTCCTTTCTCTTTTTGACTAAACTTTCAATTTCTCTTCTCATCCAGGGTTCCCAAATCTCTTCATCCTCGTAGGAGTATGCTGGCCCTAAACTCTGATCAACTGACCTTTAAAAGACTTGTACATGTCAGATATGGATATACTATTAATGAGCTACCCCCAAACTAATTGCTGCAGTTCCTGTCCAATACTGTTGTAATTAGTCTACCCTCCCCCCACCCCCTGATTTAGCACTCCTACTTGAGGACCAGTCTTATCCTTATCCATAACTACCTTTAAACCTTGTGGAATTATGATCACTGCTCCCAAAATGCTCCCCCACTGAAGCACCAACCACCTGGACAGGCACATTCACCAATAGTCTATCTATATGTTGTTTCAAGAAACCCTCCTCAATGCACCAAACAAATTCTGCTCCATTTCAATCCCATGTAGTAAGGGAATCCCAGTCAATACTGGGGAAGTTAAAACCACCCACTACAATAATCTGTAGTTTTCACATATTTCCATGATCTGTTCCTCTATCTCCTGCTGGCTATTGGGAAGCCAATTGTATAACCCTTTTATAGTGATTGCACTTTTCTTATTCCTGAGTTCTACTCATGGCCTTGTTGGGTGAGCCCTCCAAGATGTCCTTTCTTAGTGCAGCTGTGATGTTCTCCTTGATTATTAATGGGACTCCCCCACCTCTTTTACATTCCTCTCTGTCACGCCCGAAATATTTAAACTCTGGAAAATTGAGCTGCTAGTTCTGTACTCTCTCTACAACATCATAATAAATACACTTCAGACCAACATCCCACTGTATTCATTAACCTGGTCCTACCTATGTTTTTCATTAGACTTACGTGACTTATCCTCTACTTTCTCTAAAATCATTTACATGCAGATCTACTGTTCTTGTTTCCACACCCCCTTCTCCCGCCACACTTGTTTAAACCCTCCCGAGAGGCACCAGTAAACCTCCCTGCAGTGATATTGGTTGACTAAAGTTCTGTAGGAGTGTTGCCTCCCCATTATTTCTCCATCACGTATTCTGTTTCTTATTAGTCTCATGTTGAAAACCTCCAACCAGATTATCTAGAGAAGTAATTTCCCTCTTTCTAAAGAACCTGCTTGTTTTAAGTTATTCTGATGAAAGCTTTATACCCAAATAATTCTGACTTTCTAGAACATAAGACGAACTGTGCAAATCCCATGTGAATTTTAGAGAATATGCCCTTATTGTTCCATTCTTTACTTTTTTTGATGGGACCAGGAAGATTCCTGTTAGCCCTTGCATGTATCCTTTGTAGCTATCAATAGTATTGCCATTTCTATCACTTCAGTGACATCTGTAATTGGTTTAGATTTTCAGAAGGGTCAATTATAAAGGAAGATTACTGTTTATTGTGACATCTTTTAAAGTTTGGATTTTAAAAAAAGTTTATTTTACAAATGCCATTATATTCACATACATCTTTTTAAAAATCCTTAAAACCTGTTCTGGTGGATTGTTTGTTATATTGTAGAATAAACAATGTGCTCCATGGTGTAAACATAACAATATAGTGTTCCTGAATGAGCAGCCTATTCTGAACCAGTAATCTTATGTACAACCCTGATACTGGTGAATGAAAGTTGGTGAAGTCATATCAGACTTTTAATCGTGAATAGAAGATTTGAACTACCTATTTCAGAATTTCTGTGCTTACCCAATTATTATGGCTATGAGGAACAATGTAACTGATATTTATAATGATATGTTTGAAATATTGGAGTTGGGTAGGGAATAGTTATGGGAACTGCATGCATGTTGTAATTTTTCCCAGGATTCCTGCCCAAAAATGACCCTCATTAAACTTGATCCCAGATAGTAGTTATAAGGTGGGGATGAGGGACATTACAGGTAGTGTTTGGTAAAGTGTGGTTGAGTGGCCAAATAATTTTTGAAGGAGACAGTTGAGCTTGCCTCAGGGGATAATAGTCACTGTGGGAGTAGAGGCTGTTTGGAAGATTGATAATTTGTGGTTGCAAGGACTGTGGTTTACTGGTATTGGATGGGTTGGATGAGAAACATTTCTACTTATCCTAGTCAAACAAGAAGAGCTACTAAATCATGTACTTTTCCAGTCTATACCTCCTTTTACCTGCCACCTTTCCTGAGGTCAGGGAAATCCAACAAGTGGATTAAAGATAACAGAGACTCACAGGCTCCTTTAAACGCTTTTAGTAGCTGCCTTGTCTTCTGATAGTAGATTGGTTGCCCTGATCCTGACTTCAAGCTATTTCCATTAAAACTGGAAGTAGCTTCAACAGATTGGGATCAAACTTGACATTTTTCAAATTATAACTTCACACCTGACCCAAACCCACTTTATCATGGATTTGAAATTGTTTTGATGTAATTTGATCGGCATTCCGGTGGAACATCAAAACAACTGAGTAGTGGTGTCCTTGACCGCATCTCCTGCATTTCCCGCAACACATCCCTCACACCCCGCCTCTGCCACACCCGCCCCCCCCCCCCCCCCCCCCCCCCCAGAGGATCCCCCTCGTTCTCACATACCAGCCCACCAATCTCCGGATACAACGCATCATCCTCCGACACTTCCGCCATCTACAATCCGACCCCACCACCCAAGACATTTTTCCATTCCCACCCTTGTCTGCCTTCCGGAGAGACCACTCTCTCTGCGACTCCCTTGTCCGCTCCACACTCCCCTCCAACCCCACCACACCCGGCACCTTCCCCTGCAACCGCAGGAAGTGCTACACTTGCCCCCACACCACCTCCCTCACCCCTATCCCAGACCCCAAGATAGCCTTCCATATCAAGCAGATGTTCACCTGCACATCTGCCAATGTAGTATGTTGTATCCATTGTACCCGGTGTGGCTTCCTCCACATTGGGGAAACCAAGCGGAGGCTTGGGGACCGCTTTGCAGAACACCTCCGCTGGGTTCGCAACAAACAACTGCACCTCCCAGTCGCGAACCATTTTAACTCCCCCTCCCATTCCTCAGACGACATGTCCATAATGGACCTCCTGCAGTGCCACAATGATGCCACCCGAAGGTTGCAAGAACAGCAACTCATTCGGCCTGGGAACCCTGCAGCCTAATGTTATCAATGTGGACTTCACAAGCTTCAAAATCTCCCCTTCCCCACTGCATCCCAAAACCAGCCCAGTTCTTCCCCTCCCCCCACTGCATCACAAAACCAGCCCAGCTCGTCCCGTCCCCCCACTGCATCCCAAAACCAGCCCAGCCTGTCTCCGCTTCCCTAACCTGTTCTTCCTCTCACCCATCCCTTCCTCCCACCTCAAGCCACACCTCCATTTCCTACCTACCACCTCATCCCGCCTCTTTGACCTGTCCGTCTTCCCTGGACTGACCTATCCCCTCCCTACCTCCTCACCTATACTCTCCTCTCTACCTATCTTCTTTTCTCTCCATCTTCAGTCTGCCTCCCCGTCTCTCTCTATTTATTCCAGTTCTCTCTCCCCACCCCTCTCTCTGATGAAGGGTCTAGGCCCGAAACGTCAGCTTTTGTGCTCCTGAGATGCTGCTTGGCTTGCTGTGTTCATCCAGCTCTATACTTTGTTATCTTATAGTGGTGCAAACATGTCTATTGTGCCAATTTTTCCTTGCTCTTCTTTCTCAGTTTGAAGTTTATAACATTGTTCAAAGACACAATTTGACTAGACTTCCTCTCCCGTGCTGTCACACCTAACCAACTTAAAATTGATAAGTGAGAACTCATCATTCCAAAATGATGAAAATCTAAGAAATCAGATATTGTGGCCCCAAGTATGTACGGTTTAATAATGACACTGGTGACCATATAAACTAATAGGAACTGTGTTTGCACTGCCAAGGTGCCAAACTGACTTTGAGCTGCTGAGCAAAGGCTAACCCCCTTTACATGACTGAGCTGTGCTGACAAGCTTCCTTCTTTTGAGTCAGTGCCAAATACGTCAAAAGTGGTATAAACCTGGTAAGTGCCTGACAGGGCAAAGCACAAAAGACAAGGCAACAATACTCTCAGCCTTGAATTAGGTTTCTATTCACATAAGTACGGTGGAATGGTACTAGGTACCTAGATGCAGAATCTTGGTACAAAGCCTAAAAGTAAAGATAAAGTTGAAGAAGTTAGACATTTGCCATGCTGAGGCTCGCACTGCTCACAAGGACTCAACCTTGCTCCCACCATCATTGTGTTGGGCTGCTGACTGCAGCTGTCCCCCACCCTTCACCTCATGCTACTTGCTCCCGCCCATGCACCCATGCTGCCTGCTCTTGTCACTGGCGAACCCAGAATGCCTAATCCCGTTCTCTTTGCCGGTTGCCCTGTGCTGCCTGCTCCTGCGTTCGCAACTGGCCGCCTCAGGCTGCATGTTCCTGCTCTCACTGCTGCTTGGGATGACTGCCATTGACATTGGGGACATCTCTCACTGCCACATTGGGCTCGCCCTCCCCATGCTGGCTTGATTTCAGAGATAATAGGAACTGCAGATGCTGGAGAATCCAAAATATCAAGGTAAAGAACTGGATGAACACAGCAGGCCAAGTAGCATCTTGGGGCAGGAAAGCTGACGTTTCGGCCCAAAAGGGTCTAGGCCCAAAACGTCAGCTTTCCTGTTCCTAGGATGCTGCTTGGCCTGCTGTGTTCATCCAGCTCTACACCTTGTTATCCTGGCTTGATTTCCTCAGTGCTACACAAACTGACATAGATTAAATTAAGAAAAGTAAAAGTGGATGTAGCAAACGAGCCCTGAGCAGAAGACCACATGCTGCACTGGTACTCCGCTGTCATTTTGATAATGTCTGTGTAGATTCAGAGTGACTGTGCTATGACAGTTACCAAGGAGCCCAGAGACGAAACCTGGTCAATTCCATGAGCCGGATGTGTGAACCAGAGTACACAGTTTCCTTATTGTACCATTGCAATATTATTACCATTGCACCCCAAGCAGCGTTGAAATGCTGATGCATGTTATAAGTGGATCAGAATGTGCCCCATGAGTAGTTAGAGGCTGACATATTTGCATACCAACCTCTGTGGATGCGAGGCATGTCGACTTTGTGCCCACGGATTGTATCCTGAGATCTTGTGCTTGATTTACAATGTGGGAGTCCCACAGTGCAAATGTTTAGCTGAATTCTTTGTGTACTCACTTTGCCTCCTATGTTGACTTTTATTTACATTATGCTTGTTTGGCAAGTTTGGTAAGACAGGAAGCTGAATATTAATGAGGTGAGTTGGGCTGACACCAAGGCCTTACCACGTTTTATTCACATCAATTGGCAACTCACTGCTGCATAGAAAATTTCATGCCACTTGTGGCTCTTGCTAGACTCTTCATCCAATTCCGCCACGTATCTTGTGACAGTCCACATTGCTCGAGCCCTCATAAGATTCTACTTTTTATCTTTTCCTTCAGAGCATATTTTTCTGAGCATTAGAACTCAATAATAATTATTGATTATTGATGGTACATTGTACACCAGTCTTAATTGCAATGATTCACTGAATTTTGTGGTTTAAAGCAGTGTCTCGCAAACTCTGTTGGCAGCTCCTCATTTTGAAGCATTTTTAGTCAGATTTTTGACTGTATTTTCTCGGAAGCCCATTGGAATAGTGAAAAAACAATAGATATGTTTGTGGGAAAACAAGCTTTTCATTTTTTAGTGCTTCCTTGTACTCCTGCAGGTAATGACTTTTGAATCTGGTCTAGGTGAGAATTTTACTTTGTAAGCTTGAGCAAAGTGTTGGCAGATTGTATTTTCACGGAAGAACCCACGCTGTCAAACTGAACGTTATATTTATCTTTTAAGATCGTTAGAGATGAAATTGGTCTATTAGCATGAAAGGACTTAGAGTGAACTGACAACCTCTTGTATAAAACACTAATGTTATTTGCCATTGACTTGGAAAATATTGTTTAGATTATTAGTTCCAAACAAAGTAAAAGCAGTAGTGACAGCAGGAAATGTGACTCCAAAAGGAATTTAAAATATCATTCTGTCAGTTCAGCAAAGAAATAATTGGGCATGGTGGAAAATCAGCTCCTAGTTCACTAGGTCTGTTTTGTTCTGTTGCTTGTAAACTAAATCACCTCCTTTCAGAAATTATTGATTTTGATGGCCAATTGGAAAATATTTAACTTAGTTGACTAGAGGTGCTGAGCTCTTTTAATGATCCATTTTACTAACCTGAAATTGCATTATTTCAATTTTTCCCTTAATTCTACTATGTAACTAAGAGCATAAGACCATAGAAACTAAGAAAATACAAGGAGGCACAGGCCGTTCAGCTCATCAAGCCTGTTCAACATGCTTCAACGTGACCATGATGGAATCTCTATGACAACACCATATCCTTTTTGATGCCATTAGTGTATATTAATCCATCTCCTTCTTTAAGTATGCTACAATAACTTCCACTGGCTTATGTGGTATGGAATCCCACCATCTGGGGGGGATGCTCTTCACAGGTTTAGTGCAGACTCAGTGGGCCAGATGCCTCCACCCGCACTGTAAGGATTCTATGATTCTAAAGATTTTGAAACACGTGGGGGGGAAAACGACCTATTAATCCCAAAAGCAACCGTTACAGTACTAAATCATTCTCATCTCTCGCTTACGTAGGGCTTAATTTAACTAAGGCCTCAACTCCTAATATTGAGAATCTAATAGTCTCTTCTTGGAGTCTTCATAGAACTGTTTCAACTTTCTCAGCCTCAAATCACCCCTTCAGGGTTTTAACCAAACATTTCTGGTCAGGAACTTTTACATAACTCATTATACTAAGGTAATCTCTTTATTAACACTTTAAATAATTCCTTTTCTCAAGGGCCACTGTTTTCCACAGTCCACTTTGGACAAGACCCTGCAGAGCTGCCCAAACTGAAACTAATAAAAACCCTTTTTTCTCTAACTTGTTGGTATTTCTCCAATCAAAAGTAAGAAGAATCTAATCTTGAACTTCTAAAGAGAAGTCTGGTGCACAACTGTTTGCTCATAAAATTCTCCCTATGTAAGTGACATTCCAGTACTCTCCAGAAGGTCTGTCTCTGGTACTGTGTTTTAAAAGAAAGCACAATGGCTATAGAAAGACAAGTGAATTGCAGGTAGTTCATACTCAAAAATAATTTACACAAAATTGATATTTTGAACTGTACATGGTTCAGTAGTTGGCACTACTGCCTTACAAGAGCAGGGATCTGGGTTTGATTCCAGCACTGGTTAGCTGTGTAAGTGGAATTTGCACGTTCTCGCCAGGTGGTCCAGTTTCGTCACACAGTCCAAAGATATGTAGGTTACGTGGATTGGCCATGTTAAGTCACCCAGAGTGTCCAGGGATGTGCAAGCTGGGTGGATTAGCTAAGATAAATGTGGGGTTTTAGGGTTAGGGTAGGGGGCTGAGTCTGGGTGGGATGATCTTTGGCAGGTGGTTAGTGCTGATCCAATGGGCTCTTTCTGTGTGGTAAAAATTCTATGATCCTAAAGTACAGGGAAATCAAATACTTTGCATAACACTATTAATTTTTTTTGTTTTCTGCCTGTTGTATATTTATGCCAAAAAGGAATGTGTAACTTTTGCAATGTATACATTTATTCCTTTAAATACTGTTTGTTGCCTTACCTGTCATGCCTTTTATGGTAGACAACTCACTGCTCAAGTCTTTTGTAGTTGATTTGTTTTGATTTAGGACTCTGGTTTTTGATTGGCTACTTCACTTTCCATCTCATGAAAGAATTCTATTAAGTTATGGTCGCTATGGTGACAACTATCCCCAGAATTACATATGGATACGTGCTAATAGTGGTGAGGGAAATAATTTCAAAAGCTAGTTTTTTTGTGTTTCTGGATTGAGATTACCAGTGTTTTGTTTGAGGCCTTTAGTTCCAGTCATCAGTCCCATTCTTGCCAACTATAAAGCTAGGTAAGTTGTTCCACCCCCTTCCCCATCATGTTTTGTGGAGTCTGGCCCTTTTCATATGTATACATGGTTTATAACAGCTCAGAGGAGTCATGCACCATGGAGGAACCCCAGTCAATAGTGCAGAGCTAAATTATATAGCCACCTGCTCTTGAAATTCCATCATTGAGTAGCTTTGAAATACAGAAAAACATATTATTTTAATTTCAGTAATCAGGTATCATATTAACATTTCTTTATGTTTAACTGCACTGATAAATAACAAAGCTGCATTCTGCAAATATTAGTTGTTGTACAGATCAACATTGCATAATAGTTGAGATGCATTTAAGCAACTTTTTCCATTGGTTAAAGTACTAGGATTTATTCACACCTGAATAAAACAGCACTTGGGAAAGTGTCACAATCTAAAGTGGTTTAAAGGTTCGAAGTGCTTTAAATTTATAATAGAAAAGAAGGATTGGTCTGCAATTTTCACTAAGGGAAACAAGGGGTGTTCCTGGACAGCCTTGACTGACAAGGCACCTACTGTAACTTGGAAAAAAACACTTAGCCTTCTATTTACGCAGCTTGAATTGGCTTAGAAATACACATTTCCAAGTGATTATTTTGACAGCTGAGACTATTATGCATGTTTGGCTGAATTTCAAAAACTGGAAAACCACTTATCTCAGCAGCAGTTTTGTAGGCAGTTTGATTGCCAGTTATGTCACAAAGGGATTTTCTTTCATTTGTGAATAATAAATTGAGCACTGGTGGGGTCTTAACTTTGAGTGGTTCTGATGTTTTATTCCTGTATGATATATGGTTGCCTGTTAGTTCTGTTAGATCCTTTAAAAGTTTAATTTTCTCAAAAATGTGGCTCTTGAAGTCACCTATAATGGGTATGAGGTGAATGCGTTGACTTATACATTGGTTGCATGAAGGGAAAATGGTACATATGAGCAGTGGGGGGACATAGGGTTTATGAGGGGGCATGAAGTATGTGGTGATTTTCTAATTCAAAATTTCTGCTTCCTCCATGAAATTCCAGTTCCTTAGCCTTTTATGAGCTTGTTACAGCAGCTTTATTAAAATTCACAGCATGCTGCAAATAGAATCAAGATCAGAAAAAGAAAAAAAATTATAACAGAAAGTCACAAATAAACTTGTCATCATTATTTAGAACACCTGCCACACATATCCTTCAAGACCCTAATTAATTTTGATAGTTAGATTTGGTTTAAGTCAGAATGTGGGCAGGTGGAACTAGTTGCACCAAGGGTCAGTTTCCATGCTCTATGACTCTTCCAGCCTACCATTTTGACTTATTGTCAAGGCACCTTTCAAGTAAAAATAAAAATTTGATAAATGTGATTAGTTTAATCAAAGTAAGTAAGGAAAACCACTAATATTACATTGGGTAGAATTTTGTGGTGCTTCCTGAAGGAAAAAAACAGGGCTCTGAATGCCTGGATAAAACTAAGTTGTTAAGGGGCATTTGAAAGTGGGTTCGAGCTTCCCAACATGTAATTGCTAATTAAAAGGCAATTCAAAGGTAATGGTAATTAAGTTCCCCTACTCAATTTACTTATTGGTGAACAATACATAACCTTCAGATTCCTGACCACATTTAAGTCTCTCACGCAGCAGCTGAGCTTGTCAATTTGCTAGAGTTCAATTGAATAGCTACTATTCTTTCTTCTTCCTGGGGAAACATTACTTAATGATGCAAGCGAGGGGAGACAGAGCAGTTGACTGAGAAATGGAGGGAATCCAAGTCAGTGAGACTGGGACTAGGAGGCTGGCCAAAGGAGGCAGTGAAGTCAAGGGGAGGAGGCTTATTGAGGAAGGCAGCAAGTCAAGGGAGGAAGGCTTACTGAAGAAGACCGGGAATCTGAGGGTGAGAAACTAGATAGGGTAGCATGTAGTCTAGGGTATGAAAGCTGATCAAGGGTGCAGGGAGTTCCTGGCAGGATGGCTAGATTATGGAGGGAATCTAGGGTAGGAAAGGTCATTGAGTCTTGTGTGTTGGCAGGGCAGGGATGGTGAGAGATGGTCCAAAGGAACAGGTTCTTGTGTGTTAAACTAAGTACTTGGAAATAGAGAGAACAGAGACAGTTAGAGGGGGAGTGGAATGCTTTAAAATGGCAATAGCATAACTGTTAGGTAGAGGGCCAGCATCGTGGCTCAGTGGTTACTTGGGACCTGTGTTCAATTCCACTCTTGGGTGACTGTGTGTGGAGTTTGCATGTTCTCCATGTCTGTGTGGGTTTCCTCCCACAGTCCAAAGATGTGCAGGCTGGGTGGATTGGCTATGCTAAATTGTCCATAGTGTTGTGCAGGGATGTGTAGATTAGGTGGGTTATCGGGGATGGGTCTGGGTGGGATTCTGTGAGGGCTGATGTGGACTTGTAGGGCTGAAGGGCCTGCTTCCACACTGTAGGGATTCTATGATCCATAAATGTTGTCATAGGCAGGACAAAACAGGTATTGATAACAGAGATGTCAGGCCTGACCGAGGGATAGTAACTACTCCTCAAAGTGGGACAGAAGATGGTGATGGTTATAGGTTCAAGGTTAACAGGGAGGAGTGGTTACATTGGCCTGGACTTTCACTAAGTGGGCATAACTTGAGAGCCTAGTTAAAAATGGATGACTTCTGATTTTGAGAAGTGATTTTTTTTTTTAAGGATGCAGGGTAATTTGACTTAGAAGCTATATGTGAACTCCCAACCTGGCAAGTTCCTTTGTAGTGATAGGTATGGATTTCCCCTTTGCAATTTTCATGGCCAACTTTTTATAGAGCCATGGTTCATGGCACCTTGGGTGTCATGAATCATAACCTATATGAGGAAATTGTTTGAAAAGTAGTTTCATTAGGTTGTCTGCATGCCATGCTCCATGCTCCTCCTCCAGCCTCCCTCCCCTCATGTGATCCCTCATATATCCATGCCAAAGCTTCCAAACAGTACCTATGGCCTTTCTAGTCCCCCAGGCCTGGCTAAAATGCTTCCATGCCGATTTTTTTTTTTTTATCCACTGTACAATTTCTCAAGTCATGAACCTCACAGTGACAACATTTTGTGTGTGTGTGTGTGTGTGCGCATAAAAACTACTTTAAAAATGTCAACCATTGAAAACCTTCTACTATGTTGAAAAAAAAATCACTCCTTTCCACTGTAGGGCTCTGGGTCAATCATTTCAAACACTTTAATGTTTCAATAGCTGAAACTGCCACCACATGAATCCTTTTAACCTTGTGTAAATAAAAACAAGCCTTGACAGCAGACAACGGGTAATCATGGTTGTCAGTCAAGTAGGGGTTCAGCAATGGAATGGATATCAGGGCTCTGGTAAACGATCTTTTCTTTATTCTAAATATCTTTTCTTTATTCATTCATGGATATGGATTTTGTTCCTTGGACCAGCACTTCTTGCCTTTCCATAATTGTTGTTGAGAAGGTAATGAACTCCTTTCTTAAACCATTTCAGTCTTTTTTTTTATTGCAAAAATATACTTTAATTCATAAAAAAGTTATGCACACACAGTTACTAAAGCAGTAGGGGGTGGGGGCAATGGTCTAGTGGTATTATCACTAGACTGTCAATCCAGAGACCCAGGTAACATTCTGGGAACCTAGGTTTGAATCCAGCTATGGCAGATGGTAGAATTTCAATTCAATAAATAAGATTCTAATGATGACTATGAATGCATTGATGATTGTTGGAAAAAACCCAACTGGTTCACTAATTCCCTTTTGAAAAAAAAAATTTCCATCCTTAACTGGTCTGGCCTACATATGACTCCATCCAGACATACAGCAATGTGGTTGACTCTTAACTTACCTCTGGACAACAACACTAGACTTGCAACTGTCTATCTCCACTAATATTGGAGTAATATGTAGGCTAGATGTCTTTAAAAAATAAATTAATTGAATGGGTAGATCAAAACTCAGGAAACTTGTGGTCTAAAGCAAAATGGTGCAACTCCACTAATAAATTGGAGCATTTAGCCTGCAGTAATAGGGAGAATAAACATTTCACTACTTATAGCTTTAAATTGAGGGGTGAAAGATATAGGACAGATGTCAGAGGTAGTTTCTTTACTCAGAGAGTAGTAAGGGAATGGAACGCTTTGCCTACAACGGTGGTAGATTCGCCAACTTTAGGTACATTTAAGTCGTCATTGGATAAGCACATGGACGTACATGGAATAGTGTAGGTTAGATGGGCTTGAGATCGGTATGACAGGTTGGCACAACATTGAGGGCCGAAGGGCCTGTAATGTTTTATGTTCTATGTCACTAGAAATGTGCAGACTGCCTAGCCTATATTATAGGGTTACAACTGGAGTAATATTTTCTAAATGAAGGAATTAATCAAAATTATTTGAAGTAGTATGATATTTTGGTTATGGCTGTCACTATTGAGTTACAGGGGCTCATTCTGCTGCCTTGAGTCACATAGCCAGGTACTGTTTATTGCAGTTAGCTTGGTGTCTGGCTTGTTTTATTTATACGATGTGTGTGAAAAATTCAGTCCTGAGCCACAAGTGAGAAAGATAGCTGCCAAGCTGCAGGAACATACAAACTGCAATTAAAAACTTGTGGCCAGTCAAGAAGAATTATCAATCCAAGTGTATAAATTGATTGTGAATGGATGAGGATGTAATGATATACAGTTGGAAAATCTGTGTTAGAACATTCCAATTTCATTCAGATTTATAGGGCCTTGCTGAGAAGTTTTGTTTAATGGGTATCTTGTGAGGATTTGAATGAGGTTTCCCCCTACTTTGGTTGCTGTTCTTTTCATTGTTTTCTGGAAAACTCACCCTAGATTGTCTACTGAATGGTAAGCAGATGAAAATTAATCCTTCTTGTTTCTTTCTCTATTGTTATTACGTGATAACATGGATTGCCTGGGAAACAGACAGCAGGATGAACATTTGGCCCATATCCTTCTAAACCCTTACTATTTGTATACCTTTCCACTTGCCCTTTAATTGTTGAAATTGCATCCAACACCACCACTTCCTCTGGCTGTTTCTTCCACTCATGCGTGAAAAAGTTACCCTGCAGGACCTCTTATGGTCTTTCCCCTCTCACGTTAAACCTATGCCCTCTAGTTTTGGATGCCCCTCCTCCTTTTTCACCATCCCATCCCATCCCCACTCTAGGAAGAAGAGCTAGGCTTTTCACTCTATCCATGCCCCTCATGATTTAAGCCTTTCCTTCTTTTTTCATCACCAGTATATATTGACCCATTGGCCAGAGAGAATATTTTTTTGTCGATCGACTTTATGAAAATCTCTCATTATCTTAAAAACCCTATTATCTTCTTTGTTCCAAGGAAGGCAGTCTTTTTTTCCCCCCAGTGTGAGCTTATTACTGGTATCTTTCATCCTTAGTAATATCCCATACATCTTCCTTGTATCCTAAGGCAACTATTAGAATATTACAACACTTGCTATTGAATCAGTTGTCTTGTTTCTTCAATTCCAGCATCCCAGGTTGTAGCCTTGCCCGGTACATTTCCATCCAACTTTTAAGATGTAGCTTGGCAAATGCAAAAGACTTGGTTACCAGAGCCATCCACTTACCTGGAAGTATTTCAAGAATGAGTTGTGCTAAAGCCACAGGGTAAAAAGATTAACATCCCACCTCATCAATGTGTCCATTTCATGGAATATAACATTTTCAGTGAAGGCATTGGTAGTGTGACATCTTCTGACTAATAGCTGAACCACAGTTCACACACGCTATAGGAAACCTTTTTGTTTTCCTTTTTCAACTAAGCAGGATAATTCACTGAGTTTGGGCCAACACTGCTGGGAAAAAGTAGACTCTGCATTTTACAATGTAATTTACATGACTGCTCACACATCTAATTGTCATGGAAACCATGAAGATACATTCACTACCCGTTTAGCAATTTGAGAGAGAGTTTCTGAGCTTCTTCCAACACCTCATTAAGCAGCACAGCATATTCTACAGAATTCACATTCTACAGAATTCACATTACACAGGATTTGTTTAATCAGACTAGATTTGAACTGAGATGCAAGTTGGATTAACGAATGCATTTGAATAGTTCTGACCCTTTCTTGTTTCTGTGTTCAATCTACTTAACTGCTTGATGCTTCTTTTCTGCACCCATACTCTAACCTCTCCCCCTCCAAATGTGCAGCACTCCACTCTTCCTGCACCAATCCCCGTTGCATTGTCAAACCCCCTGACAAAGGCGAGGTAGTGGTAGTCTGGAGGACAGACCTCTATGTCGCATAGGCTGAATGCCATCTCTCTGACACCACTTCCTACCTCCCCCTTGACCACAACCTCACCACGGCCCATCATTGTAGTACATCAGTGCTGTATTCTGCACCCAGGCTGAACTGGAACAGCTCAGACTTCGCTAACAACTTCCACCCTGCCCTTGAATTCACTTGATCTATCTCAGACACCTCCCTCTCCTTTCTTATTTCTTCATTTCCATGTCTGGTGACAGTTTACATACCAACATTTACTGTAAACCCACAGACTCCCACAGCTACCTAGACTACAGGATGTCTGTATCCTGCAAAATCTCCATCCTGTTTTCCCAATTCCTCCTCCTCCGTCGCATCTGGTCTGGCGAGGAAGTGTTCTGCACGCAAGCATTTTGGATGTCCTCCTTTCTCAAACAATGTTCTTCTCCCTACTGTGTCATCCAGACAGCCCTTCACTGCACCTCTTCCATTCCCCGCACCACAGCTCTCCCCAATCAACCCTCCCCAGATAAAATAAAGATCAGGTCCCGCTTGTCCTCACTTTCCACCCCACCATCCTTCTAATCCATCTATTATCCTCAAACACTTAATCCCCTCTAATTAGACCCTACCACATCTTCCACTCCTCACCCCTCACTGCCTTCCATAAGGACCATGCCCTTCACCACTCTAGTTCGTGCCACGGTCCCCACCAACCATTCCAATCTGCCTGGTACCTTCCTTTGTAACTGTAAAAGATGTAACACCTGCCCACACACCACCTCCTTCATCTCCATCCAGGGGCCTAAACAGTCCTTCCAGGTGAGACAAGGCTTCATCTGCATCTCCTTCAACCTAGTCTATTGCATCCATTGCTCCCAATGTGGTCTTTGCTACATCAGTGAGACCAAATGTAGACCAGGTGATGGTTTCGCAGAGCATCTTCACCTGCCCCATATGGCCAGCCTAATGTCCCGGTCCCAGTCCATTTCAACCTGCCCCTACCCCTCTGATATATCCGTCCTCAGCCTCCTCCAGTGCTGCAGTGACTCAGAACACAGATTTGAAGAACAACTCCTTATTTTCCATCTGGGCACCCACCTCTCCCATCAACCAACCAGGTTATACCTACTTTCAGTGTCTACCTATCATTACCATTCCTCTACCCCAGGGTCCACAAGAAAGGTAATACCCAAAATGTTGACTTCTCCTTTCCTCCAGATGCTGCTGAATTCTTCCAGCCTCCTGTATTTCTGCCTGGTGTTCAGTTCATTATGAGCTGCAATTTCTTCAAATAAATAAATTGAAAAATCTACATTATCTTTAATCTTGAGCACAAATTCTCTTCCCTCACCATTATTTTCATTTCTCTCACTCAATCTCCACACACTGTTGCAGGATGAACCAGGTTTGAATCCTCTGCATTCTTTATGCTTGTAAATGGTAGCATCCTAATATTGCTCCACTCTGATCCTACCTTAGCTATGTGCTTTTGAAACTCACATCCATGCCCTTTATTTCTTTATATTGATTGGAACTAAGTGGATCTTATTGACTATGAGATCTTTGATCAGGGTTGTTAACCTGGGCCAATCAGGGAATACCTGGCTGTTCAATATAAACAGGGGATTCATGCTATAGTCCCATATAACTGCAGATTGTGGTGGTTCACGTACTGCCAGCCCAACTGTTTATTTTTTTGGTGCTATCGTAGTCCATGTATATGTTGGTTGTGGGCATTTATGCTCCCTTTTAGTCACCTGAAAAACCTTTCGTTATGTTTGTGGTTGTATTTCAGCTCCATGCTCCTGATCTTTGCCACTCTGTGCAGAGGGTTAGAGGGCAGAGCAGAGGACCTCCTTGTGAGTCTGCTTGTGTGCCTAGCCAAGCTGACTATAAACAGGTCAAGGCAGCAGGCCATGGAAGGGTTTTTTTCTCTACCAATTGCCAGCCCCTTTTCCATGGTTACATTCGAGCCCAAGTGTTCTTGGAGATGGAGCACATGGTGTCCATTAATGTTCTCAATGCCTTTAGGGAGAGGTGGGCACCGCAGTTGTTTGAGTGTTTTATCTTCCCCTGCAGCTCTTATTTTGATTTTTATCCCTGTCTTCCTCTTGCACTTTTTTCACGTAAGCATTGCCTTTATGAGGCTTTGCTTGTTAATCATTCACTGGCTACATGGATGTTTTTCCTGGTGGTGGAAACATTAAATAAAGATCTAACACAACTGTGCCTTTTTCACTTAGTCACTGCCCACACAACCATGAGTGATGTAGGGGCAAGTATAAGCACTACTTCTGTACAGTGGTAGTGTGGGGAAAGAAGAAAAAGCGAAAGAACCAGGGGTTAAAAAAAGCAGGGGATTTAGAATCTTTTCCGTATAGGGACTGACTCTGAGCTGGCACATCAAAATAAAGGATGACTTGGTGATGGGCTACTGGCCTTTGTGCACTTATTTCACTCCCCCTTAGCTATGTTTGATTGTTATACCAGCTGAGCTCTCATCTTTCACACCCTCCCCCCTTAAAATTTAGCTCATTCTAAACCCTGTTTCCCAGATCTCAACTCACACCAGGTCCTGTTCACTTGTCACTCCTGTGCTCACTGATTTGTCTTGGCTGTCAATATGGCTTAGTAATAGGTCATATTTAAAATTCATTCTCACATATGCCCTCATGTCTAGTCCCATCATTGATGGCTGTAGTTTCAATCTTCTAGATTCAAAGAGTTGTAATTCCTGCCCTAAACCACTTTGCCTGGAGAACTTGCTGCTCCTTTAAAAGTCAAATGTTTCGTCACCATGTCTAGTACTGTATCATATTTGGCACTATGCCATGTTATGTCTGATAACTCTCCTGTGAAGTGCCTTGCCATGTTTGCCTACTTTAAAGTTATCACATAAATGCAACATTGTTATTAATGATTGAGGCAGTTTCCTCTAATTTACATGTAACAAGAATATATTATTTGGCAGTTGTCACTGGACATGTATATCCAAACAGTTCAACTCTTGATTTTCAAAACTGATAGACTTTTGGCATTGTCCTTCAGCTCACTTTCAGTGGCTGTTTTAAGTAGATTAATATTGAATCCACTTTTGAAATCATTATGGTTGTTTAATTGAGCTGCATAAACATTGTTTTTTTTAATTATTTCTCTCCTTGAAGGCTTTGATTTTATTTTACGCTGGGTTGGGTACTTCCACAGTGCCTCACCAAATGACTAATTTTCCATGTGCAAACCTAGACAGCGAGAGTAGGTATGCTGTTTCACCATGAAAAGGTGGATGTTATGAATGATTCCAATTCTGACTCCATGATCAGTCATGGGAGCTTAGCTGATTTCCACTTCCTGACTGAGCATTGATTTTTTTGGAGGATTCACTACTAACAAATCTGCTTCTCAGCAGAGTCAATTTAGAGGAAACAAAGGATTAAAATTTGATACTGCACCCAATTTACAGATGCAATACAGTGAACTGCAAACTATCTGCCATATTGATCTAAGCATCAAAAAAGCCGTTTTCTTTGTTGATCAAGCTGTTGCCTTTTTAATCCCTTCATACGTCTCCCTATTTCCTCTATCAAAGGACATCTGCATATTGTGGCAAAGTTGTAACCAGTCTTCATTGACACACCTTTGGCAGTGTGGTGAACTTTACTTTGAGCTACTTGGAATGTAGTCAGAGCCTTCCTACTCAAATCTATCCTGTAATTAATTAGAATGGCTGGATTTGATGATGGCTTCTATCACAATGATGTTAGCCTCACATCAGTCAGCATTTTTCATTCTTGCTTCCCCTATGTTGAGTGTGGTATTTTAGTGATGTCTTGGCAATTACCTGTTTACTTAAATAGGCCAGAACCATCATTCAAATAATGCTGAAAACTAGCAAAATTGTTGGTCAGTCACCACATTTCTATGTCCCATCACACTGCTTATTTGTATATGACCTATTATTGATTAATTACCTATTAAATTATAATACACATATTATAATTTCCAATAATGTTGCTTAAGATAGCTAAGAACAATGTGATTGATCATGGCAATTTTAAGCAGAGTTTATGTACTGTACCAAAAATAGCTACAATTTAAAGGCTAAATTGAGCACAATTATTGTATGCTCCATTTAAAATAATAGCATTGGAGAGAAAATGTGAGCTTTGTTCTAAATATTTGAAAGTATTAAATTATTAAATATTAAATATGCAAGTTATTAAATATTGTGAAAGAAAAAATAAACCCTTGGAGTTTATCTGTATTAAATCACAATTAAGAGTATGTGATGACGTTAACATGGAACTAATTGAAAACATATTCTTATGATCATCAACTCCACTTTTACTGGACAAAACAGAAATTGCTGGAAAAGCTCAGCAGGTCTGGCAGCATCTGTGAAGGAAAAAAACAGAGTTAACATTTCGGGCCTGGTGACCCTTCCTCAGAACCAGATCTGAAATGTTAACTCTTTTTTCCTTCACAGATGCTGCCAGATCTACCGAGATTTACCAGCAATTTCTGTTTTGTTTCATGATTTACAGCATCTTCAGTTCTTTTGATTTTTATCCACTTTTAATAGGTTGCAAAATTCCTTTTAAGGTAATAGATTCATAAATTCATTGATTTAACTAAATTGATTTTGCAACAAAAAGTATATTTAAAGAAGCTATACACCATAATAAATGACCATGGATACAATCTGCTTTAAAAAATATGTGGAAATTCACATTAAATCTGAATTAATGTGATAGGAAGTTCTGATGAGATTTTGAGTGGGGCTTTCACTAACAGCTCTGAATAATGATCCAACCTGAGATAGTTTTTCTTTTGCCTGCTCATTCACCTCCTGTACACGTCCAGTATTTATGATTATTCTCAACTTTCCAAGAATTTATTTTTATCTCTGCTGTTTAAAAGCTGTTCCCAGTGTCAGAGCCATTGTTTTTTTTGTCACCAACTTTTCATTCTGACAAGCATTTCGCATGGTACCAAAAGTAACCTTTGTTTAATGACAAAAGTAAGTTAGAAAATGTTTTCAAAGAGATTCCTGAAGAATTCCAACCATTCTTTCTGTTTGAAAACCCTAGACCACATTTCCAGCACAACAACTTTTCCAACATTTTCTCAGGAAAAATGTTTACAAAATGTGAATCTTCATGTGGAGTCTTTCAACATTATAAAGGGAATTCAACATAACACTTATTTCATTAGTATAAATTTTATCCAAGATATTGGCCTGAATGTTACTGCAGATTTTGAGACCCAAAGTCAGGACAAAAAGCAGGCCCGGTCTCTGAACTTGCTGGTAGTAAGCCTGGCTTAGCAATTTTATCTTAGCTGGCTGCAATTGGCCACCTGGAAGCTCATCATCCAATTAAAGATAGTAGGTTGTTTCCAATGTGGCCAGCTGTTTCGGAAGGCAGGCGGTTGTCAAGTCTCAGCATCCCCACCACTGGAGATGGTCACTGCTGAGGTAGGTAGGAGACCTTCAACTTTTTTTAGGTTAGTAAGATTAAATGAAAATTTCAGAACCTTGAGATTAGGAGGGATTTCCCTTCCCTCAAGATTACTACCTTCCCTAACAAAGTAGTGATTGGTGTTAACTGACTGAGTAAATAAAAAGTGGGAATGGGTGGAACTAATACATGAAAAGAGCTGCAACGTTGGCTGTTGCCCTTAACAGGCTTTGCTCTTAAATTGATCAGTTAGGAAATACGGATGATTTACTGCTGTGGTCAGTAGATGAAAAGTTATTGCAAATTATTTAGTGATGGGAAAAAAAGGAGGATATAGACAGATTTTTAATCAGTAATAGGTTGAAGGGTTGGAGGGAGGGCAGGAAAGTGGAGTTGAGGCCAAGATAAGAATAGCCAGGATCGTACTAAATGGTGGATCTTGCTTGAGAGGTTGAAATCTGTCCTGTGGCTACCTAATTTGCATCTGCTAGCTGCTGCTTTACTCCTGAGTTGGGAAGCAGGTTAGCAGAAATTAAATGGAGTTATATGACATCTGGTTGATGTCTAAAAACAATGAGTGTGGGGTGATAAAGAGGGATGTGGGAGGCTGTGAATGTTTGTTTCACTCCCCTCTGTGTATAAAAATGCCCACCCAGTTTTTTTTAATTGTAACTTTATTGGCATCTTTCTTATAAAGAAGTTACCTTGGCAGACTCCCCTGTTTTTATTTAATATTTTTGTTGAATGCCTTGAAAACTGATGTGCTAATTTTAAGAATAAATCATGATTGAACACCACATTTGTTACACTGATGGCTGCTGCCTGATACAAGCTTGATATGCTTTTAATAATTGATGGAACCTATTTACTGAGAGCAGAATATCACTGGGAAAAACTAAGTTTCTGTAATATTGATTGATTGATCATTCCAGTTTCTTGATGTCTTTTATCTCACATCTCAAGAATTCAAAAACACAGTTAAACTAATGCATTCATTTCTATGCAGCTTGAACCCAATTCCGGTGAATTTTATGACATTTTTGTCCACCTGTACCACATTAAGTACTGGAGTCATAATGTCAAATCCTTCCATTGATATTTTCCATGTGGAATTCAGTGTATAACATTCCAAACATCTCAGTTATGCCTACAACATAATTCTACATTTGTAGAGCAAGTTCTTAAAATCATGCTGTTCATTGTAATAGAGAGCTTTTCTTTAAAAAAATCAGTATTGTAATGCACTTTTATTTATGATTTTAATTGAGAGTTTCTACAAGAATGCATGGTAGTATTTAATAAGGTTTTATAGTAAAGCCAGAAGTTCAAGTTCTTGTGTTGAAATACTGGAATAATTACCACCTTCTTTATCACCTACTATAATACATATCACAGGAACAGTTTTCATTAGATACATTGTAATACCAATACTGAGAATTCTTTGAGTCATTTGCATTGGAACCTGCATGTTGCAGTGTACTTACCTTAAGAATTTTGCTCTGGTTGCAGTTTAGTTTCAAGTATACGAAGCACATGAGACAGTCTGTCTTTGACACATATTTGGTATGAGCTTATATATCGTATGCACCAACAAGTGGGTTTCTAATTGGGTCTCAAATAGGTTGTGAAGAAAAGATTAAAAGAAGCAGATAGAGATTATGAGAATAGATTGGCAGCTAAGATAAACAGAAACAAAAGTTTTCTTTCGTCATATAAGTAGTGAAAGGGCATTAAAAGGAGTGCTGGGGTGAATTCAAGATCAAAAGGGGAATTCACACATAGGCACAGAGGTCATGGCTACACAACGTGAATACTTTGGTAATGTCTTTTCAAAGGAAGAAAATTATCTTGGAGACATAGTGGAGGAGGAAGTTACTGAGATACTGGGAAGACTAAAAATTAGTAAAGAGCACATATTAGAAAGACTAGCTTGATCTTGAAATTAATATGTCACCAAGTACTGTATGGATTGCATCTGAGTATACTGAGGGAAGGGAGGGTAGAAATAATTGGTGCATCAGAAATAATCTTCCATCTTTCTGAGGCACAGGGTGGTGCCAAAAGATTAGATAATTGCAAATGTTACAAATTTTGAAGAAGTGATGTCATGGGATGCTGAGTAAATGCAGGCAGTCAATTTGACATTGTGGTGCTTTTAGAAGTAACAGTTTGTGAAAAATACTTAACAGCCTTTTAGAATAATATACATTAATTAAGGAAAGCTAACATAGAGTCATGGAGATATACAGCTTTGAAAAAGATCATTTGGTCCAACTTGTCCATGTCGACCAGATATCCTATATAAATCTAGTCCCATTTGCCAGCATTTCGCCCATATCCCCCTAAACCCTTCCTATTCATAAACCCATCCAAATACCTTTTAAATGTTGTAATCATACCAGCCTGCACTACTTCCTCTGGCAGCTCATTTCATACACGCACCACCCTCTGTGTGAAAAAGTTGCCCTTTAGGTCCCTTTTTAAATCTTTACCCTCACACCCCAACCGAGGGAAAAGATCTTGCCTGTTTACCCTATTCATGCCCCTCATGATTTTATAAACATCTATAAGGTCACCCTTCAGCCTCAGATGCTCCAGGGAAAATAGCCTCAACCTATTCAGCCTGTCCCCATAGATCAAACCCTCTAACCCTGTCGACATCCTGGTAAATCTTTTCTGAATCCTTTCTAGTGTCACAACATCCTTCCTATAGGAGACCAGAACTGCAAACAGTACTCCAAAAATGGCCAAGCCAACGTCCTTGACAGCCACAACATAGATTTGTTGAAGTGAAATTAAAGTCAACTAACTTTATTGAATTTTTGTAAAGGTAACAGAGGATTGTTGAGGGGAGCATGGTTGATGTGCAGTATGTAGTCATGATAAAGTTCCATGTTATGGTTTTGTCAGCAAGGTCTGTGGAATCAAACAGACAGCACAGATGTGAAGTTGGCTAAGTTACAGAAAACAGTGATGTTAAATGGCTGTTTGTTAGACTACAGTGGAGTGGGACTCACATGGGAATGCTATTCAGATCACTGTCTGCAGATCATATAAAACTTGGTAGTATTGTGAACTGTGAAGAGGATTGTGATTGACTTTTCCTCTGGAGTCTATGCAAACTTAGATGCAGAGAAGTATGAAGTGGTACATTTTTGGTAAGAAAATGAGAAGAATCAATACAAAATAAATGATATAACTCAAAAGCAGAGAGACTCGAGATTTGTGTGAAGTAATCATTGAAAGTAGCAGACAGGTTAATAAAATAATTAATAAGACATAGGTCCTATGTCTTATAAACTGGAGCATAGCTTAGTAACACAAGGAATTTATGGTGAATTTAAAATAAAACACTGGCTTAGCCTAAACTGGTGTATTTTGTCCAATATTGGGCACTGTGCCTTTAGGGCTGAATCTTATATTCTCTTGGCTAAATTCAAGTTGCATTGATTTTAGGAGTTTATTTGCTGTGAGGCATAGCAGTTTTCTCTCACCCTCTCTCACAAACACATTGCATTGATTACTTATTCCATCCCTATGGCATCCCTCATGTAAAATTTCATGCTGTTCCTGGAAGCATCTTGTCAGTCAGCGGGATATCCCAGAAATCACTGGCATCCCTTACGCCTGCCTGTGCCATCTTTAAAAGCCCACTATGTACCTGGACAAGTACTGTCACTGCAGAGCTACCTAAGTGGTTCCTGACATTTACCCAGACTGTGGCAGACATTGGGAAATCAGTGTCCTGCTGTGCACAGGTAGGCCTTCTTCTATTCCCAGGACCAGTAGTGGGGTCCATGACACTAAACCATGGCAGTCAGATCTGGGGACACCACCCAGGTCTGTGCAGTCTCAACTGTCTGGAGGAATATCCAGCACTGTAGGAAGAAGGTCAATGAGCTTCTCCACTTTGCCAGTCTAAATCCCACCATCTTCTCTCTAATACTTCACATTATCTTTGCTCCAGTACCCACTGCTCACGAAGGTCCATGCTGTATCATTCCCATTATTGCCTGCAACATCTTCCCTCACTTTCTGTTAATCACCCCGACAGCCAAAACTGCTAACCCTACATGACATTAGCTCTGCCTATTCACTCTGGACTCCTCCCAACCTGCACCAAAAGTAACAGTGCCAGTCGCTTCCATCTCCTTAAATGCCTGCCTCACTCTCTCACTCTAAGAAGGAAGCAGTGCACAATAGGGCAGAAAGACTTGAGACAGGTGGCGGATTGTCCGACATTCAATTCCTCACCACTCAGGTGAATAGCATTCTGACACTGACAGACTGCAGTGACTAATTCTAAGCTGCTGCACTGGTATTGGGGTCTGCTTTGACTTATTGTGCCGAGACCTTCTGAGCAAAAGCTACCCTTTGACTTAACTGAGGCCTGTTGACAACCATGAGAAGCTCTCTTCCTTTGTGACTGCACTAAAAGGCAAGGTAAGACACAAGTAAAATAGCCTTGTATCTCTGACTGAGTGGGCAAATGCAAGCTAATGAAGTAGGGATCCTGTGAGCAATCTGTTAAGCTCAAAGTGTGTACCATGACAGCAAGCAAAAAACCTGGAGAAGCAGCCTGAACCATACTATGATCTGGGTGCATGTCTCTGAGCGCACAATGACCTTGTTGCAGCATTACAGGTAGAATTGCCAGTGCAGCCCAAGATGTAGCACTGAAATGCAGAAGGGGAAACAATCTCTGCCTACCCAATGAAGCCCTCTAAGAATTTTATGTTTTAATAAGGACTTCTGTCATTCTGGCTATAGTCAGACCAGTACCTTGTATACTTTTTAGCAAAACCTCTCGATGTTTATACTCTACCCCCTTTGTAATAAAGGCCTACATTCCATTTGTCTTACCTATTATCTGCTGAACTTGGATGCTACCTTCTTACAATTCGTTCGCTAAGACCCTGAAATCCTGTTGTAGTACAACATTCTATACAATTCCCATTTAAATAATACTCACTTCTTCTATTCTTCATGCAACATGCATAACCCACATTATAATCCATCTGTGGTGGAAGCGATTTCCCAACCACCTACACTGTCATTATTCCTCTGAAGACTCCTGGTGTTATCCTCACCACTTGCCTTCCCAACTATTTTGTCTGATCTGCATACTTGGCAATAGTACCTTCACTTCCATCATTCAAGTCATTATTATCTATTGTAAATATTTGTGGCCTACCAGTGATCCCTCTGGCATTCCACCAGTTACAGTTTGTTGTCCTTCAAACATCTTCTTTATCTCAACTCTCTGTATTCTTTACGTTAGCCAGTCCTCTGTCTATGATAATGTACTACCCCCAACACCATGGATTCATCTTATTAAATAGCTTATGTGTGGTGCCATATTGAACACCATTTGGGGAAAATCCAAAAATATTACCTTTACTGATTTCCCTGCTTGTTATATCCTCAAAGAACTGTAATAAATTTGTCAAACATGATGGCCCTTCATGAAGCTGTGTTAATTTGGCTTGATTATATGATGCATTTCTAAATGGTCTGCTAATAAATCCTTTAGAATAGATTCTAACAATTTCCCTATAACTGGCCTAAACTGTTCCTTGTCTCCTTTTTTTTCAAATCAGATTGTTTTATTGGCAATTTTCTAGTCCACTGAGACTTTTCCAGAATCTAAGGATTCTGGGAAGATCATTACCAGTGCATGCACAATCTCTGTAGCTATCTATTTTTTTTTCTGGAGTGTTACTTTTGCCCTGCAGCTGCTTCCGTGAGTGCTGCTGACGTTTATCTGTTTCAGCATTTTTGGTTGATGGCTGACTATGTGTCTTCTTAAAGCAGTGATTTTATTACAGCGGCAAATTGACTTTTCTTCTGAAAGATTTTCTCCCCTGGGTTGCATGGACTTTTAACACCTTTATTACTTTTAGTTATTAATGAAAATATTCCTTCACTGATCACCAAGTTTCAGTACCAACCATTGGATGCATGTGGTTGAAGTAAAAAGCTGCCACTGATCCTCCTTTACAGATATTTTTAATGAACCTTTTCAGACATTTTAAAGTACACCTCTGAAGCAGGTGTGACTTGAACTTGGGTCTTCTGGCCCAAGGGTAGGGGTACTATTGCTATGCTACAAACTCTCCTAATCCTCCATTATACTCTTAAAAAAACAAAATTAAAAATACATTAGACAGCCCTGTAACAAAAACACAATCAATGAAAACTTTTAAAAGGTGAACGGAAGCTTATTAAATCAAAATAACATTATTCGGGGTGATGATGCACCCCAGTCTGTACTAGTGTCCACTGATCTTCTTCAGAAGGCACGAAACGTCAGCTTTTGTGCTCCTAAGACACTGTTTGGCCTGCTGTGTTCATCCAGTTCCACACTTTGTTATCTCAGATTCTCCAGCATCTGCAGTTCCCATTATCTCTGATCACAAAAGTGTGACAGGCAGTCAAGCAGTATGATCTCCAATGCTTTGAAGTGTCCTTTCATTTTTTGGGTATTTTTGATCGAACTGTTGAGAGGTGTTATTTCACACCTCTGGAGCCGGTGGGACTTGAACCCAGGCCTCTTGGTCCAGAGGTAGGACACTAACACCGTGGTGCAAGATCCTCTCAATCGTCCTTTCTACTCTTTTAAACAAGCAGAATTTGGTTAAATAGCCCCTAATAGGGCTTTGAGATAACAAGGTGCAGAGCTGGATGAACATAGCAGGCTAAGCAGCATCAGAGGAGCAGGAAAGCTGACGTTTCGGGCTTAGACCCTTCTTCAGAAATGAAGAAACCCTTCTTCGATCAACCCTAATGGGGCTGTTTTCTTTAAAACAAAATGCATGTTAATGGGAACTAACATACCAAAACAACATAAACTTCCAAATCAAGGTAATAATTTCTGGGATGATGATGCGCCCTAGTCCCTGCGGTGCTCACCGCTCTCAAAAGCCTCTAGCATGCCGGTACTAGCATGCTCCCTTTCCACAGACACCGGAACAGAGCAACCTTGCATAAATGAGTGAGAGAGAGACTTGACTGAGTTTATTTTGAACATTTGCACCAATTTGTGATGTGGTGTTTTTCAAGTTTGGATGTACACCAGTCCTGTTGTGCTCCATGCAAAAACTAAAATCAACAAACTTCCCCATTCTTCTATCTATGCCATTAAAAATTCCCAGCTCAGACACATGTGCGAACAGATTCAAGGACAATTTTTTCCCTGCTTTATTAGACTTCTGAATGCACCTCTCAAATTTTAAAATTATTGGTGATCTCACTGTTTATGCACCTTTTCTGCAGCCATAACATAGTATTCTTCAGAAGAATTTAGTGTATTCAGAAAATATAAATGTTTCAGGTGGTATACTAAAAAATTGTAATATTTTCTCCTAAATTGTGACAAACGATGATACAAAGATAGGTGGACAGGCAGGTAGTACTGAGGAGGTGAGGAAGCTGCAGAGAGATTTAGACAGTTTAGGAGAGTGGTCCAGGAAATGGCTGATGAAATTCAATGTGAGCAAATGTGAGGTTTTGCACTTTGGAAAAAAGAATACAGGCATGGACTATTTTCTAAACGGTGAGAAAATTCGCAAATCAGAGGTGCAAAGGGATCTGGGAGTGTTGGTCCAGGATTCTCTAAACGTTAACTTGCAGGTAGAGTCCGTAATTAAGAAAGCGAATGTAATGTTGTCGTTTATCTCAAGAGGGTTGGAATATAAAAGCAGCGATGTGCTTCTGAGGCTTTATAAGGCTCTAGTTAGGCCCCATTCAGAATATTGTGTCCAATTTTGGGCCCCACACCTCAAAGGACATACTAGCCCTGGAGCATGTCCAGCGGAGATTCACATGGATGATCCCTGGAATGATAGGTTTAACATGATGAATGGCTAAGGATCCTGGGATTGTACTCATTAGAGTTTAGAAGGTTGAGGGGAGATCTAATAGAAACTTACAAGATAATGTATGGTTTAGAAGGGATGGACGCTAGGAAATTGTTTCCGTTAGGCGGGGAACTAGGACCCGTGGGCACAGCCTTAAAATTAGAGGGGGTAAATTTAAACTGAAATGAGACGACGTTTCTTCAGCCAGAGAGTGGTGGGCTTGTGGAATTCATTGCCGCAGAGTGCAGTGGAGGCCGGGATGTTGGATGCCTTCAAGGCAGAGATCGACAAATTCTTGATCTCAAAAGGAATCAAGGGCTACGGGGAGAGTGCAGGGAAGTGGTGTTGAAATGCCCATCAGTCATGATTTAAATGGCAGAGTGGACTTGATGGGCCGAATCGCCCTATTTCCACTCCTATGACTTATGGTCTTATGGTCTTCTGTTTTTCTTCTTGTTCTTAAAACTATACAAAATGGCGCAGGATTATGGTGCTAGTGGAACAGCTTTTCGCTGTTTTTACTGTTTTCCTCACTGTAACATGCATGTGACAATAAAATCATTCATTCATCTAGAGTTGAAATGTTCATATTGTTCTACAGCTCTTCTGTTTAATCTCTCAAAGTGTAGTATTTTCTTCCATTCAGTGCAACTTACAGTTTGTAAATCTGCAACATAAATCTGTGGTTTCAGCAATGATAAATATGATGCTTTATGTCTCTTTCCAATTCAGATCAGTTTTTTAAAATTCATTTGTTGAATATGGGTGTCGCTGGCTGAGCCAGCATTTATTTCCCCCATTCCTAGTTACACTTGAGAAGGTGGTGGTGAAATATTCCTAAGTGTGAAAAGTTGCTAATAGTGTTATTGGAAATGCTTGGTCGAACTAATGCACCATTTTAAAAACCGAGTAAATACAGTGAAGAGAATTAACCACTGTTTTATCTATGGAAATTGTTTGTTGTGGTGAAGGGTTCAACACAGGGCATGTAAACTGAAAATGGAAAACTTGGACTAAGAGGGATCATAAATTGTCAGCTCTATTAGATAAAATTTTAAAAAGTTATAGGCTTAGTTGCTCAGATGGATAAATGAAGGACAGTTGTAAGTGTGTTCAGGAAACAACAAAATACATCACTGGAGGGAGATGAGGTTAATACGTTAAACTGTTCAGGCTTCTTGGGCAAGGTGTTGTCGTAATTGTATTATCACTAGACTACTAATCCACAGATGCAGATAATGTTCTAGGGACCCTGGTTCAAATACCACAATATAATAGGCTACAAAGTGAAGTTGTGAAGAATCAGTCAACAGTACATTCCTCCCCGATGAGCTCAATGTATTCTATGCTTGTTTTGAACAGAAGGTCAGTGAAATGGTATCACCTGCCCTGACAGTCTGGGTGCACTTGTACCCACAGTTGCCATGCTGACGTTAGATTGGCCTCCTTGAGGGTGACCCCACGGAAAGCGACTGGTCTGGATAGAGTCCATGGCTGTGCACTCAGATCCTGTGTGGTCCAGATAGCAGGAGTAATTGTAGACATCTTTAAACTCTCCTCGATGTGATGTTCCCACCTGCTTCAAGAAGACCTCTATCATTTCAGCACCAAAGAAAAATTAGGCAACGTGCCTTAGTGACTACAACCCAATGGCTCTGAAATCTTTTATTATATAGTGTTTTGAGAGGTTAGTAATGGCACACATCAACTCCAGCCTCTCAGATTTGCCTACCATCATAATAGGTTCACAACCATTGCTATCTCCCTTGCCCTACACTAATCCCTGGAACATCTGGATAACAAGGACACCAATGTCAGAGAGCTGTGTATTGACTTCAGCTCCATCTTCAATGCTATAATCCCAACCAAACTCATTTCCAGACTCTGAGACTTAGATCTCTGTTCCTTGCTCTGCAGCTGGATCCTCAACTTCCTGACCTGCAGGTCGCAATCAATAAGGATAGGGGACAGCACCTCAGACAAACAATCCTCAACACCATTGCCCCGTAAGGATGCACACTCAGCCCCTTACTACACTCCTTATACAGCTCACTTCTGTGTGGCCAAGTTAGTTCAAACTCCATTTACAAATTTGGTGATGACGCTGCCATAGTGGGTTGAATGTCAAACAACAAGCATGGTGTAAAGACAACAATCTCTCCGCCCATGTCAGCAAAACAAAGGAGCTGCTCATCGAATTCAAGAAGCGAAGTGAACGACACAGCCCTGTCTATATCAATGGTCCTGAAGTGGAGATGGTCAAGAGCTTCAAGTTCCTTGGAGTAAATATCATCAATGATATATCCTGGTATATCCATGTTGGTGCTACAGTCAAGAAAGCACTCCAACACCTCTACTTCCTCAGAAGGCTAAGGAAATTTGGCAGGTCTACAATGAGTCTTACCAATTTTTAGGATGCTTCCTAAGTTGCATCTGTGTCTGGATGTATCACAGCTTGGTATGGCAGTTGCTCTGCCCAAGACTGCAAAGAATTGTGAAGGCAGCCCAGTTCATCACGAAAACCGGTCTTCCTTCCATTGAGATAACATGGTGTGAAGCTGGATGAACACAGCAGGCCAAGCAGCATCAGAGGAGCAGGAAAGTTGACGTTTCATTCCTTCCATTGACTCTGTCTGTACTCCCATTGCCCCAGGAAAACAGTCAACATAATTACCCATCCACCCTAGTTATACTCTTGTCCACCCTCTTCCATTGGGCAGAAAATACAAAAGTTTGAAAACATGTATCAATAGATTTAAGAACAGCTTTCCTGCTGTTATCAAACTTACAAATGGACCTCTCATGTTGGAATTGATCTTGCTGTGCACCTTCTATTACCCTTATGTACTTATGTAAGGAAATGATTTGCCTGGTTAGCACGTAAAACAATACTTTTCACTGTATCTTGGTACATGTGACAGTAATAATGAATCAACTCAAAAATGGCAGATGAAGTTTGAATTCAATAAAATTCTGGAATTAAGAGTCTAAATGTTGACCATGAAACCGCTGTAGATTGTCACAGGGAAAACTCATCTGCTTCATTAATGTCCTTTAGGGATGGAAATTGCTATCGTTACTTGGTCTGGTCAACATGTGATCCCAGAACCACAGCAATTTGGTTGATTCTTAACAGCCCTATGGGCAATAAATGCTGATCCAGCCAGTGATTCCCCATATCCCATAAACGAATTTTTAAAACTTCTTTTCCTTCTTGAAACCATCTTGTCTTTCTCAGTCATTATGAAATATCTTGGCTGTATCTCAGAACCTGCAAGTGGCTGATATAATTCTCTTAAGAGCTAAATAGTTATGTTATAGTACTTATTCTGTAATGCTGTATCGGTTAAATTGTCAGATTTAGTTTTCTGAAGTACAAATATTGCACGCAGAGTTATCAGGCCCCATGGTGCAGAGACTCATGTCAGGAATATTTTATTGTTGGGACACATCTGAATGTTTTAACTATTTAACTGCCTAATTCTGTCATGTACCTACAGCACTTGGCTTTGCCCTTATGATCTGTTTGTGATACTGTCCAACAAAACAAAATCCTATGTAAGTGCCCTGCCCTTTATTGGCCATTTATGCCCATTGCACAAGTGATTCTTTAAATTAGAGAGCAAGTTGGTTGTCATCTCATTGAGGCCACATATAGAAACTAGTTAATGTATAGTTCTAAACCAAAACCAAAACCAAAACCAAAGTACTGTGGACAATGGAAAGTCAAACAAAAAGTGTTAGAGAAACTGAGCAGGTCCATGGAGAGAGAAATAGTTAACATTGAATCAGATATGACCCTTCTCTGAAACTGAAGAGATGGGTGATGAAGCGAGGATGAAGTTTTATATTGTAGAGACAGGTGGGGAAGAGCAGGTATAGGGCAAACAAGATACTCTAGGTGAATTAGTGACATACTTGTACTATTTTCATTCTAGTCTACTAGAGTCGTACAGCTTGGAAACAGACCCCCTCCAGTCCAACCAGCCCATGCCCACCATAATCCCAAACTAAAACTAGTCCCACCTCTATTTGTATTTGTGCTTGTATTTGCTGCTCACAATGAAGTCTCTTCCACACTGGGGTGAACAAATGCAGATGGGATGATTGCTTTGCTTTGCAAAACGCCGCCACTCATTCTACGAGTATGACGCCAACATTTGGTTGCTTACTACCTTAATATACCATCTTGTTTTCAAGCTCATATTTCTGTCCCACATCTGCTGTAGTGTTTCAGTGAAGCCCAATGCCAGCTGGAGGATCAGCACTTCATTTTCCTTCAGTTTCAAACAACCTTTACCATGAACTATTTTCTCCACTTTGTTTCCCAGCTTTCCCCCCCTCCCTCCCCTGCCACATCATACAGTGTCTGGTTTTCTTGTTTTTTTAGTTTCAGCAGAACTGACCTATATTCCACATTCACACTTAATACTAGCACCTTCTCTGGATCTCTCACTTTCCTGTCCAATCATTACTACTCCCTTTGCCGTTTCCTTCTGGGACAGCTAAGATTTTTAGTTTTTCTCAATCTCTAGCCTTCTCTTAAGCTTTCGTTGTGTTGGAATTGAAAAATAAGAAACCAGTGCTTAAGGTCCAGTTAGGGAGCACTAGCTAATATTTAACGAGAAATCTGAACAGCCTGGTTTAACCACTGGAATTATTCCACAAAACTTTACTGTATATAAAACACTTAGAAAAAAATAAGCACTGTTAATTTAACAATAAACATTATAACAATGTATGTTATGCGCTCACATTTACTTAGAGCCCCCACCCACAAAATTGTCTGAAAAGATACTACTTATTGTACTTCTATTGGGACCACCAAGTATGCCCAGTGTACTGGGGACTATTCCACTGTCCTCAGTTCCAGCTACTCTGGGGCGAAATGTTCTTTTACCATTTCTGAACTGTGAATACCTTAATCCCTTTACCTGGTTAACTTTTATTTTCTGCTTCAATTGTCAGTTTCTGTTTTCATTTAATCATGCATCATTTATGTTTCTCCATCTGCAAGCTTGTAGCTCTCTCTTTGATTTTGGCCTTTTAAAGTATATTAACTTCCCAGCTAATTTACATTGCATTCTCCATTTCTACAGTTAAGAGCTTAATTCTAAAAACCACAAATTATAATCTAAACGAAAGTATATTCTAAAACATGCGAGATATATATTTGCAACACTTGTTCCTGAAATTACGGACTAACTATGAAAGCTGGTCTACATTGTAATTCATGCACTGGAGAAGGAAAAAGATATGGTGAACTTGACAGAAGTCTTTGATCTGGAATATGGAAAATTTAGATTCATCAGTGCATTTCTGCAAGTTACAGGGGCCAAGGTCTGGGAATATAGTTTGAAGTTAAATGTATTAAAAGCTCAGCTGCAGCCTTCATTGAACTAACTTTGTTTACACTTCCCCAACAGAGGGGATAACTGTAGTGATTGTAACAAGGTCAGCCAAGTAGACCTCAAAGTACATGAGTTCCCTGATCTAATCAGGGACCCCTGGCTGACCAATTAAAAGCAGAAATATCAGACATCCTGACATTCTGATAGCTTGTTCTAATCAGAGCTGGATCTGTGTCAAGGACTTCCCACATGTAAATAAAGGGTGACTCAGTAACTGGATACCGGCCTGCTTGGAGTTATTTCAATAATGGCAACGCCAATACACCAAAATACTTAGTTATTGCAGTATATGCATCAGAAGAGAATCTTTGTAGACTTTTTATAAAATGGTTGTTAAAATTGTGGAACATATCACTAGTTAGAACAGAAAATAGATTTAACAAAATGATGATTTCCTTTTGAAAAGAAAGATGAATGACAAAGAAACTGATGGACAGTTTGGAACAATAAGGTAATTAAAACAATGGGGTGTATTGGTGAAATCAAAAGTTTTACTTTCTTAACTATTAAGAGATTTGAGTTGGTTTCTCTTCCTTGTTTTCCAACGTAATGTAATAAGGGGCTTTATTCCTTCAGATATTTTTCTCGGTTAAAAAGGTAAAATTGCACCAGGACAATTAAAAATTATAGAACTTGGACTGCTGACAAAAAATCTTGACAAGACGTTTAATCATTACATGAAATAAATTTAAACCATTTGACCTATATGACGAATGAGATGTTTCGGTTGTGAAAGTAACTGTACACTGTGGGTTGAAAGACATTTTCCCCACCCACATGGGCTTCCTTCAAAGAACCAAGTTATAGAACCAGATAAATCCAGAAATCAACATGGTTTCTTCAGCCACACAAAAGATATTGTTGTATTAATGCTGAATTAGAGTTGTACTTCACTTTAGGCACTGAGCTTCACAGGATGTCTCTGTTGGATGTGGGATTAATCAGACCCAGGTCTGAGTGAGTTCTCAGTAATCACCGTTGCTGGTGATAAATAATGCTGTGATTTTGTTGTAAGCTCTACATGCTTGAAAGGAAGAAGCTGATTGACTCAGCAGACAACAGAGAAATTATTTGAATGTGCCTGTGTTTGTAGAGATGGCTTAACAAACAAAGTAGATTATTCATTCTATCACAACTACAATAAACAACATCCATTCCATCCCTCTAACCTGCCCATTTCACAGAACGGCACACTTCTAGATTGTGATTTTTCTAAACTTTCACTTTAAATTTTTTCAATTCGTACCACTTCCTGGGAGTCCAGAAACAGAATCAACAACTAACGCCGATGATTTGATCATTTATTTTAGTGCTGTTTGTGGGGTCTTGCTGCACACAAATTAGCTGCTGTGTTTCGTTACAATAGTGATAATGCTTCAGAAACACTTTGTTAGCTGTAAAGTGTTTGGGAATATCGTGAGATTCTGAAGGGTGCCAAATACAATGCAAGCTTGTCTTTTCTTTAACTATTCTGTTTCTACAAAAAGCTCGGCAGCTGAAAGCCAAGTCACATTCAAAGCTCTTTGATTACTCACGCAGGACTGGTCGAAAGAAAACATGATCTAGCATTTACTATGCAAATAATATTAGTTCAAGTAAAAATGTTGATGTCATGGTAAAAAATCCGGATTTTTCCAAACACAATGTGTTTATCGAAAAGACGACAATGTGTTTTCTAGTGCTTTAGTAATGATTTGGTAAATAAAACAAAGAAACCATTCCTGACACTCAGACCGTAGGACAAATTTCTGGCAACTTGGAAGCGAGACTTTAACTATGGGAGATAATATTGGACAGTTTCAGTGACAAGCATTGTATTCCCAATGTCGATTTAACAGGATGGCATGTTGAAAACTTGGTTGATTGGCATATGTCTAGTTCAAGTGAGAGCAACGTTATTTCTGAGTCAGAAAGTGCAGTTTCAAGTTCCGTTTCCAAAACTTGAGTACACACAATTAATAAAAGAGCTATATATCAGTCTTGTGATGAAACGATGAACTTCTATCCCATAGAATTCTGCTCTTTGTGTCTGAATACAGTCAGTTTTCTTGTCTTCTCTGTCCATCATCAACAAAAAGCAGATTTACTAGACATGACTTTATAGTTGTTTGTGGGATTATATGCAAAAAATAACATTCACATTTACCCACAGAATGTTATTTATTCTATAAATGTGTTTAGGGATATTTTTGTGACACAATAAATAATTATATAAATGCAAGTGTTTTCTTCCGAAGTACTAAACAGTACACGGAACAATACATGCTAAAAAAATGATGCCAACGAATCATAAAGGGAAAGTTCAGTGATATTTTAAAATTAAGTTCAGTCTTCCATTTATTATAATATTTAGTTCATTATCTATTTCTGTAACATGTCTCTTATAAGCATAGCGCAATAAATCCATTTAATTTTCACCAATGTTTTAACACAAGCTGTTATTGCTTGTCAACAATATTTATTTTACTTTTTTTGTTTTCATATTTGTCCTTCTGTTTGAGTCTGTGACAAAATAACAAAAAAAAGAGTCCTAAAATAAAAAATGTATATTTCAATGCTTTAATTAATTAAACTAAATTGGACACGTGTTTCTTTCCGATGACATGCATTTAATAACCATGAGCTGTATTTTCCACTTACTGGAAATTTGAAGTGAACATTTAGGTGCATGATTAAAGCTTATTACAATGAGATTATTTTGGGCCAAAGATATTCAAATTATTCTATTACTGAAATGAAGTAATTTAATCAAAACCGGTTTTGTCTTTCTTGTGCTCAACAGCATTGAATTAATTGGTAATTTGAATGAAGTATTTAAAATTAAAGAAAATCCAAGATTTCGTTTAAGTCATAATAAGCAAGAGTGTGAGTTAAGAAAGCATCATCACCATCATCACTGAATGAGTGTAATAATGAGATAATTCTTGATAATTATCAAAATAAGATTCTCGAGCAGTTCATTGACATCAAAGTCAGGTGCAACCAACTTGAGATGGAGGGCAGCATGAAACGTACTTGGAACAAAATTGGGATAAATGTGAAAACAGGCAAAGTGGTTGCAATGCAAGACTATTCTGCAGCCTTTTAGAAAAATGCACATCAACCTTGCCTGCTCATAAAAATTATTTCTGCCTATAGCTAATGCTAACTACACACTTCATTGACTTCTCATGTTAGCTATTCACTGCTAGCCTGCAGCCTCTCAAAGGAAAATTTCATTGTGGCTGCCAGAGATTCTGAAATTGTTGGAAACAGTGCTCTGCAAAAATCAACAATGGATGCTTTTGGAAAAGTGAGCTTAAGGTTTATGTCGTGGAAAGGAGGAGGGACATCTGTGTCCACATGGGGGCACAATGACCTAGAGATACATTATAATGCAATAGGGAGGAGAGAGCTGTGAATGACAATACCAGTCACATAAATCCAAATTCCACCAACTCAACCACTAGCCCCAGCCACTATTAAATTTACCATGCACCCCCAATATTCATAAACCAAGAATCTCTATCAATCAGAGACATTCATGTATTTCAGCTTACCCACCTACATGCAGCATGGTTGCAAGTCTCTCATTAACATCTCTCAATTTACATACGTGTTGTGGATGTGTAGGTGTTGGACTGGGGTGGACAAGGTCAGAAATCACACAACATGAGGTTATAGTCCAACAGGTTTATTTGAAAACCGAAGCTTTCGCAGCATAGCCCCTTTTGTCAAGTGAAGTGAGAAAGAAGCACACAGAATGTGGAATTTATAGCTAAAAGATCAAAGGGTCACACCACTGATGATCTATTAAACAACCCTAAGATGCTGTTAAACCTGCTAACTGATTTTAACAGCATTTCAGGTTTGTTTAATACATCCTCATCAGTTGTGTGACTCTTTGATCTTTTACTTATAAATTGTGTATTCTGTGTGCATCTTTTTCACTTCACCTGCTGAAGCGGCTACACTCCAAAAGCTTGTGTTTTCAGATAAACCTGTTGGACTATAATCTCGCATCATGTGATTTCTGACCTTAACACATTGGAGTTACGCAATCATGACAGCCATACTGCCAAACATATGGCACAACCCAAAGGTGATTAGTTTAATTGTGATATTAACTGTGACTTTAAATATGATCTGATTTAATTTGTAAATTTGATTAAACATTTATTTTATGTTGGTACTTTTTTGGCCAAGAAGACAGTGATGCTCAATGACAGAAGAAAGTTAAGCATCGTTGGGTCTACTGGTGAATAGGAATTACAGTTGAAGTAACTTGTATCACACTTAAAGTAGTTCTTAAGAAACCGAAAGGTGACTGCTACGGCCTCTTCAGAACTGATAAAAGGAGCTGGAAACCAAAGACAGAAGATACATGATGGACAGATAAGATTTGGATGATAACTGAATAACCAGTAATTTAAAAAAAATCACAGAATTCAGGTCACTGTGTCTGAATGCAGATAGCATTTGCAAAAGATTGTTGATTTGAATGCACAAGTTCAAGTAAATTGGTAGGCATGGCTAGAGTGTGACAAGACTGTGAACTGAATGTTGAAGGATATTCAACATTTACGAGAGATGGACGAAAGGGAAAAGCAGGTGGAATAACACTCTTAATCTTAGATCAAAAAATAAAGATACCAGGCTGAATTATTCTATCTTTTGGCTAAGTGTGAGTTTCATTGAGTTTCTTGGAGGTTTTCTCACCAGAAGATCTTAGCAAAGTCTCCCGCAGTGTCTTACTAAAGTTGCCTCATTAGAATAGAATAGAAATTTATTGTTAAATGTACTTTTACATGAAAAATACAGTGAAAAGTTTTATAAGTCGCCCCACCACGGCGCCTACATCAATTACTAAAGTCGTACATGATTAGAAAAAGTGAAATAAAGACAAAGTTCATCAAAGTTTACTTAACAGCTGCTGAGCTTAGGGAAAGCCGATTTACGAACGATGCAATACCCTGAAGATGCAGCCGTGACAAAACCACCACGGCGGGCCGAGACCACCATTCCTGGATGAGACTACCTGCCGAGCTGCTCGAATATTTGGATGCTGAAGACAAAGAAGACCACCACACGGGAACAAGACCCCCATGGCAGAACAAGACCACCACGTCGGGAGACTGTCACACTGGGAGACCACCATACCGGGCCGAAACTGCCCTTCTCTTGCCTGAGTCGCCTGGGCGTTGCTGTGGACCTGGTTCCTCAGCTTCGCCCGCGAGTGTGGGCTGGGGGGCCTTAGCCTGGAACCTGTTCCTCACTGGTTGGGAGACCCTGGGCTACGGTGGAGCCGTGTCCAGCTCGACGTGCCGCCGGAAGAAAGAAAATGATCAAAAGTGAAAAGAAGAGAAAAAAAAGAGTCAACAGAAGCGGGCGAGCCCGGGGCTCAATTCCCCGATTCCACCGCCATCAAGCCTGCATCTAACTACCGAATGCATGCTTCTTCAGTCCAATTCTAGCCCCATTCTATCCCTTGCACTTACTAGAACAACTTACAACAGCTGGGATATCCCAGAATTGACAAGCATCCTTGACAATGATGCCACCTATTAAAGGACAAAGGGCACCTGGACAAACGCCTTACAGTTTCTGACATTTGCTGCCTTGTGGGGAAGGAAATGGAACAAAGAACAAAGAAAATTACAGCGCAGGAACAGGGCCTTCGGCCCTCCAAGCTTGCGCCGATCGAGATCCTCTGTCTAAACCTGTCATCTATTTTCCTCTGTATCCCCTTGCTCCCTGCCCATCCATTTACCTGTCCAGATACATCTTAAAAGACACTATGTGTCTGTTTTTTCTACCACCCCCCGCTGGCAACGTGTTCCAGGCACTCACCACCCGCTGCGCAAAGAACTTTCCACCATATCTTCCATAAACTTTCCTCCTCTCACTTTGAATTCATGACCCCTAGTAATTGAGTCCTCCACTCTGGGGGAAAAAGCTTCTGGCTATTCACCTTGTCTATACCCCTCTTGATTTTGTAGACCTCAATCAGGTCACCCCTCAATCTCCGTCTTTCTAATGAAAATAATCCTAATCTACGCAACCTCTCTTCATAGCTAGCACCCTCCATACCAGGCAACATCCTGGTGAACCTCCTCTGCACCCTGTCCAAAGCATCCACATCCTTTTGGTAATACGGCAACCTGAACTGTACGCAGTAATCTAAATGTGGCCGAACCTTAATGCTGGTGGCCTGCTTTGTGCTCAGGGATATGGAGGTCTTAATGGATGGAATGGTGCACAAACAGAATGTCTTCTTCTCCTAGTACCGGCAGAGAAGATCATGACACCAGACCATGCTAGCTAGGTTTGAGGTCCCACCCCTCAAGGTGAGTGCTGTCTCAGCAGTTTGAGAAATATTCAGTAACCTAGGAAGAAGGCAATGACACCATAAGTTGACCACCATCTCTCTGATAGCACACACTCACTCCCTGTACCCACTTCCCACAAGGTCACATGCTCACCCCTCTCACTATGAGTGCAATATCTTCTCTTATCACAGGGTAGCATGGTGTCTCAGTGGTTAGCACTGCAGCCTCAGAGCGCCAGGGACTCAGGTTCGATTCCAGCCTCGGTCAACTGTCTGTGTGGAGTTTGCACATTCTCCCAGTGTCTGCGTGGGTTTCCTCTGGGTGCTCCAATTTCCTCCCACAGTCCAAAGATGTGCAGGCTAGGTAGTTCGGCCATGCTAAATTGCCCATAGTGTTCAGGGGTGTGTGGGTTATAGGGGGGTGGGTCTGGGTGGGATGCTCCAAAGGGCAGTGTGGATCTGTTGGGCCAAAGGGCCTGTTTCCACACTTTAGGGAATCTAATCTCATTTTGATTATCCACCCCACATCCTGACACCAGTAACCCTGCATGCCATCTGCACTGCCTAGTCATTTGCCTGGGGATAACTCCCAGCATGTACCAAATGTAACAACTGTGCGAGTATGTTCATCTCCCTCAATACTTGCCTCTTTCTCATTCCATGTGGGAAATAGCCCGCAATAGTGCAAAAAATAGACACTTGATGGGTTGCCTAACATTTGGCTCCTAACTGCTAGTGAGGAGAGGATCCTGACTTTTCCCTCCCCGAGAGGTTGACTGAGTTCGGTCTCTTTTCATTGGAGAAAAGGAGGAGGAGAGGGGACCTAATTGAGGTATACAAGATAATGAGAGGCATAGATAGAGTTGATAGCCAGAGACTATTTCCCAGGGCAGAAATGGCTAGCACGAGGGGTCATAGTTTTAAGCTGGTTGGAGGAAAGTATAGAGGGGATGTCAGAGGCGGGTTCTTGACACAGAGAGTTGTGAGAGCATGGAATGCGTTGCCAGCAGCAGTTGTGGAAGCAAGGTCATTGGGGTCATTTAAGAGACTGCTGGACATGCATATGGTCACAGAAATTTGAGGGTACATACATGAGGATCAATGGTTGGCACAACATTGTGGGCTGAAGGGCCTGTTCTGTGCTGTACTGTTCTATGTTCTATGTTCTATGAGTAGCCAACTTACCATGTCCAATCTCCTAAACTGATATCAGAGGCTACCTGACGTAAATTACTGTGCTGCGACCTCCGATTGAAAGCAGTCTCCCTCGACCTGACTGAGGACTGCTGACAACCGTAACCAGCTTCCTGACTTTGTATTTGTTAAAAGGCACAGAAATACAGCAGCACTGAGAGTCTGGCATCCCTAGCCAAGGGAAAAGCCTAAAAAGATAAGGCAGGGATGCTGTGAGCATCCAGGTATATTCAGCTTGAGCGCTGTGAGTGCAAGCGAACAGGTCTTAGATGTGGCCTTGTACAGTCCATGAATTCAGTGGGCATCCTTGATTGCAATGTCCTTCCTGCAGCATTTCACAAAAATTACTGTGGCACTCTGAGGTGCAGTTCAGAAGCATCCTGTGAGTGGATTGTAGTTATGCTGTGAGGGTTCTTAGAGGCTGACAAATATCAGATGCCAATGCCAGTGTCTGTAGATGTGTGTGAGTCTGCACGCACGTGCTCTGACGTAGATGTCAAGAATTCTCAGCGTCTGTTTACAGCGGGTATTGAGATAGGACATTGCACATTAATGAGGCAAGATGTGCAGTGGACAAGGTTATCAACAAGCAATAATCCCACTTTGTGGGAAACTCATCACTCTCCATGAAGAATCTTGCCTTGATGCCCAGAAATTAGTTAAAAGATGTAGTGAGTCCAGATAGCCTTACCAGACTTCATGTTGATATTGCCACATTTTTGCCATAGCCCATGTTTTTCAAGCCCCTATGAGATTCTGCCCATACAATCAGTTTGTCTGGAGCTAACATTGGAGCAATAAAGCTAACAATGGGTAGCACAAATTGGTGGGAGTTGTTATAGATGACTAAAACTCAGCAGTAATGCTGGTTCGGTATCAAGCCTCAAATTAGAAATAGCTGTAATGTGAGTGTGTATGAGATAGATTTCTGGATTTGCATTATGTTGAGAAGCCAACTAGGGATTGGCTACTTTGGGTTAAGTATTATGTAATGAGAAATGGTTAATTCATAAAGCTAAAGTGGCTGTAGTCCTACTAGACCATAGGACAGCTTTCATGTCAGAGAGAGACAATAGCTGATGGTTTGACCTGACAGTCACCTTGCGTCAGACAAGCGAACAGTCAGGACCTTCATGGTAACCGCAACAATGTAGGAATTGAATCTACACTGTTGGCATTACTCTGCATTCCAAACTTGCTGACCAGCCAACTGACCTCCTCGTTATTAATGACCTTGTGGTAAAAGAGTCCTTGGGAAATAGTTACTATAATATTATGTAATTTCAGATTAGGTTTGAATGCAGCACAGTTTATTCTGAAATTAAGGTCTTAAATCTGAAGAAGGAAATTGAGGGTGGGGAGAGAAGTAAGTAATGGTGGATAGGTAAAATATGCTAAATGATTTGACAGTAGCCAGGCTATTGGCTAATAGTTAAAGAAATACTACATGATCTACAATCCTTTAAGGGACAAATTCCCAAAAGGAAAATAAATCACTGTGGCTACCAAAAGAAGTTAACAATTGCATTAAATGAAAGGAGATAGATTATAAGGATGCTATAAAAAGTGGTAAGCCTCAGGACTGGAGCAATTTGGGATCCAGCAAAAGAGAACCAAGAAATAGGTGTGTAGTCAGCAGAAAGCCAAAATTGCCCCATTAGCTGTTAATCTGATTGCAGTCCAATGCCATGTAATTAGTGTGGCACGGTGGCTCAGTGGTTAGCAATGCTGCCTCGCAGCACCTGGGACCCAGGTTCTATTCCACCCTTGAGCGACTGTCTGCGTGAAGTTTGCACATTCTCCCGTGTCTGCGTGGGTTTCCACCAGGATCAACGGTTTCTTCCCACAGTCGAAATATATGCAAGTGAGGTTGATTGGCCATGCTAAATTGTCCATAGTGTTCAAGAATGTGTAGGCTAGGTGCATTAGTCATGGGAAATTCAGCGTTACAGGGATAGGGTAGGGGGATGGGTCTTTGCAGGATGCTGTTTGGAGGGTTGAAATGCACCCATTGGGCTGAATGACCTGTCTCCACACTGTAGGGATTCTACTCTGTGGAATAATTTCAGGCAAATTCAATGTAGTTATCTCCAGTGACCTGGCCAATATGTATCCCTCAACCAAGAGCTAATCTGGTCTTTATTGCTGTCTCCATGCAAATTGGCTGTTATATTTGCTGTAATAGTTACCCCACTTCACAAGTATTTCATTGATTGTAAAGCACTGAAATGTCCGAAGGTTTTGGGGAGCTAAGTGAAAGTATTTTTTTCAAGCTTATTTATTATTAATGTGGATGCATTTATATTTTATTACTCATTTCTTTTTATTTTGCTAGCTCTAGCCTAGTATTTTACAAGATTAAGTATCTCCAGCTGTAAATGCTAACTGCAGATGTGATTGTCTGGGATTGCAGTAAGATTTATAACTTCCATTTTACAGTTACAGTACATCACACTTCTCTGATTTTCCTCCAGCCTGATTTATTTGTTTACTAAAGTATTATCTATTTCACTGAAGCAAATTACAGACCAAAGAAAGTAACTCACAAACAGCTGGAGGTAAAGCAAACGAATAAAAGGAGCAGAGATAATGGGAACTGCAGATGCTGGAGAATCCAAGATAACAAAGTGTGAAGCTGGATGAACATAGCAGGCCAAACAGCATCTCAGGAGCACAAAAGCTGACGTTTCGGGCCTAGACCCTTCATCAGATGAAGGGTCTAGGCCCGAAACGTCAGCTTTTGTGCTCCTGAGATGCTGCTTGGCCTGTTGTGTTCATCCAGCTTCATACTTTGTTATGTTGAATAGAAGAGCAGACCCTGCTTCCTTTTCTCCACCAAATTCCCAACTTTAGTACTTTGACTGTGAAGCATTTGGTTTCCTTATCAAACCATGCTTCACGTTCTTTGCAGTAGCAAGCATTGCCTAGGGTTAATCAGATGCGTTATTTCATTCTTTTTCATTCTTGAGAATGGACATGGATGGTACTTTTGTTTACCCCTTGGAAGATGGTGGTAAGCCACCCCCATGTCTACTGCATCCCATTTTGTCTAAGCATACCCGTGGGGTAAGTTACTGGATTTTGTGCCAGCAACAATGAAGGAACAAATATACATTCTTGAGTCAGGATGTGTCATATAGAGGAGAACTTTCAGGTGATTGTATTTCTGTGTAGCGCTGCCTTTGTCCATTTATGAAGTAGAAGTCATGATTTTGGGACTGTGGAAGAAACTTTGTAGTACATCTTATAGAAAGTATACAACATAGCCACACTTTAGGTGGAATGAGTGAATCCTTAAAGTGGTGGATTGGGTACCAACTAAGCAGACTGCTTTGTCCTGAATGGTCAAGCTTCTTGAGTGATTGTGGAAATATACCCATCTGGGGAAGTGTTGAATATCCAATTACACACCTCACTTGTGCCTTGTATGGATATGCTTTGCAGAGCCAGGAAGTGAATTATACCCTGCAGAATTCTGAGCTACTTGTGACCACAGTATTTATATGGCTAGTCATTTTAGTTTCTGCTGGATGGTAACCCCAGGGATGTTGATGATTGGGGAACTTACCAATAGTAATGCCACTGAGTGTGAAGAGAGATAGTTATATTCCCTGTTTTTGGAAATAGTTATAATCCTTGGTACTTGCAAATCTCACGTTTTGCTTAAAAAACCAGGACCATGTTTTGTTTAAAAACTCAAATATGGAGAGGAAAGGCCCTGGCCTCTCTTTCCTGTTTTTGATCCATGCTATTTTAATTTGATAAACTTTTTGAATTTACAGTTGACTAGATCTTCTTATTTTTTCTCCATCATAACTCAAACTCTTGTTAAACCTCATGGCAAAGTCACAAATGACATCCTATATGACTGTTACAAAGGTAAACTCGCCCTCTTTATCATTCTTGCCCTGTCTGCTGCCTTTGACATGGTTGAGTACTCCTTCTAGCAAAATGTGATTTTTTTTGTCAACTAACCATGGCTGGTCTCTCACTTGAGGTGGTTTTTCTCTAACCCTGCATTGATGCCTCTGGCCTCTGCCATTAATTTATTGTTTCTCCCTTCCTGTTTCTCATTTATATGCCGCCACTTTGCGAGCATCACCCAGGAGGACAGCATTACTGTAACATGTACATTGGGGACAAACAGCTCCACCTCATCATCACCTCTCTTGATTCTTCTATTAAGTTATCAGACTGCCTAGCTGGATGAGCAAACGTCTCCTCAGTTAGATATTGGAACGATTGATTGATTGACTGATTGTTTTATTTGCACTCCAAACTCCATTCCCTTGCTACTGATACCATTGTCTTCCAGGCAACAGTCAGAAATGAAGCCAGTGTGTTCACAACATTAGTGTCACATTTGACCCCAAAACAGCTTCTCGCCTCATACTCATACCATCACAGAGATTGCCTATGTATGAACATTTATAATAGGAGCAGAGGTAGACCATTCGGCTGCTTGAGCTTGCTCCACCATTCAGTACTATCATTGATCTGTTTGTATTTCTGATGTTCCAGTCTATTGCTGATAACCTTTGAACCCCTTGCCTAGCAAGCATCTATTAACCTGTCTTAATAATATTTAATGATTCCTTTTTCACCACCTTCTGAGGCAAGAGTTCCAAAATCACAAATTCCTTCCCATCTCTGTTCGAAAGAGATGACCCCTAATTTTAAAACAGTACCCACTGGTTGTGGACTCAACCACACTTGATTATTTCTAATTCCATTGCCTGATGTCACTACCCCTGTTAAGGCTTGGGTATGTCTGGATTTGACTACTTGGATGCACTCATAGTGGTATCCCTGATTCTCACCTCTGTGAACTTGAGGTTATCCAAAGCATTAATGCATGTTTCTTAACTGATACCAAGCTCCACGCATGCTGACCATACTTGCACTTGGTCAAGCCAGGTCTGGATTTTAAATTTCTCACACTTCTTTTTGAATCTATCTATCTATGGACTGGTGGCTGCATTCTTACATTCTTGACCACTTCCTGTACACTTTTCCATTTTCTCCTTTATCAGAGACTACATTTTTTTTCTGAAGAAGGGTCCAGACCCGAAACGTCAGCTTTCCTGCTCCTTTGACGCTGCCTGTCCTGCTGTGTTCATCCAGCTCTACACCTTGTTATCTCAGACTCCAGCATCGGCAGTTTCTCCTATCTCTACTTAAGACCTGCCTGTTTGACCAAGATTTTGATTGTATTTAATATATCCTAAGTGGCTTTGTATCATATAATGCTCCTTTAAAACGTCTTTGCAAGTAGAGATATTGTCTAAATATAAGTTTTTATTTTAATAAGTGTTCAAGATAAACTGTACACAATTGTATATAAACTGTTTGCGTAGTTTTTTTTTCTAATTAGCTGGGCATGAACCCATAAGATTGGGATTAACACCAGTTTTACACCCTGTACGTAAAGTTTAATGTCATTGTCACAAGTGATTTTTTTCAGTCTTCCGATAAGCAGGTTAAATTCAAATTAGACCTATAGTTCTTATTGAAAATAAAATTGTACTGAAAGTATGAAAGTAAAATAATGAAAGCATTTAAGTGAAGAAGGAGGATTCTAGAATGGGCATAAACAAACCATGGCTAACCAATGAAACTAATGATAATATCAAATTTTTTTTAAAAGAACTTCCAACACAGTCAAAATTAATGGCAAACCAGGCAATTGGTCAAGTTTTAAAAGACAATAAAAGATGACCATTAAAATAATAAAGATGGAGAAAATAAACTCTGAGAGCAAACTAGCAAGGAAATAAAAACAGACAGTTGGAACTTAGACTCATAGAGATTATACAGCACGGAAACAGACGCTTCAGCCTAACTCATCTGTGTCGACCAGATACCCTTTAAACCCTTAATTTTCATATACCGATCCAGATACTTTTTAAATAATGTAATTGTAGCAGCCTCCACCATTTCCTCTGACATCTCATCCCATACATACACCACCCTTTGCATGAAAAAGTTGCCCTTTAGGTCCCTTTTAAATCTTACCCCTCTCACCTTAAACCAATGTCATCTAGTTTTGGACTCACCAACCCCAGGGAAAAGACCTTGTCTATTTACCTTATCCATGCCCCTCATGATTTTATTAACCTCAATAAGGTCACCCCTTGGTGTCTGATACTCCAGGGAAATAGCACCAGCCTATTCAGCCTATCTTTATAGCACAAGCCCTCTTACCTTGGCAACATCCATGTAAATCTTTCTGAACTCTTTCAAGTTTCACAACTTCATTCCTAGAGCAGGGAGACCAGAATTGCACACAGTATTCCAAAAATGGCCTGATCAATGTCCTGTACAGTTGCAACATGTCCTCCCAACTCTTATACCCAAAGCACTGACCAATAAAGGCAAGCACATCAAACGCCTTCTTCACTATCCTATCTACCTGTGACTCCACTTTCAAGGAACTATGAACCTGCACTCCAAACTCTCTTTGTTCAGCAACACCTCCCAGAACCTTACCATTAAGTGTGTAAGTCCTGCCCTGATTTACCTTTCCAAAATGCAGCACCTCACATTTATCTCAATTAAATCTCCATTTACAACTCTCTGATCCATTGGCCCAGAAGATCACGATCCCATTGTACTCAGCGATAACATTCTTTGCTGTCCACTACACCTCCAATTTTGGTGTCATCTGCAAACTTACTACCTACTGGTACATACCACCTATATTCACATCCAAACCATTTACATAAATGATGAAAAGCAGTGGACCCAGCACCGATCCTTATGGCGCACTGTTGGTCACAGGCCTCCAGCCTGAAAAGCAATCCTCCACCACCACCCTCTGTCTTCTACTTTGAGCTAGTTTCTGTATCCAAATAGCTAGTTTTCCCTGTATTCTGTGTGATCTAATCTTGCTAACGAGTCTACCATGAGGAACCTGTTGAATGCCTTACTGAAGTCCATATAGATCACATCCACCTCTCTGCCCACATCAATCGTCTTTGCTACTTTTCCAAATAACTCAATCAAGTTAGCGACACATGACTTCCAATGCATAAAGCCACATTCGAGTATCCCTAATCAGTCCTTGCCTTTCCAAGTACATGTAAATCCTGTCACTCAGGATTCCCTGCAACAACTTGCCCTTCACTGATGTCAAGCTCACCGGTCTGTAGTTCCTTGGCTTTTCCTTACCATCTTTCTTGAATAGTAGCACCATGTTAGCCAACCTCTAGTCTTCTAGCAGCTCATCTGTGGTGATCAATGATACAGATATCTCAGCAAAGGCCCAGCAATCACTTGCCTAGCTTTCCACAGGGCTCTAGGGTACACCTGATCAGGTCCCAGGGATGTATCCACCTTTATGCATTTAAACATATCCAGCACCACCACCTCTGTAATATGTACATTTTTCAAGATGTCACTATTTATTTCCCCACATTCTGTATCTTTAATATCCTTTACTACAGTAAACACTGATGCAAAATACACGTTTAGTATCTCCCCCATCTCCTGTAGCTCCACACATGGGTGGCCTTGCTGATCTTTAAGTGGCCCTATTCTTCCCTTGTTACCCTTTTGTCCTTAATGTATTTGTAGAATCCCTTTGGATTCTGCTAAACCCGATTTGCCAAACCTATCTCATGCCCCTTCTTTGCTCTCCTGATTTCCCTCACAGGTATACTCCCACTGCTTTTATACTCTTCTAAAGGATCGCTCGATTTCTGCTGTCTATACCTGACAAATGCTTCCTTATTTTTGACCAAAACCTCAATTTCTCTAGTCTTCCAACATTCCCGACACCTACCAACCTTGCCCTTCACCCGAACAGGAACATACTGTCCCTGGACTCTTGTCTCATTTTTCAATGTTGAAGTATATAAAAAAAAAAGGCCAGAGTGAACATAGGTCCTTTAGAGAATGAGGAATAATATTGGGGAACCAGGAAGTGACAGAGAAGTTGCATAAAGACTTTGCGTCAGTCTTCATGGTGAAGGTTTCAAAACTATTAAACAATTGGGGAGTTCCAGGGAATACAATAAAAATCACCAGTGAAACATATTGGGGAAACCAATGGAGCGAAAACCACCATGCCCCCTGGACCTCATTAAAGGAAGTAGTTACAGAGATAGTGGATGCACTGGAAACAATCTTCTAAGAATCCTTGGATTCTTCAACAGTCTCAGAAGATTGGAAAACTGCCATGGGTAACATCCTTATTTAAAAAGAGAGGGGCAGGAAAAGTGGGTTACTAAGGGCCAGAAATAATGGGAACTGCAGATGCTGGAGAATCCAAGATAACAAAGTGTGAAGCTGAATGAACACAGCAGGCCAAGCAGCATCTCAGGAGCACAAAGGCTGATGTTTCAGGCCGAGACCCTTCATCAGAGAGGGGTGCTGGAATAAATAGGGAGAGGGGGGAGGCGGACTGAAGATGGAGAGAAAAGAAGATAGGTGGAGAGGAGAGTATAGGTGGGGAGGTAGGGAGGGGATAGGTCAGTCCAGTGAAGACGGACAGGTCAAGGAGGCGGGATGAGGTTAGTAGGTAGGAAATGGAGGTGCGGCTTGAGGTGGGAGGAAGGGATAGGTGAGAGAAAGGACAGGTTAGGGAGGCGGAGACAGGCTGGGCTGGTTTTGGGATGCAGTGGGGGAAGGGGAGATTTTGAAGCTTGTGAAGTCCACATTGATACCATTGGGCTGCAGGGTTCCCAAGTGGAATATGAGATGCTGTTCCTGCAACCTTCGGGTGGCATCATTGTGGCACTGCAGGAGGCCCAGGATGGACATATCGTCTGAGGAATGGGAGGGGGAGTTAAAATGGTTAGCGACTGGGAGGTGCAGTTGTTTATTGTGAACCGAGCAGAGGTGTTCTGCAAAGCGGTCCCCAAGCCTCCGCTTGGTTTCCCCAATGTAGAGGAAGCCACACCGGATGCAGTGGATACAGTATACCACGTTGGCAGGTGTGCAGGTGAACCTCTGCTTAATATGGAAAGTCATCTTGGGGCCTGGGATGGAGGTGTGGGGGCAAGTGTAGCACTTCCTGCGGTTGCAGGAGAAAGTGCCGGGTGTGGTGGGGTTGGAGGGGAGTGTGGAGCGGACAAGGGAGTCACAGAGAGAGTGGTCTCTCCGGAAGGCAGACAAGGGTGGGAATGGAAAAATGTCTTGTGTGGTGGGGTCGGATTGTAGATGGCGGAAGTGTCGGAGGATGATGCGTTGTATCCGGAGGTTGGTGGGATGATATGTCAAAACGAGGGGGATCCTCTTGGGGCAGTTGTGGCGGGAGTGGGGTGTGAGGGATGTGTTGCGGGAAATGCAGGAGACGCGGTCAAGAGCGTTCTCGACCATTGCAGGGGGAAAGTTGCGGTTCTTGAAGAATGTGGACATCTGGGATGTGCGGGAGTGGAATGCCTCATCCTGGAAGCAGATGCAGCGTAGGTGGAGGAATTGGGAATAGGGGATGGAATTTTTGCAGGAGGGTGGGTGGGAAGAGGTGTATTCTAGGTATCTGTGGGAGTTGGTGGGCTTGAAATGGACATCAGTTACAAGCTGGTTGCCTGAGATGGCGACTGAGAGGTCCAGGAAAGTGAGGGATGTGTTGGAGATGGCCCAGGTGAACTTGAGGTTGGGGTGGAAGGTGTTGGTGAAGTGGATGAACTGTTTGAGCTCCTCTGGGGTGCAAGAGGCAGCACCGATACAACCAGTCAGCTTACCATCTGTCTTTAAAAAAACTTGAGTCTACAAAAAACATTGCATAGTTAAGCAGAGTCAACATTGCTTCATGAAGGGGAAATCATGCCTGTCAAATTGCTCAGAATTCTTCAGAGGTAATAACTAGGTTATATAAAGGGAAACTAGTAGATTTAATATTTTTGGATTTCAAAGGGCTTTTGCTGCATCTAAAGCTAATCTTTAAAATAAGAGTCCATGGTATTATGGGTGGTATATTAGAATTGATGGAGGATGAGTGGCTCAGTGGTTAGCACTGCTGCCTCACAGTGTCAGGGACCCGGGTTCGATTCTACCCTCGGCAACTGTCTGTGTGGAGTTTGCACTGTGTCTGCTTGCATTTCCTTAGGTGTTCCAGTTTACTCCCACAGTCCATAGATGTGCAGGTTAGGTGGATTGGCCATGCTAAATTGTCTGTTGTGTTCAGGGATGTGTAGATTAGGGGATGGATCAGCGTGGGATGCTGTGTGGGTCAGTTTGGACTTGTTGGACCAAAGGGTCTGTTTCCACAATGCAGGGATTCTATAATTCTATGAAATAATAGAAGACAGAGAATTAGGATAAAGGAGGCATTTTCACCATGGTAACCTGTCACTTGTGACGTGTAGGAGCAATCAGTGCTGGAACCATGAATATTTACAATCTATTTTAATGACTTAGATGAAGAAAGTGAATATAGTACCAACAAATTTATGGATAACATGAAAATAAGTGGGGAGACAAGTAGTGAAGATGCCAGAGTTTATGGAGGAATACAAACAAGTGACTGGGCAATAGCTTGGCAGATGGAATGTAGTATGTGAAGATGTGAGGTTCTGCATGTTTGCAGAGAGAATAGAAAAGCTGAATATTATTTAAATGGAGAGAGACTGCAGAAAGTTGCCGCACAGAGAAATTTGGAGACTCTTGCACATAAAACAGAAAAGACCATATCTAAGATAACAAAGTGTGGAGCTGGATGAACACAGCAGGCCAAGCAGCATCAATGCTTTGTTATCTCGGATTCCCCAGCATCTGCAGTTCCCATTATCTCAAAGACCATATCTAAGTTCAGTGGTTAATAGTGAAGGCAAGTGGACTGTTGGCCCTATTTTATAAAAAGGAAATGAAGTATGATAACAGGGAGGCTTTGCTGAAACAACAAAGCACTAATCACTAAGCACTCCTGCAACACTGTGAGTAGTTTAGTCTCCATAGCTAAGCAAAAGATGCACTGGCATTGAAGGTAGTCCAGAAAAGGTTGATTCCAGGTTTAGATGGATTTTGAGGAGAGGTTTTACCACTTGGGCTTGTACTCATTGCAGTTTAGAAGACTGAGAGGAAACCTTATTGTAACAAGGACACTTGACAGGGTAAATGGATAGAGGTTGTTTATCTTGTTTACGTAGAACCAGAGGGCATAATCTTAGAGTAAGGGGGTCACCAGTTTTAAGACTTAGAGCTGAAAGCTGTCAAACCTGGCCGTCAAGTATATTCAAGACTGTCAGAGACAGACAGATATTAAATCAGTTAGAAAATCATAATTATGGGGAAAAGGCAGGAATGTGAAGTTGAGGATTATCAGATTAGCCATGATCTCATTGAAAGGCAGAGCATACTCAATGGAATGCATGATCCAATTTTTTTTGTTCATTTGTGGGATGTGGGTATTACTGCCTGGCCAACACTTTATGCCCGTCCCTACTTGCTTTTGAGAAGGTGGTGGTGTGCTGCTTTCTTCAACCGCTACAGTCCACCCACAATGCCATTAGGGAAGGAATTCCAGAATGTTGACCCATAACAGTGATGGAATAGCGATATATTTCCAGGACGGTCAGTGGCTTGGAGGGGAACTTGAAGGTAGCAGTGTTCCTATATATCTGTTGCCCTTGTCCTTCTAGATGGAAGTGGTCATGGGTTTAGAAGCTGCTGTCAGAGGATCTTTGGTAAACTTCTGCAGTGCATCTTAGAGATAGCACACACCGCTGCTGGACGGAGTGGGTGCTTATGGAAGTCACGCAAGTGAAGCGGGCTGCTTTGACCTGGATGTTGTCAAGTTTCTTGAGTGTAATTGGGGCTGCACTCATCCAGGCAAGTGGGGAGTAGCCCATCGCACTGCTGACTTGTGCCTTGTAGATGGTGGACAGGCGATGAGGAGTCAGGAGGTGAATTACTCACTGCAATATTCCTAGCTTCTGACCTGCTCTTGTCGCTACTGTGTTTATGGGGTGAGTCCAATTGAGTTTCTGGTCAGTGACAACTCCCAGGATGTTGATAGTGGGGTTTCAATGATTGTAACACTGTTGAATGCCAAGGAACAGTGGTTAGATTGTCTCTTATTTGTGACGGTCATAGCCTGGCATTTGTGTGGAGTGAATGTTACTTGTAACTTGTCAGCCAAGATATTGTCCAGATCTTAGTGCATTTGAAAATGGACCGCTTCAGTGTCTGCGGAGTCATGAATGATGCTGAACATTGTGCAATCATTGGCGAACTTCTGATTTTATGATGGAGGGAAGGTCATCGTTGAAGATAGTTGGGCTGAGGACACAACACTGAGGAACGCCTGCAGAGTTGTCCTGTAGCTGAGATGATTGACTTTCAACAACAATGACCGTCTTCCTATGTGCTAGGTATGACTCCAACCATGGACAGTTTGCCCCCGATACTCATTAATTCCAGTTTTGTGAGGGCTCCTTGATGCCACACTTGGTTGAATACAGCCTTGATGTCAAGGGCTGTTACTCTCACTTCACCTCTGGAATTCTGCTGTTTTGTCCATGTTTGAACCAAGGCTGTAATGAGGTCCAGAACCGAGTGGCCCTGGCCGAACCCAAACTGGGCGTCACACAGCAGGTTGTTCCTACATCTGGTCCTACATCTTATGGTCTTTTTTATCCTGTAGTTACTGTAAAACTATTTCTAAATGTTCATATTTTTGTTTTTATCCTGTTACATGTCGGTTAAGAAGAGTTTGCAATTTTTAAATTATTGTTAAAATGAGGTAGGGTGAATCAATGATGAATCAAAAGTAATATTTAATAAAATTGGAGAAGCAGCAGCAAGCTGGAGGAGGGGGAAATGCTAGGGATATTAAGGCTGGCCCTCTGAGTGGAGACCAAAAATGGTGGATGGCAAGTGAGATGAGCGGTACCAATAGAGAAGAACCAGGAGTAGGAAAAATCTGAGTGTTAGTTTGTTTAAATTTCATTTAAACATTTTTAACGAAAATTGCCAGAAGTAGGTCACATCAGCTGCTGGGAGGAGATCTTAAGGGTTGGAGCAAGGGCTAGGACCAGTGGTTGACAGAAATCACAGTATTGATATTCATATTAGTGAACAGAGGCTGGCCAATTAAACTTGTATAAACATAAGGAGTGTAATATTAGAAATATATTATATGGATATCAATAAATTATGTTCATACCTGAAGACTATTGGTTTTAGTGGTGGGTCAATGAAAAGTTACCTTACTGTTCAACTCCCACTGTAGAGAGTTGAGCATAAAATCTTGAATGATATTCCAGTACAATACGGAGGGATACTGTGCAGTCAGACGTTCTTCTTGCAGACGATAAGTTAAAGCTCCATTTGCCTTCTCAGTTGAATAGAAAATATCCCATGACATTATTTTGAAGAACAGTAAAGGAGTTTTATTCCGTTTTATTCCCAACATACATCATCAAAATGTTTTTGATTATTTGATAATTACCTCTATGCTTTCCATGTGATCGCGCTGTTAACACATTGGCTGCAGTCTTTCCTACCTCATAACTGACTGCATGCCAAAGCTAGTTCATTAACCCCTAATTTTCAACTGTATGGACAACGGAAATTGAGGAGGGGTGCTGCACTGCCATTCAGTGTAATTGTATAGCATGATACCACAATTGGATTTGTTGTTGTTAAAATGGTAATAAAAGGTTCTGTTATTATAAATGCATCAACGGATAGAGAATGGCTCAAGCATTGTGGCACTATAACAGTCATGTCAGCAGAAAGTGTACGCTATAGGAAAACTATAGTTAAGCAAAAACCTGACAATTGTTCTCATCAAATTGTACCTTATAGACAATACCCCAGTCACCACCATCACCTTCCATGGGTATGCCCTGAGCCAGAGGTGGCCACCAGTGTCCGAGCTGGTTGAGCCCTAAAGGAAATTGCTGCTAAATTGGGACTGAAGCAGTTGGTATGGGAACCAAGAAAAGGGGAAAACATAGCCTCATTCTTACTTGTCTGCCTTCCAAAGATGCATCTGTCTGTGACAGTATCAGTGGGAATGTGGAGATTAAGTTCTATCTTCACATTGAGAATATCCTCCATTGTATTACTTTGCACTACCACTGTGCTAAATTGGATAGTTTCCAAAAAGATATAGCAACTTGAATGTGCACTTGTTTGAAGCTCTGTAGATCACCCCCCAACAGCAGAATTATATTCAACACAATTTGTGACCTCATGGCGTGAAATATCTTTCATTCTACCATTATCATCAAGCCAGAAGATCAACCCTGGTTCAGTCAACACTGCAGGAGCTGTGTCAGGAGCAACACCAGGCATACATAAAAATGAGTCAACTTCTCGAGCTATAAAAACCACCTGCATGTCAAACAGCGTAAGCAATAAATTAGATCAAAATGCAGACCAGTCACATCCAGTCACAAATGGTGGTTGGCAACTAAATAACTCACCGGAAGAGGGGTCTCCACAAATATTTCCAACCTTGATGACAGTTTGGGGGGAGGGGGTTGCTGAGGACATCAGTGCCAAATTATTTAGGTAGAAGTGCTGAATGAATGATGCATTTCACCCACCTCTGCATGTCCTCCGCATCACAGATGTCAGTTTTCAGCTAATATGATTTATTCCATATGATATCAAGAAAATGCTGAAGGCACCAGATACTGCAAAGGCTCTGTGTCCTGTTAATATTCCAGCAGTACTGAAGGTTTGTGCTCCAGAATTTGTCATGCCTCTAGCCAAGCTATTTGAATATTGCTATAATGCTGGCAATTTAGAAAATTAGAGAAGTATGTTCTATATACAAAAAAGCAGGACAAATCCAACCTAGCAAATTACCACCCCATCAGTTTACTCTTGATTGTCAGAAAAGTGATGGAAAGGATCATCAAACAGTGCTATCAAGCAGTATGTGATTGTCAATAACCTACTGACTAATGCTCAGTTAGGGATCTGCAAGGACCACTCAGCTAATTTCATTGTGGCTTTTTCTTTAAATGTGAATGAAAGAAGTGACGCGAGACCCTTAACATTAAGACGGTATTTGATTAAGTGTAGTGTCAAGAAATTCTAGCAACATTACAGTGACTAGGAATTGGGGATAGCTCTCCACTAGTTCTAGTCATACCTGGCACAAAAGATGACGGTATTGTTTGTTGAAAGTCAGTAATTTCAAATCTACGACATCACAGCAAATGTTATGTCCTAGGTCCTAGTTTCATAGCTATTTCATAAATAATCTGCCTTCTATCATAAAGTTAAAACTGGAAATGTTCACTGATGATTGCACAATGATTCACATCAACATTGACTTCTCAGAGACTGAAGCGGCCCATATTCAAATGCAGCAAGTCCTGGACAATGTTCAAACTTTGGTATTAAGTGGCAAGTAGTATTTATACCACACAAGCTTCAGGCAATGAGCATCTTCAACAAGAGAGAATCTAATGATTGTCCCTTGACATTCAATGACATTACCATCACTGAATTCTCAGCGTTAACATCCTGAGGGTTACTTTTGACCAGAAAGTGAACAAGTCTCGCCATTTAAATACTGAAGCTACAACAGCAGATCAGCAGTAAAGAACCCTGCAGTGAGTAACTCATCTCCTGATTCTCCAAAGCCTGTCTACCATCTACAAGGTACAAATCAGGTGTGTGATGGAATACTTCCACATGCCTGGATAGGTGTAGCTCCAACAGCACTCAAGCAACTTGAGACACGTCCAGGGTAAAGCAGCATGCTTGATTGACACAACATCCACAAAGATTCACTCCTTCCACCACCAACATGCAGTAGGAGCAATGTGCACCATCCATAAGATACACTGCAGAAATCCATCAAGGCTTCTTTGAAGCACCTTCAAAACCAACGACCACTACCAACAAGGAGGACAAGGGCAGCAGAGTACAGGGGAACACAACAGCCTTATGAGCATCCCTCCAAGCCACTTGGAAGCATATTGCTCTCCCTTCACTGTCAGTGGATCAAAATCCTAACACATCTTCTCCCAAGTACATCCAGCTTAAATGGTCTGCAGTGGTTCAAGACGGCAGCTCACCACCGTCTTCTCAAGGGCAATTGGGGATGGGCATTAAATCCTGGTCCAGCAAGTGAATCCTGCATCCCTTAAAGGCATGAAAAAAAATTCAGATAAACAGACGTTTTACATTAATAGTTGCCCAACCAAGATGGAAACATCACTTGGCTGTTCAGTCACTGAACAGAAATGTTAGAGCAATCAAAACAATCTGTCTACTAATCTCATTAAATTTGACTTTCATTTGTTGAGATGCCAGTCCCAAAAAAAGTGTAGAAAGTAAAATATACACAATAACATCACAGAAATTTGATTTTGCCTCTTAGTATTTTTGCTTAATAAATTACTAAATTACTTATTTCATAATTTGCATTTTATTGAAAAGCTAATTAGATTGAGGAAGTGATAGAGAAAACAATACTTAAACATAGCTTTTAAAAGGTGAAGAATTGATCCTCAAAGGTGTACATATTGTGAACTGCTTATGTGGAACAGATATCAGGGTGCCATTACACAGTTGTTGCTAATCTATCGATAGTTATGACTCCTGTTTCAATAATATTACGTGTTGTCATCCCTGCTATTCATCAATCAGACAAATAATATTTACTTGTATTATGACAGGCTGTCAGGTAAATATCTTTGAAGTAAAAAAGTTTCCAATTTGCATTTCAGGAACGGCATGCTCTTATTGTATTTAGTATAGTTCTGGCAGAACACATTGACTGAAACAGATTTTGATGGCTAGCGAGTTTTGAGAAGATTTGTAGCTCAGGTTGAGGTTCTGGATGTGAGTTTGCTCAGTGAGCTGGAAGGTTCGTTTTCAGACGTTTCGTCACCATTCTAGGTAACATCATCAGTGAGCTAGCCACAAAAAGACATGATCCACTATCACTCGTATCCTTACATACAGATGAGGAAGGACACCACTTTGATTGGGACAACACATCCATCCTAGGACAAGCCAGAGACATGCATGAAATTCCTAGAAGCATGGCATTCCAACCGGGACTCCATCAACAAGCACGTTGGCTCCAAATCAATATACCATCCTCTGAGAAAAAGAACAGGAAATGACATCACCAACACAGGAAATGACATCACCAACCCAAGGAAGCCTGAACAGATAAATAGAAAGCAGGACATAACACCAGCGCTTCACTGGAGGCTCACTGTTGATGTTACCTAGAATGGTGAGGAAACATCTGGGAACAAATCTTCCAGCTCGGTGAACCAGCTTACATCCGGAACAAAATAAAGACCCACTCTTTTGTGGACCAATAAGAGGAGAGCGCGACTGTGTTGGAGGTGGAAGGAAGATGGTGGAAGGAAGATGTCGGGTTGGCTGTGCACCCTTGCAACTGGTGGATCTTAATGCTGGCTTCGGCCTAACGCTGGTTCAGGGTTGCAGCCAACCTGCAACGATGGCTGCAGCGAGTGCTCGTGCCCCGGGTCAGGGGGTCTGGAACACCATCCGTGTTTCCGTGAAGAAGGTGGATGAAGGTGCACCTGTGGACCGCACTTTCTTCGTGAAGAGGGTCCTGTTGGACAGTTGTGGGTTCACTGCTGCGGACATTTACTGCCTGCAGGATTTCCCTGGAGGAGGTTTTTATGAGGTAACCTTCAGGAGTGCCAAGCTTTGAAGGAGAAAGGAGGTGAGGGCCCCCTCTCCGAACTGACCACTGTCCCACTGTTCGTGATGCCGGTGCAGTGGAGCCGTATGGTGACTGTACACATGTACAACCAGACGTGCCAGCAGTTGATGTCCTGACCTTCCTCGGAAGGTACGTGAAGGTGGAAGGGGACCGAACCAACATCATGGACCACTTCGGAATCTGGACCAGTAAGAGGCAGGTCAGGGTGATGCTGAGGATGGGCTCGGATGGGAACATCGTACACCCACCATCCAGCTTCACAATCGGCCCGTACCACCTGTCCTTCGTGCAGAAATTTTTGAAACGAAACACCTTTGACCACAAGGCCATCAGGCAGTGGTCAGCACATAGTATCCTCGAGACCCTTCAGGAAAAGGAGAGGGTGGATCCCGTTGTGTAGTTCCCCACGCAGACTGCCAAAGTCGTTTGCCAGAATGCCTCATTGCCAGAACTTTCAAATGAGCACAAGGACATTGCTTGGCTGGCAGTGAGAGGGGCTCTGCCAGTGAGATCCTTCATGCATGCCCGGAATCTCTGTGCCACCACATGCTGCCCTGCAGGTGGCTTGGGGCGGGGGGGGGGTGTTGAGACTGTCGATCACCTCCTTCTGGAGTGTGCCTATACGCAGGAGGTCTGGAGGGGGATGCAGTGGTATTTGTCGAGGTTCATCCCGAGCAGCTCCGTGACGTGGGACTCTGTGCTGTACGGGCTGTTTCCCGGGACGCACACCGAGACCAACATCAACTGCTCCTGGAGGACCATCAATGCGGTGAAAGACGCTCTTTGGTCTGCCCGCAACTTGCTGGTCTGCCAGCTGAAAGAACTGACCACGACCGAGTTTTGCAGACTGGCGCACTCCAAGGTCCAGGACTACGTGCTGAGGGACACTCTAAAGCTTGGGGCAGCCGCTGTCAAGGCGCAGTGGTGAAAGACCACGTTATGAAACCCCTCGTCCAGAATAGAAAAAAGGGCCCTATCTGGTAACTGGGCCCAGCTAGCGCCTTCCCCAACTGGTCAGGGGGCCAACGGGGACTGTGCGGGGAGACAACTGCCGGGGTATTTTCTTTGCTTTGTTTCTTTTCTTCTTTGTTTTGTGTTTTTCCTTTAGTTGGTGTACGTACCCCCCTGGGTAACCCGGAGTGGCTTGCATGACTGGGTAGGTGTATAAATATGTTTTATTTTTTGTACATCTTATGAATAAAGTATATTTTTTCAATTAAAAAAATGGTGATGAAACGTCTGAAAACGAACCTTCCAGCTCAGTGAGCAAACTCCCATCCAGATTTTGATGGCATTTCCAATGCAGCTATTGGCAAATCATACCCCTTGCTCTACTGATTCCACACATGCTTAATACTAGAATAGCGAATGAAACCTGAATTTTCAGCAATATTTGGCTTGATAGAAAGTGAACATGCGCTCCTTGAGGAAAGAAGTGATGCTAATCAGGACTGCCTGCAGTCAGGCCACACAATGTTGAAGACTAATAATTGGCATTGATGAGTAATCTGCATTCAACATTTTTTTTTCAGATTCACTTGCTTTGTTTGTTGTATCATTGAGGAAACCTGATAAGACAAAGATGCAGAGATAATGGGAACTGCAGATGCTGGAGATTCCAAGATAATAAAATGTGAGGCTGGATGAACACAGCAGGCCAAGCAGCATCTCAGGAGCACAAAAGCTGACGTTTCGGGCCTAGACCCTTCATCAGAGAGGATGCACTGTGTATGAATATTGCTTCTATGATTTGTGTAACTTGTAATCTAAACAATAAATAGCAACTCTCACACTCTCTCAACTCCGTGTTGAAGCAATTCAGCAAGTTGGCATCCATCACATGAGATGACAATCTGTCCCAGTGTTTCACTGTTTCCTAGAAAAAGAACCACCTAACATCCAGTTGTTACAGAGATAGTAGGAACTGCCAATGCTGGAGAATCTGAGATAACAAGGCGTAGAGCTGGATGAACACTGCAGGCCAAGCAGTATCAGAGGAGCAGGAAAGCTCATTTTGGGCTGAGACTCTTCAGAAAAATGGTTGATTGCTATTAAAACAGCATGTTTTATTGTTAAAACATGCAGAACGTACAGGCTATCCATTCCCATAAACATGTTTTACCATTCAGTGAGCTTATGGATTATTTGTATCTAACTCCATTTAGCTGCTTTTGCTTCATGTCATTTTATACCCACATCTAGTGAAATCTATCTGTCTCAGATTTAAAATGATTCATTACATAGGATATATAAAATACATTCCCTGCACAGGTATATGCCTTGCATTCAATGAGACCATGTCAGTGTTTGTTTCATTTGAGTCTCTTCAGTTCTTGTCTCCTCTCAATCAACCATTCTAATTATTTGTTCTCTTTGTTGGCATATGCTTGTTGAAAGTCACCTTAAATAGACCTATACAGTTTGTATTGTCAATCTGAACACGGTATTTGAAGTTTAGATAACTAAGATTCGACTCAGGCTCAGCATAACGGTAGTCACCTCAGTCTTTAGAACATAGAAAAGTACAGCACAGTACAGGCCCTTCCGACCACGATGTTGTGCCGTGGAATAATCCTAATCCAAAAATAAAATAACCTAACCTACATTCCCCTCAATTCACTGCTGTCCATGTGCATGTCCAGCAGTCGCTTAAATATCACTAATGACTCCGCATCCACGACTACCACTGGCAAACTATTCCATGCGCTCACAACTCTCTGGGTGAAGAACCTCCCTCTGACATCTCCTCTATACTTCCTCCTAACGCCTTAAAACTATGACTCCTTGTGGCAGTCAATCCTGCCCTGGGGAAAAGTCTCTGGCTATCGACTCTATCCATGCCTCTCATTACCTTGTACACCTCGATCAGGTCACCTCTCTTGCTCCTTCTCTCCAGAGAGAAAAGTCCGAGCTCAGTCAACCTCTCCTCGTAAGACAAGCCCTCCAGTCCAGGCAGCATCCTGGTAAACGTCCTTTGCACCCTCTCCAAAGCCTCCACATCTTTCCTATAATAGGGCGACCAGAACTGGACACAATATTCCAAGTGTGGTCTCACCAGGGTTTTGTAGAGCTGCAGCATAACCTTGTGACTCTTAAACTCGATCCCCCTGTTAATGAAAGCCAAAACACCATATGCTTTCTTAACAACCTTATCCACCTGGATGGCAACTTTGACGGAGCTATGCGCTTGAACACCAAGATCCCGCTGTTCCTCCACACTGCCAAGAATCCTACCTTTAATTCTATATTCAGCATTTAAGTTTGACCTTCTAAAATGCATCACTTCGCATTTATCCAGGTTGAACTCCATCTGCCATTTCTCAGCCCAGCTCTGCATTCTCTCAATGTCTTGCTGAAGCCTGCAATAGCTCTCGATACTATCAACGGCACCTCCAACCTTTGTGTCATCAGCAAACATACTAACCCACCCCTCAACCTCCTCATCCAAGTCATTTATAAAAACTACAAAGAGCAGAGGCCCAAGAACAGAGCCCTGCGGGACACCACTCAGCACTGACCGCCAGGCAGAATACTTACCATCTACAACCACTCTCTGCCTCCTGTCAGCCAACCAATTCTGAATCCAGACAGCCAAATCACCCAGTATCCCATACCTCCTGACTTTATGAATGAGCCTGCCGTGGGGAACCTTGTCAAATGCCTTGCGGAAGTCCATGCACACCACATCCACTGCCCGACTCTCATCAACCTGTCTCGTGACCTCCTCAAAGAACTCAATAAAATTTGTAAGGCATGACCTGCCCCTCACAAAGCCATGCTGACTCCCTTTAATCACGCTATGCTTTTCCAAATAGTCATAAATCCTATCCCTCAGAATTCTTTCCAAAACCTTGCTGACCACAGACATAAGACTGACTGGTCTGTAATTTCCAGGGATTTCCCTAATCCCTTTCTTAAAAAGAGGAACAACGTTTGCCTCCCTCCAATCTTCCGGTATGACTCCCGTGGAGAGTGAGGAAGCAAAATCTTCGTCAGCAGCTTAGCAACCTAGGATAAATCTGGTCTGGCCCTGGGGACTTATCAATCTTAATGTTTGCCAAAATTTCCAGCACATCAACTTCCTCAATCTTGATCTGTTCAAGCACGTTTCCCTGCTCCTCAAAGTTCTCATTCACAACAAGGTCCCTTTCCTTAGTGAAAACCGAAGCAAAAAACTCATTTAGGGCTTCCCCTATCTGCTCAGACTCCACACACAAGTTCCCTACGCTATCTCCCTACCTTCTCCCTGATCATTCTCTTATTCCTCACGTAAGAGTAAAATGCCTTTGGGTTCTCCCTAATCCTTCCTGCCAAGCCTTTTTTGTGCCCCCTCCTAGCCCTCCTCAGTCCACTTTTGAGCTCCTTCCGAGCAAGCCTTCTAATCCTCTAAAGCTGTGCTAGACCCTTGCTTCCTCTACTGTACGTACGCTGCCTTTTTCTTTTTGACAAGAAGCACCTCTGTACCCGTCATCCAAGGCTCCTTAATCTTACCCCTTCTTACCTGTCTCAGGGGAACAAATTTATTAATCACTCACAACTGCTCCTTAAACAGTCTCCACATGTCTGCTGTGCCCTTTCTGTGGAACAATTGCTCCCAATCTGTACTTCCCAACTCCTGTCTGATAGCGTCATAGTTTCCTTTACCCCAGTTCAATATCCTTGTGGAATTCCACTTTGTGGTCGTGACACTATCCACCAATTATTTGGTACTATGTATTTTTCTAACAAGTTATTAAATGTGATGATTCCTTTGCTATCTCTTCCCCAGAATATTTTAAAATATGTGGATGTAATGCTTTTCAAACAGGAATTACGTCATCCTATTGTTGGTTCAGTATGTCCTGTTATCTTAAATATAATTATCTCTGACATTAACTTGTGTTATCATTTAATATTACATCTGTTCTATCACCCTGATAAATACCAAAGCAAAACAATGATTTAATATTTCTATTCTTTATCATTATCTGTTACCCTGTGTTCTTTAATGCCCTTTTCTCTTTAGAGCCTAATTTATTTATTCACGTACCAGTGAAACATTTTACAGTTTTGTTTTGTTTCTTGCTAATTCAATTTCATAATTCAACCTACCTGTCTTTTTTCTATTTCTCTCTTAACCTCTTCGTGATCTTTCTTACCGTATATTACTGTGATGTCTATGTACTTAATGGATGCTATTTAATCCTCAGTTATTCCCTTTGGTCTAATCATTTGTGGAGTTCTATTAGTGTTTACCTTATTCCTTTAGGAAAATATTTTCCCTACACAACGTTGAAAGTTAATTTAAATGATTTCCACCGATTTTTTTTGCCTAGTTTGTCGTCCCAAGTTCCATTCTCTGTCCCTCAAAGGCAGTTTCATTTCAATCCATTAATTTAGTTTATGTCTGTTCTGTATTGGGCAGTTATTAGACTTTAGTCTGAGCTAAGAACGTATGAACTCATCGAAACAGTTGGGGAGGTTTTTATTCTGAAGTTGTGTACTCAGCTGTCAAAGCTCAAACTAGTCTGAACAAGCCCACAAGCACTGGCTGACCATTCATCAGTATCATGTGATTCACTCTTAAAGAGACACTGTCCCAACATATAAACCAACCACAGTACAACTTTAACAATGCCCATCTCTAACATCATCTTAAAATAGAATAGATATGGCCACTTGCTGAAAATTTGCGCTACTCTTATTTCTGTTATGTGCTCTGGTCCATTTTCCATTGCTAGATCCAAGTGAAAATCTTCCCCTTTGAACTTTTGCACATTATGGATTACAAAGGAGATCAGAGATAATGGGAACTGCAGATGCTGGAGAATCCGAGATAACAAAGTGTGGAGCTGGATGAACACAGCAGGCCAAGCAGCATCTTAGGAGCACAAAAGCTGACGTTTCGGGCCTAGACCCTTTTCTGATGAAGAGCTTTTGAGCTCCTAAGATGCCCCTTGGCCTGCTGTGTTCATCCAGCTCCACACTTTGTTATCATGGATTACAAAGGAGTTCTGCAGGCATTGTACTAGCTTCCCTATCCCTTTAACCTACCTAATATTAGGGGAGTTGAAATCGCCCATGATTATTATTCTCTGTTTTCACAATTGCCTCATTTTAATTTCCACGTTTCTTTTAATGCCCAGTTGGGTTTTCTGTGAACTGAAACAAAAACATTCCAATCCATAGGTTTCTCTAAGCAAAAATCAATTCTTAGTTCTTTAAAATCAAAAGCATCTCATGCATTTCAATTGCTGTCTCCAATTCAAAGCTCTCACAATCCAGATAAGCTTACAATATCACTTAAGGAAGGCCAGTCACCTGCTGTCGGACACACAAACCCATCTACCAATGTTTTATCAACTCATGTAACGCAACAATGGGTCTTTTGCATTGTCATACTATTGTAATTATAGGGTTCCAAATCTTGTATTTTTTTTAAAGAAATAGACGTAGCATCTGAAAAATAACTGTCAGATGTCATATGGCTGATTCTTGTTGATTCAGTGAGAAAAGGCAGGCAGGCTGTGTCTTATATCATTAGCTATCTCAAAGCAAACCGTTTGGAACATGGTTTCGCCTTGAACAATGCAATGTGTTCTTCAAGATGTGAAAATTCAAAAACTTACAGGACAAGCAAATAGCCAAAAGAAACCCCGAGGGAGACTTCCAGCATCGTTGACCTTGCTTTGAGGAACAAGATTCATCAAAAGCTAATATAGCAGCCATCTTAGGTTTGATCTGTAGACGTAATTTTAAATAGAAGTCATCAGGAATGTCTAAGAAACAACTTCAGGAAGTGAGCTTGCAGCTCAAAGAGAGAAAGACGGTCAAAAATCAACTGCAGTTCTGCCAAAACAGCGCTGTAACCGCAGAACAAGTGAGAAAGCGACAATCTTTTCTCTCTCTCTCTCTCTCTCTCTCTCTCTCTCTCTCTCTCTCTCTCTCTCTCTCTCTCTTCCTCCTCCTCCTCCTCCTCCTCCTCCTCCTCTCTCTGTCAAAGCCTGCTGTATTTAATATGTGTGCAGGTACAAGCAACTCCTAACAATACAATGACAGAAGCTATTTCAGCGAGTGAATTCTGACTTCAAATTTTCAACCACTTGGCTTTGAAGAGAGACAACTTCAATCAAAAAATGGGCCTGCAACAGTGATGGACTGAACTGCCTTCCATTTTTATGATTAACTTTCATGTATATAAACTTTTAATTTTTGTATCTACATCTTATCTAATAATTATATAAAATTTTTACTTCGTAACCTTCAGCGATAATTTTGCAATGAACTAACCTTTCATATTAGAGACAAAAAAAACTGCAGATGCTGGATTCAAAGGTAGGCAAACAGAGGACTGGAAGGACAGAGGAAGCCAGGCAGCATCTGGAGGAAAGGAATTTTGGGTATTACCCTTCTTCAGGACCTAAGAGATGAGATTTGTGGGTCAGCATTATGCGGAGATGATGGGTCGGCCGGGGTAGTTGGTTTTGTGGATTTTGAGGAGCGGGTAGAACTGGGCAGAGCAGGGCTGGGGGTCCATAAGGCTGAAGGCAGTGGAGGGCAGAGTACTGGAGATGATGAGCTCATGGGAAATGTGGCTTGATGGACCATGGTGAGGTCATGGTGAAGGGGGAGGTAGGAAGTGGTGTCGGAGAGTTGGCATTCAGCCTCTGCAACATAGAGGTCCATCGTCCAGACCACCACCACCCTCCCTCTGTCAGCATGTTTGATACTGAAACACGAATTGGTGCAGAGAGAGTGCAGCACTGCACATTTGGAGGGGATGAAGTTGGATTGGGTGAGAGGGTTGGAGAAATCGAGGTAGTGATGTCACATATGTAGTTAGCAATAAAGAGTTCCAGGGCGGGTAAGAAGCCGTGACGAGAGTGTCTAAGAGGAGAATGGAGGTTGGAGGTGGGGGAAGGGGTCCTCAGAGGGTGTTTGGGAGCCTTTATTGAAGAAGTAGGCATGAAGGGGAAGGCAGTGGAAGAAGAGTCCCACATCATGGCAGACTTGGAACTCATTGATGGGGGGTGTGAAGGGGCACAAACAACAGCCCCTTCTGAGGACAGAGCATTTCACCTCAGAGAGTTCAAGGTCAGGGGGAATGATGAATATGTGGCAAGATTGAGGGATGGGGTTTTGGGGGGGCTTTCAAGGAGGCTGAAGGAGAGAAGGGGAGAAGGGTGGTAGCATGTCATGGGTGAAGGTAAGATGTGGTGTGGTGGGGGTGAGTAGTTGTGGGAGGAGCAATGGATGGAGGATTGGATGGGAGGAGGGGTGTGGGAGAGATGAGGTAGGGAGGAGAAGTGGAGGGGTAGGGTATATTGTGGGGGTGAACAGAGGAGGAGGGAGAGATGTGCTGATTAGCTGCAGGTGGGTAGTAGGACCCAGGAGTGACCCTGGGATAGGAGTCCATGTGTTGATTGGAGAGTGGAGGCGAAAGTTGTAGGGAAGTTGAGGCAGGGCCCAGACCTTTCAGCAGCGGAATCCGGGGCAGTGTGTAAGGAGTCACCCAGAGCAGAGACAAAGTTTGAAGGTGAGTTCCAGTTGATGGTTATGGAGGCTTGGGTGCTGAACCGGAGCCTGAAGCGGCATCTGAAACAGAAGTGGCATCAGACTGGAGGGGCCTGGTGCTGGATGAGGTCTGCACATATGTAATGATGGCAGCAGTATTGGGGGGCCTGGAAGTGGCCAGAAACAGGGAGCAGATTTTGAATGGTGAATGGGTTCACTGACTGGAGGTGAGTAGAGGAGAGTCTTGCAAACTTACAATTTTTAATGTTTGATATGAAACAGAAAAGGCTTTTGTTGAGTGTGTGGATTCTGCATTGAATATAGAAGAGAAGAGGTCCTCCGCAAGTTTGAGAAAGGGAGGCCTTAAGCTGGAGGAGGAATGAGGACGGGGTGTGGAGGTGCCAGTGCATTGCAGAGAGGGTTGAGCGGGAGAATCTGAAGAGAGAATTGTTTATGGGGTCATTGACGGTGTTGTTAGTATGGAGCATTGAAGGTAGGCCCAAACTTGAGAGTTTAAAATATACTGTAGGCCTTGAGGGATGAGATGGTTGCAAAGACAGGAGCTGAGGACTGTATTAGTGATAATGGGAACTGCAGATGCTGGAGAATCCAAGATAATAAAGTGTGAATCTGGATGAACACAGCAGGCCAAGCAGCATCTCAGGAGCACAAAAGCTGACGTTTCGGGCCTAGACCCTTCATCAGATGCCTGCTGTGTTCATCCAGATTCACACTTTATTATCTTAGACTGTATTAGTGGTTTGTTTCACAGTGTAGTTGAGGAGCTGGAGGGCTGAAGAGGTACAGCAGTGTGGCAGTGAGAAATGGACTCATCTTGTTCAAAACTAAAATTTTACTGCTAAATTACTAACACTAAATTTTGGTTATATTTTAAATTGAAAAACTCAAAAACTAAAAAGGGCTGAATAAGTTCTTGGGCAGTGCTGTAGTCACACTTGGTGGTTACAGTAATAATTTTATGTTTTTGTCTACACTAATTATTATTCTGTGGTACAATAGTCTCATAATCAATTGTCCTAAGTGTGCAATTAAAACTTCACTCTAGATTTCGTTTCTTAGCATTGCTGATGAATCTTCAGAGATCTCAAAATATCAAAATCATTTTCTTATATTAAGTTCTTTAATCCTTTTTCCTGATGTGTGGGTGTATATTGATCTTTCACTTTGCCTCATCATAACACTGCATGTTTGTGCTGTTGTCTTCTCTTTCTCTTTTTAAGCCAGCACTGCATAGTTCTGCAAAGTATTTAGAAATTAGTGCTGATTAAATGCATGAAGTCCAACTGTAACTTCAAATTTTTTAATGAAATATATATGCCCAGTAGAGGATTGTGTTTCTGTATAAAGTATTGACGTATATCTTTTCTCTTTGGTGAGGTTGTGATTGCCATCAGATTGGCAAATACTCATGTCAAACAGAACAAGTTCATTTACAAAGTGGTGATTTCTAAAAGATAATATGAATGCCAGAGCATGTAAATTTTCAGATCACTGAAACCTAAGTTTATACATTAGATACATAGACCAGAAACAGGCCATTTTGTATACATTCAAGTCTCCTTTTAACTCTTCTCATCTAAATAAAAACCATCTGTTCACTTCTCTATCAAATGCTTCTCAAGTTTTGCTTTAAATGTATCTGCAATATTCAAAACAACTACCCTGATTGTATTGTCTTCTACATCCTTGCCATACTTTGGGTGAAGATGTTTCTTCTGAATTTCATATTGGATATCTTGATGTCTGTCACATATTGGGATATGGACCATCTGCAGGTAGTTGGGATTAGTTTAGAATGGCATCATGATTGGCGCAGATCGCTTGGGTCAAAGGGCCTATTCCCGTGCTGTACTTCTCAATGTTATACTAATGGCCTCCAGTTATGCCATTCCCACAAAAGAAAACATTCAATGTGTATTATATTAAAATTTTATGGAATCTTAAACACCTCCTTTCGACCTATCCTCAGCCTTCTTTTTCATTTAAGCCTAACATTGCCTTCCTCATAGATATATCCACACATTTCTGGTGTCATCTTGTAAGTCGCCTAAGAAGCCTCGCCAGTGCTTCCTATAAAATGGTAATCAGATTTGGAGGCCTCTCTGATGAAGGGTCTAGGCCTGAAACGTCAGCTTTTGTGCTCCTGAGATGCTGCTTGGCCTGCTGTGTTCATCCAGCTCCACACTTTGTTATCTTAGCATAGCTTTTGTTCTTTTCAATTCAGTACTTCTAACAATAAATCTTAATCCCTGGCTTGCTGTTTTTATGGCTTTCCTAACCTGTGGTGGAATTTTGTGATTGATATACTTTGAGAGAGTGAAGTAGGTGCGGGTAAGGAAATTCATCCTCTCGCAAACGTAATAGTTTAATCTTTTAAATGAATGGATTTCAATGTATTTTGATGAAACATAGAAACAGAGTTATAATATTAATACACAGACAATTCAGATTTCAATTAAGCCAAACAAAACAAACATATTATTCAGTTGATAAATATGACTGCTTTTGACATGTTTATTAAATTGATAAATAGCATTGTAAAAATGATATCAAAATGAAAAAAAAATCTTTGGGAACATCCTATTGGTGACATCTACGAGGAAGGAGGGAGGTAATGTGTTTTGTGTTTTTGCCTGAGGTAAAGTAATTTTAGAAGTTATAAATCCAGAATGCTTTTATAAATTTTTCAGACCCATAATTTACCCTATTGGATGTATGAAAGACAGTCCTTTTTTGCTAATCAGGTAATGTTTGATAACTGAACAATATATAATATATTCCCACAGGAACATAATACCTGATGTTCTGGGAAGTAATTCCAGTCATTTGGAATGGTGCACATGGAATTATAGTTTAAATTGTTAATACCTAAATGAGTGCCCTCTGGGACTTTTCATCTAGTTACCTTCCACAGGTCAGCTATTCATGACACACCAATGATTATAAGTAGAATAAAAATACCCAGAGCAATAGAGATATACAGCACGGAAACAGATGCTTCAGTCCAACTTGTGCATGCTGACCAGCTTTCCTAAGTAAATCTAGTCTCATTATCCATCAGGTAGCCCATATCTCTTTAAGCCCTTCTTATTCATATACCCATTCAGATAACTTTTTAAATGTTGTAATTCTACCAACTTCCACCACTTACTCTGGCAGCTCATTCCTTAAATGCAGCACCCTCTGCATGAAAATATTGTCACTCAGGTCCCTTTTAAATTTTTCTCCTCTCACCTTAAACCTATGCCCTCTAGTTTTGGACTCCTCCACCGTGGGGAAAAGACTCCCTTTATTTACCCTATCCATGCCCCTCATGATTTTATAAACTTCTATAAGGTCACCCCTCAGCCTCCAATGCTCCAGGGAAAATAACCCCTCCCTATAGCTCAAACCCTCTAACCCTGGCAACATGCCTATAAATCTTTTCTGAACTCTTTCAAGTTTCACAACATCTTTCCAAGAGCAGGGAGACCAGAATTGCATGCAGTATTCCAAAAGTAGCCGAACCAATGTCCTGTACCTGGAAGTCATTTATTCTGTTCCTTTAAGATTTATGGCATTTCCATATGCTTACCTTGCATGAGTGGGTTTCATCAACCTCAAGAAAGCTGCAAAATGTGAATCACATAAAATCATAACATTTATCTTTTTAAGTCAAGGGAGAGAACTTCATTCAATTTTTACATTGAATATTCAGTTGAATTACAGCAAATCACAGGAGGATTTCAGTGAAATTAAAGGATGCATCTAATAAGAAAGGTCTGTACTGTTAAAATTCCGTGCTATGTTTCATGGAACTGTTTTACACCCAGTAAAATTATATACACAGGTCTCATAGATTTCCTCATTTATATATCCATGGGATCCATGATTGGCATACATTTGGTGCAGCATGAATGTGATCAGTTTGGAGCTTATGGAAATTAAACTGCAGCCTTTAAAACTCTGTGCAACGCTGACTTACAGTTAATGTCATTGCATGTCCTAATATTTTCCTGGTACTTTGTAAGAAGGCTTAACAGCGGGGCACTGCAGACAAACTAGGGATAAAATGTTGTAATTTTATAGGCTCAGATTTGCAAGCTTCCCTCGAGGAAATTGAGATTGAGGCACACAGAGAACTTTGACAAACCTGCTAGAACTGCCTCACATCACCTAAGGTAAGCATAACCATCGCATCATTTAGGATAACTGAATGTATGCTACGTACTGCAGAGTCCCTCCAAAACTGATCAACTTCTTATTTCAAAAACATACTTTATTCATTAAACAATCTATATGTACATACATAGTCATTAGAGCCGTTCAGTTCTGTACAGATTTTGCATAGCAAGTAAAACAATTCTTGGAACTGACATTCCTTGTGGTTGCAAAGACCAAAGACCTTTTTCTGCATAAGGCCTTTTTCTTAAATATGCAGGACTCTATTTACAGCCATTTTGAGGCAACAAGAGAATCTGACAACATTATATTTTGGTAGAAAAAGACCTTAGACGATGGTCTTTCCCCATTGAGCCCTGGTGTCAGCTGCTCCAAGTTTTAGTGCGCCCCTCAGCATACAGTTTTGGACCTTGGAAGTGCCAGTCTGCAACACTCAGTTGCGGTCAACTCTTTGATCTGGAAGCCCAACAAGTTTTTGGCAGACAAAAGAGCAACTTTCACTGAGTTGACCATCTTCCAGGCGTAGTTGATGTTTGTTTCGGTAAATGCCCTGGGGAACAGACCATAGAGCATGGAGTTCTGCCTCATGGAGCTGCTTGGGACGAACCATTGACAAAAAACCACGGCATCCCTTTCCAGCCTTCTTGTGCAAAGGTACATTCCAGAAAGAGATGTGTGGCAGCATCTACCTCACCACAGCCACTTCAAGGGCAGAGAATGGTAGGACAGAGAATCCAGATGAACATGAAGGATGTCATAGATAGTGCTATTCTCACTACCAGCCAAGCTATGTTTGGTGCTTGTTGGAAAGTTCTGGCATTAAGGTATTCTGCTAAATGACTGACAGTCTGCTCAGGGAACCACACTACAGGATCCACCATCTCCTTTTCCAGCAGGATCTTGAGGACACTACATGCTGACCACTTCCTGATGGACTTGTGGTCAAAGATGCTTTTCTTTGGAAATTTCTACATTATGGACGGGTCATACAGTGTAGCCTAATGATTTAGAGCATTCCTCAGCACGGAGGCAGTCCATTCTTTAGCAACATCGGGGACAGGTAGAACCTCAGTACGTGGTGACACTTGGTGTTAGTTTACTTAGGGTCTACGCACAGCTTGATGCAGCTGTGCACAAAGATGGCCATCAGGGTGATGGTGCCATTGGGTATGTTCTTCTCCCCCCACCCTTTATCCAGAGCTTCTACATAGCGTCTGAACTCAAATTGGGGCCAAAAATGCAGCCTACAACTGGCTGAAATCTGTACTAGTAGTAAAGGTCACCAAATGTAAGGCTTTCTGGCCAGAGTTCCCCTCACAATGGTGACCAACTCGTGTTACTGGAGGAACAAACAAAGTGTGAACTGATCTCTCTCACTAGATTTAAAATTCACAATGCTTCATTCTCCCCTTAGGGGATATTTCAAAGTTTTCAATAAAAGTTTCACATTCAATAATCCAGTCACCACCTGACCCGCCACGCCCACACATTCACTCTGTGCATCAGGTAGCTCAGGATTCACGGAGGACCTCAATATAATATTGAAACATCAATATCAAGCAACATGCCCCTAATCTATTGCCTGCAGTTAGAAAATGTGTAAGTCAGACTTCTGCTGTGACTTCCAGACTGGCATTCTAGAAGAATAGATGTATAATTAATGCAAATGACATAATAGATCCTAACACGGTTGCAATGCAGAGTGACTGTTCAAGTCTGAATCGGGAAAACACTTAGCTTTTTATATAATTTAATTTTGTCCCTATTTTGTCAATTCCTTTTGATGTTCATTTCCATCACTAAATAATTTTAGGTCATAATTCAAATTACAGCAGCAGTGTGTATTTTGATGAAATGACAATCATTTTACTATTAAAAGCCTTTTGTGTGTATAAAACTACATGCTGTATTGTTTAAGAAGAGGAGGGCTAGCATTGAAAAATGTACATTACTGACCAAAACAAAGTCTGAAGAACTGTACACAGACAGAAACTGAAAATTAAAAAGCTCATAAAACAGACACTCCAGTTAGTTAATATCTGTATGCAAATGATCAAAATGTTTATTTTCTCACATAATCGAGCTGAAGTTTAAATTTAACAATGCATAAACCTTTAAAAGGTACTGGCCACAGAACTTGATAATCACAAAAAAATTGGAGCAGCAGTTGTGATGTGTGTTTCCGGCGTAGACATCATGCATTCCCACTGGAAAATTATGCTTGATATTCTAGGATGTAATTCCAGTCATTTGGAATGCAGCTTTCATGCTGTGTGCTAATTTAAATATCTAGCATGTAGCCAGCACTAGATGTGCAGTTAAGAGACCACACAGCTGAGCAAGGAGTGGAAAATTGTGAAAGTCTTTCGCAAGTTCAAGTTAAAATCAGCACTGGAAATCATTGTTGAAGTGGAAAAAACAATTATAGACAGCATGCTTCTGCATGTATAAAGTTTACTGCCAAGTTAGGATTCTGGTACTACTCCATAAAACATAAAAAAGTTAAACCCACAACATAAGAAAACAATGGCAAATTAAGTTGTGACAATTAACAATGTCATTCCATCATCAAAAAATTGACATATTTCTGATGCATCTACTCAAATAAGTTGTCAGGTGTTGATGTTCTAGCCACCTGGATATTAAAATGCTCAGAAATGGATTTACACTACCAACCAAATTTCTTGCAGATTTCTACCTCAAAAGGAACTGACTAACTAACCAAAGACAGATATTTAGTCAACTTGGCTTGCACTTAAAATGATCATTATTCTAGAATTCCAGATGAAAAACAAGAACTTGAAAATTAATGCTAAACACAATCTGAACCAAAATGTTGAGATTCATATAGTACACAAGTGATGTTCAGTCAGGTTACAATATTAGGTTTCTACCACTAGAGGTTATGGCAGTACCATAACTAAATTATTTTTCACCAGTTGGTTAGTTTCTTTTAGTATGTTTCTCTAGGTTTTGACCTTGTAATTTTTAATTCCATCCGTGAATTCAATAAGTCCTGACATATTGATCGCTTTTCACAGAAATACGTCAGAGTACAAGGTAGAGCTGTTTCACCAAAATTAAAGATTAATCTGATCACTGTTTTAATCCTGCAACTAGAACTCACGAGTTTGACTTTTTCTCCATAATGTTAGTACTTAATACCAATTGAAGGCAGGATTGGGGAGACTAGTAACGTGTTTGCAATTCCTTGCTTTTCTTTAGGCTGGTTATTTAGCACACTTTCCACTCCGAGCCACACACCATCCTAACTTGGAAATAAACTGTTTGTGCATTCACTGTTGCTGAGTCAAAATTTTAGAACTCCTCTCCTAACAGCTCTGCGGGTGTGGCTCATCATCACCTTTTCAAGGACAAATATGTATGAGCAATGAATCCTAGCAATCTCCACATGCAGTGAATGAATACATTTTTTAAAAACCCATGATCCGAGTCGTGTTTCAGAAGTTTTGATCATTTTGTTCTCCGTGGAAGTACTTTGGGATTGTTATGTTTTAAAACAATGATCATGGACTGTAGTTTTCTAAGTCATATTTCTCAGAAAAGATTGAATTCAAGGGTAATGGTGAGAGGTGACTTATTTGAGGTCTTCAAAATTCTGAAAGGCTTTGCACAAATAGACACAGAGGGCTGAATTCATAACACAGTGTGGGGCTGAAGGAACACAGCAGGCCAGGCAGCATCAGAGGAGCAGGAAAGCTGATGTCTTGGGTCAGGACTCTTCTTCAGAAAAGTCAGGTGTGGACTAGTTGGGCCAAAGGGCCTGTTTCCACACTGTAGGGAATCTAATCTAATCTAATCAATCCTTACTGACATCACCTCCAGCCTCCATGATAATGTCAAATGCATTCTTGATGTTCAAGCTCTTTCAAAACTGAAGAACACTGACCTTATTCCCCTTAGTGGCTGCAATCAACCTCTTAAATGTGTGCCTCAAATAATAAGCTTTAAAACTGCTATCGCACCCTGGTCTCTGAGTTGAAGGAGAGAAGTTGTGTTTGGGGCAGAAATAGCGGTTTAAAATTTTCAGAAAGTTCACCAATGGTGGGAAGATGGCTTGACGCATTATCCAGGATGAGGAGCACCAATGGCATCATGTTATAGCCAACACAAGTTTGTGTTTTAGAAATAGTGTTCCCTTGTTCGTCAGTCGCGTTATAACCAATTCACAATGCCTGAACAAATCTTTGCAGGACCAACCTTACAGTGGGATATAGATCAGTTGCAGATATGGGTAGAGAAGTGGTGGATGGAGTTTAATCTGGGTAAGTGTAAGGTGCTGCACTTTGGGCGATCAAATGTTAAGGAAAAGTATACAGTTAATGGCAGGACCCCGAACAGCATTGAGGTACAGAGGGATCCTGGGGTTCTAGTCCATAACTCCCTGAAATTAGCCACAATATGAAATAGGGTGGTAAAGAAGGCATATAGCATGCTTGTCTTTATTAGTCAGAGAATTGAGGACTGGAGTCAGGATGACATGTTGCAGCTTTATAAGATTTTGGTTAGGCCACACTTATTGCTTTGAGTATTGCTTTGAATTCAGGTGACCACATTCCAAAGCCTCCATATACTACTTGTAGAGTGTGCAGAATAGGTTTACAGGGATGAGCTGTAAGGAGAGGCTAGAGAAACTTGTGTTATTTTCTCTGGAGCAGTGGAGACTGAGGAGAGATTTGCTGGAAGTATATGAAATTATGAGATGCGTTGTTACGGTTAATGGTCAGAATCTTTTTTTCCCAGAGTTGAAATGTCTAATACTAGAGAGCATGTATTTAAGGTGAGAGGGGGGTAAGTTCAAAGTTGATGTGAGAGGCATTTTTTTTTACATGTAGTGGGTAGGAGACAGGAAATGTGCTGCCAGGGTAGTAGTGGAGGTAGATACAACAGGGGCCTTTAAGAGACTTCTGGATAAGCACATGAATGTGCAAGGAATGGAGGGATATGGACCAAGGGTAGGGAGAAGGGATTAGTCTAGTTTGGAGTCATGCTTGGCACAACATTGTAGGCCAAAGGGCCCATTCCTATGCAGTACTGTTCAATGTTCTAAGTATGCAAGCACTAGGAGAGCAAGCAAGCAACCCTGAAATACAGCATGGTTCAATCCATGAGCTAGGCGGCTGTCCCTGTGTGTCGAATGTCTTTCCAACAGCCTTTAGATTCTAGTTATATGCGACCCTGCAATGCTGCTCCGTGCTTCCTAGCAGCCAGCTCGGATTGAAGAAGTGCCATGATTGTTAGTAAAATTTGGCAAATTTCAGATACTAATGTCCTTGGATAAGGAGTGCATGCAACTGATGTCCATGGATTATGTCTTCAGATGCTGTTTGGTCCTAAGCAAATGGAGATCCTTTGGAGCAAACAGCAAATTGAAGTTGCCAGGCACCTGTCTTGACTCTCATGTCGAGATTTTAGATTCCCTACTGTGTGGAAACAGGCCCTTTGGCCCAACAAGTCCACACCACCCCTTGAAGCATCCCACCCAGACACATCCCCCTATAACCCACACACCCCTGAACACGACAGTCGCCGGAGGCGGGAATCGAACCTGGGTCCCTAGCGCTGTGGGGCTGCAGTGCTAATCACTGAGCCACCGTGCCTGTCAATGACTAGCTTGTTTGGTGCATTTGTTCAGAAACTGGTGTTAATTAGGTGAGTTGAGCCATTAAGGTGTTTAATGAGCAACAGTCCCACTTAATTGGAAATTTTCCACTGGATGGCAAAAAACTTTCATGTCACATAGCAAAGGCCCAAAAGACAGAGCAAGATGCTTCTGACATCGAGATTGACAGCGCCGTAGCACTGTCCCACTCTGCCACAAATCTCACCAGAGTCCACTCAGGCCCTATAAAATTCTACTGGGAGATAATGTTTTCCTTTGTGTGGGAGATCAAACCTGGAGGCCATCAATATAAAATAGTCATTAAGAATCAGAGAACTCAGGGAAAAAAACCTTTTTAACCCAGAGAATGGCGTCAATGAGGAATTTGTTATCACAGGAAGTGATTGAGAGAATTAGAATCAAGGAAGGATTAGATACAGAATACTAAGATGAAAGGTATTAGAAGAATTATGCTAACAAGGATTACTGCAGAACTGCAGAAAGAGGCTCAAATAGAACCAGTTGGGCCTAATGTTGGGCTCAGTCGTTGGCACTGCTGCCTCACAGCACCAAGGACCCGGGTTCAGTTCCACCCTCGGGCGACTGTCTGTGTGGAGTTTGCACATTCTCTGTCCGTGTCTGCATGAGTTTCCCCCGGGTATTCCGGTTTCCTCCCACAGTCCAAAGATGTGCAGGTTAGGTGGATTGGCAAAGCTAAATTGCCCGTAGTGTTGAGGGGTCTATAGATTAGGTGGGTTATAGTGGGATGGGTCTGGGTGGGATGCTCCGAGGGTCGGTGTGGACCTGTGGGCCGAAAGACCTGTTTCCACACTGTAGGGATTCTATGATTCTAATGGCCAGTTTTGGTGCTGTAAATGTTATCTAGTTCTGTGTGTATTAAAGCCAACTATGTTGGTCTGTGGAAATGATATAATTCTGTAGCGATAGCCAATTACCTCATACCAGACCCATTAAATAGGATGGCCCCTGTTCATTTTCATCTTCAAACTTATACCACAAAGGAGGAGGAGCCATGTCCAGTTCTTGAAATAAGTCTATTGCGGAATCACTATGATGAGGAAGAGTTTGAGCCCTCTTGCTGGCTGCAGGTACAGACAAAGGATTACATTGACATTCAAGGTGTCTCTCTTAAACAAAAAACTGTGGCACTCATGTCAGAAGCTAAAATGTCACAAACTCTGCTATAGAGTTAGACATAGTCTTAAAAGAAAGGTCAAACTGAAAAAGAACTAAGTGCACTAAAGGAACTGGGTATGTGGTTTCTCGTTTCATTCAGTTGTTTTAAAGATTCTAGTGAGATTGAATTAAATGGTGATTGTTCTGACAGTTAGTCTGTGTCCACTTCCTGTGTGAAATAAAATATCTTAATAGTTCATGTCTGGCCTCTTTCTTGCGAGAAACAATATTGACTCCACTGCAAATGTATTTCATTGGCTGCAAAGCACTTGGGGTGTCTGATGGTCAAGAAAAGCTCTATACAAATAAAAACCATTTTGTTCTTATCCACCTTGTGAAAGATTGTAGTGCAAATGTAAGTGCTGAAGCAAGGGGCAGAATATCCAATTCCAGTCACAAGGGAGACATTTGTCATTCAAGGAATACCTTATAGTCAGATATTGGGCAGTAGATATAAACATAGAAGCTGCTCAGACCACATCTAGGGCTGCGCCGCAACTGAGGAAAAAAAAGAGCCAAATTTTAAACAGCCAATGAGGAAATGTAGGGTGCAATTTCTTTATCTCACACTTCCTTGTGTGTTGAAACTTAGCTTACATACTTTCGTTCAATTTTACTTTAAGTGAGATGCATTGATTGAACTTCAGTAACCAGATAAGAGGTTCTAAGTCTCTGCTCTTAGAATGGAAAATTATGGATTGGTTTTGAGATTGAAAATGACAACATTTTCACGTTCAACACTGATATATGAATCCGAAAACAAGCAGAACTGCTGTCCTTTCTTACGTTTCTGTGCCTGTCCCTCATTCTTTATTTGGTCAACTTGTTTATTTTGTCACTATAATCATTCCCGCTTTTTGATCTGTTGCAATATTCTCATATTCCTACCTACCTTATAATCAGTCAACCACCAACACAGACACGTAATGGCATTTTGCTGGATTCTGGATTCATGTTCATGTGCAATAAACTAGTCTCAGTTCTCCTGTTGCAATGCTTAATTTTTTTGTTGAATGTGCTTTTGTCAAGATCGGAGCTATGGGTTTGGGTATGTACACGAAAGGTGAACATGTTGTACTTACAGGTCCATAACCTGTGTTGAAATCAAACACATACAGGTGTGTTTGATATAACTCACATGGTGGGTTAAGTGTAATTTATCAGTGAAGGCTGTGAAAATCCTGTGTGGTTTGAATCAGTATTGTTTCTCGCATGCATGGCCTCACAGATAAACTGCACAAATCCCATCACAATTTGTCACTCTATTCAGAGAAACAAAATTATTGCTTGTGCGTGGAATAAAGAAGTTCATATCATTATGGCAGAGAATTGCTTTTTGGAGGCAAAAAGAGGAAAATAGAATGCCTAGCTGAACAATAATGTTCTGTTCTCTAGCACTAGTATTCCTCAGATCGAGTAACTCAGAGTCATCAAAACAGTACTAAACAGAAATGTTAGTTCCGGGAAACATTATTTTTCTAGTTTTAGCCGAGGATGCTAATATTAAGTAATTTTTAAGGATAAGAACATTGTTGGTGAAGTTGGAATTCTTCATTCATGCCTAATTGCCTTAAAAAGATCAATGAAAGCTGAGAAATAACCTCCTGGCTAAAATGCACATTGGAACACACACATCCAGATGAATCAGTCTTCCCAATGAAGAGCAGAATAAAAGCACCACTTACTAACTTCAATATAATTAGTTCTCATCAGCAATAAAAACAATTTCCAGCCTTTAAAATGATCAGCATAAAACTCAGCTAACTCATGGAAACATTATTTTGAAACATTGACATCAAGGTGCTGATGTTGGCACCCAAGTCCACACCTGTCTACAACAAACCCAGCTCAGTCTTTCAGGATATAACCTCCAAATTGCACTCTGCTCTGCATGCACTGTATTTAAGATGGGCTTTGTGTACTGAAAGTTCAATCAGAGAGCAAGCAGCATTGGAGCTATGGCAGCCTCACCAAGAAAGGCACCCACAGGACAGCAGGTCTGTAGGGATGGAGAGGCTCCGTAGGAACTCTTCTGTAGGAAGCCTATTCACAGCCTTGTCACTGCAGCCTGCAGTCTCCAGCTCCTCCTCCCAAACCCTGATGGAGGAATGCCACTCCATTGAGTTGGTGATCTTCATTCACGGTTAGGGGCCCTGCAAAATCACCTCTAACTTGTGTCTTAATTAGTGCAACTGGTTGTCTGACACTGTGGAGCAGGCAGCTGAACTAGTCCCTGATCTGCCCTGGAATGTTCTGATGTAGTTCCCCCACGATTATACTGGTTCCTCTGCCTCCAAGCCCAGCTTCACTAGCCTGGGAAAATTCAACTGAATTTACAAATCAGTTTACAGTTTAACATACACATTACTGATGACTAAGGAGGCTTAATGTAAAACATGAAGCAGCAATGTTTAGTGATAATGGGAAGTGCAGATGCTGGAGAATCCAAGATAACAAAGTGTGGAGCTGGATGAACACAGCAGGCCAAGCAGCATCTCAGGAGCACAAAAGCTGACGTTTCGGGCCTAGACCCTTCATCAGAGGTAGATGAAGGGTCTAGGCCCGAAACGTCAGCTTTAGTGCTCCTGAGATGCTGCTTGGCCTGCTGTGTTCATCCAGCTCCACACTTTGTTATCTTAAGCAGCAATGTTTATTTCTTTCTTTTCAAAGCTGATGATACAGCTCAATGATTATCTAAGTATAAATCTGAAAAGAAATGTAGCATTGTGGTTTAGAAACATCTTTGTGTTCTTTACATCCTTCATTCCCCCACTGGCAATCAGCAATCAAAGTCCAAAACTATAATACTTTTAAGAAATAAGATTATAAGAAATAAGAGCAGTTTCTGCCCATTAAGTTTTCTCATTCATTTGAAAAGATTATGGCTGATTTGATTGTAGTTTTAACTATCCATTCCTACCTACCTCCCATAATGTTTGACTTCATAGTCGATCAAAAATCTGTCTGACTCAGCACTGAATCTGGACAACATTTACCAATTTGACTCATTCGATCTTTATGAAGGTTAGAATCTTCCATAATTGTTGTAGTACCTTTCATAAATGTTCATTATTTCTTCATTTATACTTTGTCTTACAGTTTTGCCATGGTCAAAGCACCTATAAACTGCTCCCACAGTGATTTCTTTGACATTTCTTATCTTTACCCAAACTGATTCCACATTTTGATTGTCCATCTCAAGATCATTCCTCACAAGTGTACTAATTTCATCTTCTATTTACAGAAATACCCCACCTTCTTCCTGTCATTCCAAAATGACTAATTCTCGTGAATACTCAGATCCTAGTTGTGACCTCTTTGCAGTCAAGTCTTTGGTCAGTTTCTCGTGCTCATTTATTTACATTTGTACAATTAATCCATCTGCCTTGTGCTGAATGCTGTGTAAAGGAGGTCACATCAGAAACAGCGGATACTGTGCTGCAAGTGCAGACTTTTTAGGTATGATCAGTACCTTACTTGTTGTAAATGGCTGAAGAATTAAACTAATATGATCCATCAGTCTTTGGGAATTTCATATCTGGCATCATACCGGCACTGAAATTTGTAGGCTACACTACTTACGTCTGTGATAGGCAGAATGTTGTTTTGGTTTGACAGCAGCACCACTTGTGATGCTACTACATACTAGCAGTGTGGAAACAGTTAGCTTCATCTTTGCTCAAACTTTTCAGACATGTTATGCTTCCAGGATAATTTGAGGTAGACTAGGCATTTTTCAGGACCAAAGGTGACCATTTTTGGGCCTTCATTAGTTTGTGGGCTGCACAGCAAGAAATGATCGGAGTAGAGTAGCCATTACCCTGCAAGATGGCTTTGATGCACACTATTTCAGCATCAGGTTGTAGCGTAAACAAATGGATTGGACCCTGTTTACAGTTGCCCAAAAGACCAATCTTGAAGTCTGTGGATCTGTAGGACCTCAGCAACATGTATACTGACCAATAAAGGTAGGTTTGTGACAGAAAGCAGTAGAGAACCTCTTGGCTGATTTCTCAAGTAGGACATCAAGGAAAGGGATTCACTTATCTGTTGAATTTAAAATGTTAACTTGAGTGCAAGATGGACCCTATTAAGGCACATAAGGAAATTTCTACATGCAGCCATGGATTCAAATGTAGCAAAAATATCATCTAGATATCAGAAATATGCAAAGGCTAGGATGTTAGACGTCATTCCATTGAAGACATGTTTCGTATGGAATCCAACAAAGATGTTTGTAAGTGTTGGCCCTAGTGGGGGATTCCACAGCTACACCATCTATTTGGGCATACATGTGTCATTGAAACTAAACTAAATTGGATGTTGGTGGGCCTAGATTCCTGTGACCTAGCGCTGCAGTGCAGATATCTATGGCTTTTTTGAGTTGGAACTTGTTAAATCAGGTAGCAATGTCAAATGAGCACATGCGTATTAGCAACAATGCAGTGTCCAAATCTTCATAAATGTGAAGAAATCGTTCACCTTGTAAATGGAAAACTGCTCAAAATTGGTGGCAGCACTTCACCCAATAATTTGGCTAATTCATTGTTATACAGAACCAGTCATAGATTAGATAGGGCATGAAAGGATTTCACTTTTGTGTGTCTTAAGCAGCCCCTGCATATAAGGATACAGCAAGCCTTGAGGGCAAATCTACTACATATATCACCCCATATTATTGTTAGTGATTATGTGTTATAATTTAGTCCCTCACTGCTCATAATCCCTCAGCAGAGTCTCTTTCTTAGTTCCGCCTATGCTGTTGGCACATGTACAAATGTTCCTCAACAACCAAATCCTTCCCTGTCCGCTCCCAAGTCTTCTCCAGGTCTAAGGAGATGCCCTTAACCCTGGCACAAGGCGGGAAACAGTCTTTGGAACTTATGCTCCCAGCTGCAGAGAACGCATGGTTATTTGATAATATTTACGAAGTAGATGAAGAAAGGGAGATGATGGTGTAACAGTAATGTCACCGATGCAGTAATCTAGAGGCTCAGTTTAATACTTTGAGGACATGGATTCAGATCTCACAGTGGTAGCTGTTAGAATTTTTGAAAAATTGATGAATAAATCTAGAATATGAAGCCAACCTCAGTAATAGTGTCTAGGACAACTATCGCCGATTGATGCAAAAATCCCTCTGGTTCACTAATGTCCTCTAGAGTAAGCAATCTGTTGACTTTAAACAATCTGGCTTGCATATGATTCTAGAACTGCAGAATTGCAGTTAAATTGTGCTGTTCTCTGAATTGGCTCAGAATGCAGTTCAAGAGCAATTAAAGATTGACAACTAATGCTGAGACTTGACAGCGACACCCGATCCTGTGAAAGAATAAAAAAAACGTAGTGCACTCATGAATGAAAGTGATTTTTTTCTTGTACAGATTACTGGACATTACAATTTGTCCCAGACATCACGTATCTTCTTTGGAGATCTAGTTGACAATGTATATCCTTGAGAAAAAGCTAGATAAGGATAATAAGGCAAATGCATTTTGACTGAAGTGAATTCTCCTGATAAAGCTATCAGGTGCAGCTCCTGTCAAGATGTTTCTGAAAGAACATACATAAATGCAAATCTTCTAAAAACTTTTGATATGTTTATTTTACTCTAATAACAGTTCTACATACTAGTTACCTCTGTAACCTGTCAGTGACTGCAATGAATTACTACCTCTTTTTGTCGAGATTCAAATAAAAATGCTGAAATATATTTTACTTGAACCCTCAATAATATATTTAGACTATTGGTTGAAACTTGCAATGTTTGCAGTGTCGCTAGATCATGTTTGGTTTATTGTCTTAACTTTAAAGAATATCTCTGCATATTTTCCACTTTTGGCCTTATTTCTGCAGCATTGTAAATTTATCAAAAACATTGCAGAGTAAAAACACACAAGTAATGGCAAAGGTTCTTTACTATAGGAGGATGAGAGCTATGTTGGAAACTGGCAATGGCTCCTTCATCAAGACAATTCATTCTTTAAAGAATCATACTCAGATTTGTTTAGCAAAAGTATATAAACTACAAGTATTACATAGAATTTACAGCACAGAAACAAGCCATTCAACCCAACTGCTCTATACTATTGTTAATGCTCTATATATCTCTCTCCAAATGAATTCATGTATCAGCATATCCTTTTGTTCTTCCACCTTAAATGCATCCATTCAATTTATCTCAGTTATCTTATACTCCACAATGCAAGTTCCACAGTGTAACCAGTCTTTCAATTATATATAAAATAATACAATCATGTACCAAATGAATGTATGGAAATTTTTTTCATATTTTTGTTTACCTTGGCATTTGTGTTCAATCATACAGAGAAGCTAGCCGGTAAACTTTGGAAAAATACAATTCCTATAAAAAGCATCTGATCAAGACAGAATAATGGCAGATCACAGATGAAACAAACCATTCAGCCCATAAAGTCCGTGTCAAAGGTTTTGCCCAAGAGCATCAACTAGTCTAATTGCACCTATGTAGTCACTTTCAACACTCTTTTTCAAGCAACAATATCCTTACCACTTAAAAAATATCTTGGAAATGTTCAGTTTTAGTGGACCACACGGGATCTTGGCAGTCTTTTGTAAATGGGTAGTTAAAGTGATTGGTTAAATCCTTGTGGTATTGCAGGACTGTTATTACCCTAACTGCAGGTGTGTGAAACATCAGTACTTGCAATGTTTACTGAGTTTAATTTTTATGACATTAACCACAATAGATTCAGAAACTGTATGAAATGCACCATGGATTGATATGACCCCGATGGCCCGCCTCTGTGCTGTAATGACTCTATGACAATGACATACATCTAAGCCTTTGCTGGAAAACTGTTTCATTTTTGTCTAATTATCCTAGGATTTAAGCTATTTAAGTGGATGTGAAAATTTATTTTGAATAAAACCTCTGTGTGTTCTTGACTAAGTGGAGGATACTTGATGGAAAACTATTAATATGAACTTCATTGCACAATTCAAGAAAACCGAATAGCTCAGAGGCACTAATGATCTCCTGCTGGCAAGGGAGATATAGTCAGTGTTTAGTTGCCAAGTGCTCCTTTTACATCGTAGGAGTGTTATAAATATCATAGAGGCAGAACATTCAATTTTATTGCAGGTGTGAAGCAGCTTTTGCATCTGTCCAGAAGATATCATCTGTTCATAGGAAATCCTGTCAGTGGGAATAAACTTTAGAATCTATAGCCAGATCTAGCTTGAATAACTATGCTTTCTGCATTCTTCAATAGGGCAGCTTTAAATTTTTAACTTTTATAATCTCATGACATTTTCAATATTACTAAATTATAAATTGCCAAGTTTCAATGGGTAGAATGTCATTTAGGCTAATTCATTACCTAACTGAGACCCTTTATCCAAAGTCTACCTCAATTTAGTAGTAGTTCACAGATTAAGTGAGAGACCTCCTGAAGACTGCCAGGCAAACACCAAATTTGTCAACAGTTTCTGAGGAGTAGGGAACTCGCATTAGCAAACACTTTGTGTTTGATTGAAGAACCAAGTATTGGAGCTGAGGGTGCCCACTAAAAGCCAGCCTCCTGACTTTATAACTGTAATCCTCCACCCCTTACAACTCCCACCCAGAAATCTCCATCTCACCGTCAGTCACATTTGGCCTGAAGATCATCAGCAATCCTGAACGTCTGATACATGCATACTGCCAGCCTCTGATGAGGATTTCTGCCACTAGATCTTGAATCTCATAATTTAGAAATTCTCTTAATACCATTGTCTTCCTCCGTGGAACTGATGGGAGCTCCCTGCTGGTTCTACAATTGATAAGTGAGACCATCAGGTATTAAATGCTCCCAAAAATACCTTGGCAAACTACTGCAATTTAGTAAAATGCCAACTTCATACCTTCCAGAATAGTCAATGGGAAGTAATGTTGTGCAGCATATAAAAGTGGAATAAGGGCTCTTGTGGTTCAGTTGTAGCGCCCCACCTCTGAGCCATGAGGTTCAAGTTTTGCCTGCTCTAGATGTATATAATAACATTACTAAAAAGATTGATTAGAAGATATTTATAAAACTAGAGTTCCATCCACTGAGTTACTCACCCAACAAATTATAGCCAGTGAGTCACAGAGATAAATATTTAGTTTGTGGTATTTATTTAAATATAGATTTTTTCAAAATGATAATTCAAGAATATTGCTCATTCTCCATGTATTGAATATTTATATTAATATTTAATTGAATATTTAGTTCAGGTAATAGTGGTTCTGCCTGCCAGCTGCAGAGCCAAGTAAATATTTACATGACCAGTGGTGGACCCCATCCCAGATCAAGGACCCCAGAAGTGGAAGTCCCACTCCCAAGAATTGCTGACCAATCAGACATGAGCAGTTACAAGCAACATGAGCAGGGGAATGGTAGTAGGTGTAAGCTGCTGGCAATTTCCCAACTAGTGCCCCAGGAATAGCAGATTGCTTTTTGGGTTGCCTGCAAGCTGAGTTCTGCTGTCACTGATCATTGAATACCAATGATGGAAGATGAGGCCTTAAGTTGGCATTTGTTGGAATAAAGATGAGAAGACAGAATCCTTCTGTCCAAATAAATGCTCCCTGCCTCCTAAACTGCCTCAGGGAGGGGATTAAATTTCATCTATTGTATTCAACTGTTTCTATCTGCATAGGATTGTTACAAACAGAGGATATACAACAGATAACAGAAAAGTAAAGGACAGGGAATTTTGTATTTTAAAAGCCCCAAGGACATCCATATTGTGCAGTAATGATTAACTGGTGTATTTTTTCCTAAACCAGCAAGTCTCATTTATAGGAACTGGAGTAAATTATTTAATCACACAAGCATGTTCTGCCATTTAGTTCCAATATGGCTGATCTGTATCTTAACTCCATTTATCTGCCTTTATGACCACAATACCCTTCTCTAACAAAAATTTATCAAAGTCGGCAGTTAAATTTTCAATTAACTGTCATCAATTTTTGGGGTACAGAGTTCAAACTCTCATTACTGTTTGTGTGATGTCTCCTTAAAGGACTAGCTCAAATTTTATGGTTATATCCATTTGTTTTTTAGAAACTCAGTCAAATCCTTTATTGATCCTAAAGCTCAATTAGAACATAGAACAATATACCACAGGAAAGGGCCATTTGGCCCATGTTGTTCTGCCAATTAAACTAACCCATTCTGCCTGCCCTTCGTCCGTGTCTCTCCATTCCTTACACATTATCTTGTCTAAGAGTTTCTGAGTGCCTCTATTGTATCTGCCTCCACCACCACCCCTGACAGCCTGTTTTAGACTCCTACCACTCTCTCTGTGTAAAAATACTTGCCCTTCACATCTCCTTTGGACTTTTCCCCTCTCACCTTAAATGCTTGCCCCCTAGTATTAGACATTTCAACTCTGTGAAAATGGTTCTGACCGTCAATCCTATTGATGCATCTCGTATATTTATAGACTGCCATCAAGTCCCCCCTCAGCGTCAGCAGCTTGAGAGAAAACAGCCCAAGTTTTTCTAGCCTTTCTGTAATGCTCAGACCTGCCAATCCAGGCAGCATCCCGGTAAGCTTCTTCTGCACCCTCTCCAAAGCCCCCATATCCTTCCTGTAATGTGGCGACCAAAATTGAAGGCAGCACTCTAAGTATGGCCTCGCCAAAGTCTTTTAAAGCTGTAACATGACATTCTGACTCTCATACTCAGCTCCCCAACCAATAAAGGCAAGCTATATGCCTTTTTTATCACCCTGCCTACTTGTGTGGCTACTTTCGGGGACATCTCCTTCAACATCTATATTCAAAATAATAAAACCTAACTTTAACCTTTTTAGTTAGGAGGAATGGGATACAGGGGAACTTAGCTGCTTGGATACAGAATTGGCTGGCCAACAGAAGACAGCGAGTGGTAGTAGAAGGAAAATATTCTGCCTGGAAGTCAGTGGTGAGTGGGGTTCCACAGGGCTCTGTCCTTGGGCCTCTACTGTTTGTAATTTTTATTAATGACTTGGACGAGGGAATTGAAGGATGGGTCAGCAAGTTTGCAGACGACACAAAGGTCGGAGGTGTCGTTGACAGTGTAGAGGGCTGTTGTAGGCTGCAGCGGGACATTGACAGGATGCAGAGATGGGCTGAGAGGTGGCAGATGGAGTTCAACCTGGATAAATGCGAGGTGATGCATTTTGGAAGGTCGAATTTGAAAACTGAGTACAGGATTAAGGATAGGATTCTTGGCAGCGTGGAGGAACAGAGGGATCTTGGTGTGCAGATACATAGATCCCTTAAAATGGCCACCCAAGTGGACAGGGTTGTTAAGAAAGCATATGGTGTTTTGGCTTTCATTAACAGGGGGATTGAGTTTAAGAGTCGTGAGATCTTGTTGCAGCTCTATAAAACTTTGGTTAGACCGCACTTGGAATACTGCGTCCAGTTCTGGGCGCCCTATTATAGGAAAGATGTGGATGCTTTGGAGAGGGTTCAGAGGAGGTTTACCAGGATGCTGCCTGGACTGGAGGGCTTATCTTATGAAGAGAGGTTGACTGAGCTCGGTCTCTTTTCATTGGAGAAAAGGAGGAGGAGAGGGGACCTAATTGAGGTATACAAGATAATGAGAGGCATAGATAGAGTCGATAGCCAGAGACTATTTCCCAGGGCAGAAATGGCTAGCACGAGGGGTCATAGTTTTAAGCTGGTTGGTGGAAAGTATAGAGGGGATGTCAGAGGCAGGTTCTTTACGCAGAGAGTTGTGAGAGCATGGAATGCGTTGCCAGCAGCAGTTGTGGAAGCAAGGTCATTGGGGTCATTTAAGAGACTGCTGGACATGCATATGGTCACAGAAATTTGAGGGTGCATCCATGAGGATCAATGGTCGGCACAACATTGTGGGCTGAAGGGCCTGTTCTGTGCTGTACTGTTCTATGTTCTATGTTCTATGTTCTAGTCTCAGCATCTGTTCTCTTGAATCCACATTACATCCCCCATAAAGATAATGCATTCTTTCTGAGTACTCAGAACTTAATGCAATACTTCAGATGTGGTCTTATGATGGCTTATAGAACTCTATGTAACTGGGCCTTGAGACAACAGCTAACATTCCATTAACATTTTAATTATGTTTATATGTGACCACTAGCTTTTACTGAATATTATGCTTGAACCTGATGTTCTTTCAGATCCTCCACTGTCGCTAACTTCTCAGTGTTAGTACATAGTCTGATATCTCATACTTGGATCCATCATGGACAGCCTAACAAATATCCATATTGAATTCCATTTTCCAAAGTTTTTCCACTCACTTGCCCCCATCAATATATTTTTGCACTTTTCTGCTTTCAGTCTGGACTATATACTGAGCATTTGACTTGGTGTTATTAGTAAATTAAGATCCCTCTATTCCTGCATCTAAGTTACATATAAATACTGTGTAAAACTGAAGATCCAAAAGTGTCTATTCACATCCTGTCAATTGAAGTACATACCCATTATCCCTAATTTCCGTCTCCAGACTTATAACCAATTTTCTGTTAATGTCACATGGAGGATGCCTTAAATTTCGATTCATTTATTTGTGCTATCAGACCCTTGTGTGAATCCTATCAACTACCTTTTGAAAGTCTATATAAATGAAACTTACAGACATTTTTACTTACCATTTTAACGACATCCTGAAAAAAATCTAATGAAAGGTACTGGTCACTAATTCAGGAGGCATTTGACTCATGGATCTATGATTTCCTGGTGTCCCTCTCCAACTCTTCATAAATACTGGAAGGGCATTGACAATTTCCTAATCCAGGTGGACAATTACTGAATCAAGGGAATTTTGGAAGATCGTGACTGGAACACGTGTGTTTGTTTTCATATCTAATACACTGGAGATTTTCAGATTTTAGAGATTTGTCTTCGTCTTTGCTTTCTTCATCACTAACCTTTATTAACCTTAAATCCAGTTAGTTATTTGCCTTGTTTCATTTTTTTTAACCATCTCTTCCTCCACTGTGAAAAGCAGCAGAATTTTAGGATTTCTGTTGGGTTGAGGGAGGCAGAATGGGATGCAAAGGAAGCATCAAATAGCTAATTAGCACCAGGAAGGCAGTGACTTATATTGGGAAATGATATTCCAAACTCAGTCTAGTGTCTGAGGTTAAGATGTCAGGCAGGAGAGGGGCCAGGCCTTGGCCTTAAACTGACAGTTGGTCTCAGCCATTAGCTTAAAAGCCCCCTTACATTTTGACATTTATTCAGCAACCTTAAAAAAGAAGGAACACAGTTTAATATCAGCCAGCCCTTTTCACCAGGAAACTTGAAGCCAATTGCTTCTTTAAGAAGCTCAGTTACTTAATTTGTTATTCAAATCGTCCAGCAGGCTTCCAGTTGAGGCACTCACTTGCCTCCCATAATATCTAAGACTAGTATAATGATGTTGGATTGCTAACCATACAGTAACACATTGTATTTTACATAACAAATAGAGTGACCATATAATTCAGCCAAATGTAATTATTGAACAACTCCACCATTCTTTCATTTTCAATTATGATTATCATCTCTGCACCTCTTTAGGAGGACAATACTCCACACTTGGTCACTATCTTTCCTTAAATGCACTTGCAGGATATCTAAATACTATCTTTGCTTTCTTTTAAGTTTTTTTCTCTCCTGTACTCCTTTTCTTTAGCTTTCTTTGCAGTTCTTGATGTCTTCCCCAGTTTGCCACTACTTTATGCATGTATGGCCCATTTTGTTTTGCTTTGGTCAACCTTCTGCTAACCAGGTTACTTAATTACACAAAGAATGTTTCAAGGGTATGTACAGATTTTGCATTTTAAGAAATACTTTTTTAAACGAATCTCCTACTTTTTATTTGTGGTTTTTAAACCATTTATAATGCACAAATTACTGTGGTTGGCTTCTGCCTCATTCCTTCGAATTCAACTTTTAATATCTTGGTTTGCAATTCTAATCTCCCCCTCCAACCTAATATTGAATTAAATTAGGTTATGGTCATTGTCAGATTACAATTAGATTGTTGACTCATTCTGGCTCATTAATTCTCAATGTATCTAATATGCTCTGTCCTGTTGTTGATTCAAGAACATGCCGTGTCTAAAAGATGCCAAATATAAAAATCAGCTGCATTTTGGACTTGAGTTTCTCTCGGTCAAAGTGAAAATAACACTTTCCATTGTGATCAATTTGTTTTTGCATGACATTTTTCATGTTGTTGTAGCAAAGTCAGAATATAATTGTTAAAGTTGATGTGCTTGTCTGTGCAAGGTTAAATGCTTTTGCTATTGTTGGCTCTCAGGCTTGATCACCAGGCTTTTGAAGGCTTTCAGTTTGACAGAGGCTACCAGTAGCTGTGAAGTTATAGTTCTATAAACCTGTAGGACAGGAGTAATAAGGAAAGAAAACTTCTTAATAAAAAAATCAGACTTTATGGCCTAGTTTTGTGTTTACAGCTTTCCCTGTGATACAGCAACAATGGAACCAAATAAATGTTTGAATTATTTTATATTGTGGTGGCTAGGATTGCCAGTTGTGTTGAATGTGCAACTGAGTGAAAATCCGAGTGAATCCGGTGCCTAGTTTCCATATTTTTGCTGTCTGGAATTGACATTAGGTTGTACAGGATCAATTTATCCTTTAAGATTTAATTGGGATATCAGTAGAACTAGAAGACTAGTCAGTTTTCTTAGGTGTCGGTAAGATTATGGAAGTACTTTCAAGAAGGAATATATATCCCCTCCAATCATGTGTGATTTATGCAATGAGGTGTGATTTTTTTTCTAAAACAATGTACAGGCATGAACTTAGTTTCTGAAGTTAGCAACATGTTGAGCTGTAGGGGAGTTTAAAACTAAAAATCCTAGGCTTAAGGTGAAAGGGAAAAGAGTCAAAATTTTCACACAGTGTAATGCATACATGGAAAAAGCTGCCCGAGGTGGTAGAGGCTGGTACCTGTTATAACGTTTAAAAAACATTTTGACAGGTACATGGTTAGGAAGGGTTTAGAGGAATATGAGCCAAACACAGGCAAATGGGACCAGTTCAATTTAGGAAACCTGGTCAGCATGGGTATGTTGGGCGAAGGACCTTTTTTTTCCCTGCTATATGACTTTATGACTGCATTTACTCCTTTGATGTGAAACGCATCTCAAAGCATTTCATGGAAGCACTCCAAAACAAAATATAATATTGAGTTACATAAGGAAACATTGGGACAGAAGACCAGAAGCTTATTTACAAAGGTAAGCTTTATGGAAGGAATTAAAGTGGCCAAAGGCTGCTGGTAGTAGGAGCATTCCAAAGTTTGGGACTAAGGAAATGAATGTGAGTCTACCATCCAGCAAACATCAGGGAGACACAACATACTGTAATTAGAGGAACCTAGTATTTCAGATGATTGAGAAGCAGAAGGAGATTAGAGATAGGGAGGGTCAAGTGTGGAGGGGTTTTAATACAAAGATAAGATTTCAAAACCTGCCGTTGCTTGACTGAGAATCAATATAGTTCAACCTGTTCGAGGTGGATAAGTGAATGGAACTTGGTGAGACTTAGGACACAAGTAGTAGAGTTTTGGATGACCCAAGTTTATGGATGGCTGAGTGTCAGAAATCAAACAGCTGCGTGTTGTAATTTTCAAGTTTTAGCAGCAGATGAACTGACACAGGGCAAAGTCACACAATACTCTGAAGATGGCAATAGGCAGACTTAGCGTAATGGTACAAAAATGACGTCTGAAAGTCTCATTACCCTGTGTACTACAGCTTGCCTCGAATCCAGTTTAACTGACCACATTTCATTATTATCTTCTTGCAATTAACGGAGTGAAGTTCACCATCTTTATATTTTTCTATCTAATTAACATTTTTTAACATTGTTTTTGTTTGGTTTTAAAATCCTAAGTTTTATATTACCTGTGTGTCACCATTGTAAAATCAGATTCCTGCTAACTGACTTTAATTTCTATAAATGTATGGGTCTTTGCTGGATATTCTCTCAATTAAGTGGCACCATTCATTCACCAAATGGACCTTACTGTCACTCCGATCAGGAGAGCATCCTTAATGCTTTTTAAATAACCACCATGACTTAGAGATCATAATAACTGATTATCAGTTTTAATTTGGAATAAGGCAATGAGGGTGTTGATGCAGGCAGTGGACTGTCTGGACCACAAACCTGAAGCCCAGACAATTTGACCTAATTTAAATGCCCAACATTAACTGAAGCTGACAGATATGCCTCACCGTCAGCATGCTGGAACTAAAATTCTGATGGTGAGGAGACAAGCTGCCAATGGGGACTTGCGGAAATAATCGGAAATCAGAGTGTGAGGGTGTAAAGTATACTTTGTGGCAAGAAGCAGCTCCTTAACTTTAAAAGGCGACTGCAAAGAAATTAAAAAATGTTACATCACTCATCTAGGCTAGGGTTTGTGCTGCTGACACTTTCACTGGCGAGTTGGAAACTGTCCTGGCCAGCTGTCAAAGTGGAGTGTGATGAGGCTTCACTGAAATGCAACTTGCCATTGCTGATGGAATTGGACCCAATCCTCTGGTATTGGTCACCTTTCTATGCCTTTTTTCAGATTTGAAAAAGTGGAGGCGGTGGTTAGTGTGAGAACTGATTGCCCTAATCAATATGCTAGGATGTTTGTGTGTCTTTTGCAGTTGATTCTTTGTCGGCTGAATCTGATATTTACCAGTAAGATCATTTGACTTAAAACAAAAGGCCGTTCATGATCAAAATGATAAAGATTGCAAAATGTTACGATCGGCAAATGCAAGATACCCAGTTCACTCAATATTGTGTTCTAAGCTTCAAGGATATGTAGGGGACCCTACCCTGGTTTGTATCCAAGCCAATATTTACTCCTTAATATAAAAATTGGTTAGCCGGTTATTTCTATTTTGGGAAGCTTGCTGTGTGCAAATTGGCACCTGTGTTTCCCTCATTGCAACAGTCACTGCATTTCAAAAGTAATTTGTTAACTGTAAAATGGCCTTGGATAACCTGACATTGTCAGAGGTGCTATATAAATTGAAGTTCTTCCTTTGCTTTTCATCAAGACTATATTTATGGTATCAAGAGCCTGAAACCATTGAAAATAAAGCAACAAATGAAGCTGTCTTATGTAAATCAGCATATGGCATATTTGCTGAATAACATACTTACAAAATGTCATTCAAATCCTGCAATGTTCTCTTAAAATTATTTCTGTGATTATCAGCTCTGATTATTGAACAGTTTAGTCTGAATTTCCTGTGCTTTGGTTCTGTTTAGGGAGATGAAGCCATCAACCCATTAAATTTCATTTTAAAGTTAAGTAAATGCTGCATTTTAAACTTTATACAATCAATGCTATCCATTAATCTAAAAGGCATTTTAAATGCATACGCATTCTCATGAGGACAACTAGCCTAAACAGGAGATGGGGTGGTGGGCGGGTGATAGGGCTGTGCGGTCAAGTATGACAATTTATGATTATATCTGCTATTCCATGGATAGTCAATGACAGGCAAAGAGAGCAATATGGATGATGTCAACCAGAATGCACCAAATTGATAAGAAAGTGCCTCATTTGTGTCTCTCCTCAATAGCCAACAAAACTAATTACAGATTTGACTTCCAAAACCTTGCTTGCTGTCAACTTCCAAAGCTCCATTCCCAAAATCAGGAAAAAGAACTTTCATTGCTGCGAGGATTACTGAGCATGTTTCAGAAATTGATAAAGGTTAATAGGAAAAATTCAAATCTTCATTTCATCTTAAACCCGTGTTCTCATGTTGTCCTTTATGGATGACAAAGTTTAAAGCTATTGTTTATTTGGTTTGGGTAAGTGCATGGCAAGCGATGTGCAAGAATCTTTTAATTTTGGCCAACAATTGCTGAGCCCTAAGAAGTTGAAGGTAGTATAGCTGTACAATGTAAAGCCCTAGATTTAGGTTCCACCCCCTGTGAAGGTGTGGGTTCAAATCTCACCACTTCCAAAATGCTTCAGTGACTTCCAAAAAGTTCTGAGGAAGGGTCACCGGACCCGAAATGTTAACTCTGTTTTCTCCTCCACAGATGCTGCCAGACCTGCTGAGCTTTTCCAGCAACTTTGTTTTTGCGTCAATTACTTCATTGTATCAACAAACAATTAACAAATCCAATAGGCAGGCTTATAGAAATAAGTAAGGGAATCAAGGGGTATGGCGAAAGTGGCTTTGAGGGTTATCACATAAGCAATGCTCCTTATGGCCTATGATTAAGTTATTGCTATGTAGGTAAACACAGAGCCAATTTCCTACAAAGGCAGCAAAGTTCTACAAATAGATACACTGTTTGATACATTGATTCATTTTGCCCAGGACTTCAGAAGAACTTCCTGGTCCTCTGTGGAGATCCAAGCAGCACCCTACTGGATGAGTGCTGCAGCAATGCCACAAAAGCAACTGGTAGCTCTATCTGGCCCTTGTTTGGTGTCTCTTAATATGCTACTTATACCCTTGACCTCCTGAGATTCTGCCGTGGACCCTTCAAGCTCCTAGGAAACTCCCTTTCTCATTCTTGTTTCTTTTCCTTTCTGCTTAGAATTCATTATTTTGCCTCCAACTCATCAAAAAGTTTTTAAAGTTTTTATAGACAAGAAATGTTTTACAAATGTACATAATATATTTTTTTCACTTCTGATTCGGATTTAATACTGAAAACTAGATAGATTTTCTGCTACTTTTATCAGTCTGGATGAAAATCACTGATTTAAAAATCATTTTGCCCAAAGCTAACCCCTCCCATGAAACTGGCTCCACTCATTAATCAAAATAATCATTGCATATGTTTCTGCTGATTCTAGGTGTTTGGAGCCTTTCTTGGTTCAAAGAGCTAACCAAAAGGTCCATGGAACTAATAGACTTATTCAATAGACTAAAAAACACCTAATTTACTGAAAAACTGACTAGTAAACACTAAGGAAACTGGTGAATGTGTTCACATTTAAAATCAAGCTACTTATAAGTGATGACCCAGGCGCTATGGAAAAACCTACCTTTGATGATAAACTGATTTATCTGATAAACTGACCAACTAATATTAATAAAACTACACCAGTTTATCATTCTTAACTATACCAAGGAATGTTTTTAACACTAGATTAAGATGTTTGTTCTATTATGCTGAAAGATAGCTATGGGGTGAATCTTACATTTTCCTGATTAAGTCTGAGACACATTGCATTTTTTTGGAGGGACTTCTGTTGTCAGACCTAGCGGTTTGTCTTGCCATAGCTTACTAAACTTGTCTCATTACCTACCTACCCTGCCACAATGCCAGTTGTCATGTCTGATTTTGGCCTCATCCTACCATGTGTCATTCCCAGAACAACTCACCAGTCAGCAGATATCCTGGAATCCACCATATTCCCTTGTGCCCACAACATCATTTAATTCCCTGGACCTGCACGAGACAAGCAGTGTCAGTCTGGAGCTGTCCTGCATGGTTCCAGACATTTGCCCTGGACATGCAGACAAAGCATGCCCTGTTTTGTGGGCAGGAGCCATGAGTCCTGCTGGACTGGATGGTGAAGATGCGGGATTTCATCCTCCCCCAGGACCAGTGGGGCAACATAACCAGACGATGCCAAACTGCTCCAAGGTTCCCACCCATGTTAAAAAATCTCATGGGTCTAAAGGAATGCCCAGGACTGTAGGAAGAAGGTCAGTGACCTTCTCTATTCTACCTGTGTATGTGCCACCATCTTATCTCTGATACCTTACATTTGCTGTTTCTCTACTACTGTAGCGACCTCCCACCAATGCTTGTGCTCTCACTTTGCTTGCAAAATCGTCCCACATTTTCTCCCACCCACCCCAAACCTCAACACCTCTAACCATGCATACCCTCTGTGTTGCGTACTCACTCACTTGCTTGGGACACCTTATCATCTGCACCAAAAGTAACAGCTGTGCCATGCAAATTTTTTATCTTCTGTGTAATACCTGTTTCTCTCTCACTCCTGGAAAAAAACCCCCCACAATAGGGCAGAAAGACTAGAGATGGAGTGGACTGCCTGACATTCGACTCCTCACCCCTTATGTGGAGGGCATAGTGATTTTGACCACCCTCCATGGCTGACTATCAGTGTCGAACCTTCTGGATAGGTGCCAGAGATTGAGCTTGACTTGCTCTGCTGGCATCCCTGACTGAAGGCTTAAGTGAGTGAGCACTATGACAGCAAGCAAAGAGCTCAGAGATGCAGCCTAGTCCAGTCTATAAACTGGGTGCATATCCCTGCACACGCACAGTGTCTTTGTTGCAGAATTATTTGTTGGTGCAGCAATGAAGCATAGAGCATCCTGCAAGCAGATCAGAGGTGTGTCATAAGGGTTCTTAGAGGCAGGGACATATCAAATGCCTTTTCTTGTGGATGTGCGGTGTGTGTGACAGGTGCCCATGCAATCTGCCCTGAGATGTTCATGGTCGATGTCCAGTATGGATATCGTTCTGAGCAGTCAGCAAGCTTAGTTTGCCAATTACTTGCCCAGATTTCCATTTTGAGTTTTCACAACATCTAGCTTGTTTGGTGCATTTGGTAAGATAGGAAACTGAGGCGAATTGGGCCATTAACAGGGCCTTTACCAAGACATAATCCTCATAATTGGCAAATTGATGCTGCAAAGTGAGAAACTCGCTGTGCCACTTATCAAAACCATAAAAAAAGAAGTGAGATGCTCCTGATGTCAAGACCGGCTTTCCGGACTTCTCATCCAATTCTGTCCCAAGTCCTGTTAAAGCTCACGTCACTCAGACTTCTGTAAGATTCTGCCCAATGTGTTTGTGATTATGCAAACTAATTTTAATGGAAACCTGAACTTTACCCTAATCAGCGCAATTGAAATTTCCCCAAATGGGCAGTTGTGGTGCAGTGATAGTGCCCTTCTCTGTGGTCCAGACAAGTCCTACCTGCTCATTCACTTAAACCTTCAGTTGGGAGTGCCAGCACAACAAGTCAAATGCAAACTCTGATACCTGTCCAGAGGGTTCAACACTGATTGTCATAATATCTCCAAACAAGTTAACTTTAAAATAACTATCATGGTACGTGAATGCTCATTGTTTTAAATTCACTTTTAAGATAATTTATTTGTCCTTTTTTTTAGCATTGAAGGAGTGAATGGTCATGTCACACATCCCAAATTTCATAACCGTTTCAGTCATTTACAAATTGAGATTTGAATTATTTTGGATATTTTTAAAGGGATAACTAAAGGGGCATCATTGTAAATTGAACAAACAGTCTTTAATAGCACTGTTGTTGTTGATATTGCTGAAAGTCACCTAGAATCACAAATCCCTTCAGTGTGGAAGCAGATCATTCAGCCCATTGAGTCCACACTGACTCTCTGAAGAGCATCCCACCCAGAGCTCCTCCTCATATTTCCATCACCTAGCCCTTCCAAAACCATTGGCATCGCAGGCCAGAACCATAAGATAAGATTCATATTGATTTCATGATATGTTTTAAAATGTCTTCAACAATTCTGTGAAATTACATGATTTTGTGCATCTTCAAAATTTTTATAAGTAATAAACAAAAATGTTCAAAGCAAGTTTAGAAAAAACAATGACATCAGGAAATTGTATTTTAACTCCTGGGGACTTCAGGACAATCTTGGAGGATTGACAACCTATCCAACATATTAATTTTACAACACATTCTTGTTTTGAAAACCCAACAAGCTTCACCCACACCATGTGAATGATATCCTTCTACTTTGTGCTCTTTTGTGCAGCCATTTTTCTAACACCAGTCTTCTCTCCGGCCATCACTTTTTCATGCCAATATTATTGTCATTTTGTTAAACCACTGTGCCCCAGAATTCTTTAATCAATACCCTCTGCCTTTTCCCTGCTATCAGAAACATCTATAAAACGTAAATAAAATTCTAATCTATCCACTAACTTCAATTTACCATATATCCTTTCTCCTTATTATAATTACTCATGAGATATGTGTGAGGAGAACTGTACAGCTAAAATGTTTGGAATTATCCCGGCCTTGTTTAGCTCTGGATGTAGATACAATTGACTTGGAAGAATGGAAACACCCAACGTATTATGGTTATGCTTCTTTTCTTCTGGTTTTGTTACATCAATAGTAAGCAAAATAAATTGCCTTGTAGTATGGACACTGATATAGTGGATCACAGAGTCTTTTTCAATGTGGGCTTTTCCATTATTCTGTCGAGAATGGCGGAATCATAACTGTAATAAATCGGTTTAGTGCATCTGGTTGGTCACAAAGGTTGAAAAATATTACCCACTAACTGTCTTTCATGCCCTCAATTTTGTTTTCTACTATTCAGCTTTTCAGTACTCTTGGATTTAACAGCATTATTTTCCTCCAATACATTGCCAGCTCTGTACTTACTTAATTGAAACATATAAAATAATCAGAGGGTTAGATAGGGTGGATAGGGAGAGCCTTTTTCCTAGGATGGTGACAGCGAGCACGAGGGCGCATAGCTTTAAATTGAGGGGTGAAAGATATAGGACAGATGTCAGAGGTAGTTTCTTTACTCAGAGAGTAGTAAGGGAATGGAACGCTTTGCCTGCAACGGTAGTAGATTCGCCAACTTTAGGTACATTTAAGTCATCATTGGATAAGCATATGGACGTACATGGAATAGTGTAGGTTAGATGGGCTTGAGATCGGTATGACAGGTCGGCACAACATCGAGGGCCGAAGGGCCTGTACTGTGCTGTAATGTTCTGTGTTCTATGTTATATCACACTCTGCAAAAGTAATTAATAAAACTAGTACTGGAGATTTTCTGTCTATGGATAGCTATAAAAAAATCATATATAGAATTGTACGTTGGTACACTTGGCATGTCCCAAAGATTAAACTTTAACAGATATATGTAACCAGTTGAAACTACAATTATTTACTGATTTCTGACAACTTCGGCGTTAAATGATAATTTGTTGTTCGTTGTACAAATTACTTGGATAACGTATCATCAAGGGCTTCAACACTCATCAAATAACTCTTGAATTTATGCAAACTAGCGCTGCCACGTACAGCAGCATTTGGTAACCAGGGTTTAAGAGCTGATTAGCCGGTTGCTGGGAAGTGAGAGATAGACACCACTGTGCTCTGAGAAACTGGCACTATAGCAACCAGACACTTTGAAAAAGCTGTGGGTAAGCAAGTGGTTGGTGGAGAGGGAGGAAAGGGGAAAGGTGGAAAGAGTTAGAGGGGTACAGGGGCAAGAAGTCATCTGGATATATATTTCATAAAACAGACTTGGCCTCCAATAGCTATAATAGCAAATTAATCATGGTTTAATTCCTCACCTAACCTCATCCATTTTGGTAACCATGGCAATGGTTACAGCAATGTGTTGCACTAAAGCTCAGCTGACTCAGAGTTATCTCTGTTCATCTGGCAAATAGAGCATTAAATATTTGATAAGAAAACTAAGTGTGCAAATTAACATTTTAACTAGCTGAAAGCCAAGGTGTTGCACTTCTGGCTTTGAATCAATCTTTCTAGACAAAATATTAACTCAAATTAACTTTGTGGAGTGATCTTTCTTTTGTGAAATAATGTTTCAAGGCATGTTGCAATGGAGCACACCTGAATATTCTGGAAATATTCAAAATACTAAATAGTTCATTTACTTAAAACATTTGACTTCAAATATTGATTTTTAGTGAATTAATTGTTAAGGTGCTGGAGTGAAGTTAATGATAATTTTGTTTTTGCACATGTAGAAGTCAGGATGTTATTACACTTAGAATGAGGATTTCAGAGTTCAGGTGAAGTTCAGAGAACGTCAGTCTTCTTTCAGCAAAACACAGTCTCAAATAAGCAGCCTTTATTTCTTCACTTTTAAGCCAATAACTTTGAAATCTAAAACCTCAATTAAACTGTTTACTGTCTTTTTAATATGCTGCCTTTTGATCATACTGGCTTGAAATAGTAGTAAAATTTGAGTGTGCTGTTGAAGCATTCTGATTGGTTGAAAGCTACACATTCTGACTCAGGATGAATGGGGAAACTATCGGAAGAAACTCCAGACATCCCTTTCAGTGTTGTGACAACTGAACCCTCATTGCTGTTATTGAATAAGGGCAGCAGCTGTTTCTAATGCTTAAAGAAAAAGTATAATAGATTACATAGTAATTTGAAGTACAAATTAATCAAAAGTGACAATTTTCTAAACTGAGGTAGAGAAATAAGTACAGTAAGTGTTAGTAAAATCTTTACTTTTTGAATGAGTCAGTCCATCCTTAATTTTTGGTCCATTCCAGAAAGCAGTATACTTATTAAACTGACATCAAAATTATAAATGATTACAAAACTAGCACATAATGTAGCAGACTACAGGAATTGCATGTAATTGTTATCAAACAGTTGAAAGATCTAGAAAACACACCGACCCAGAAAAAAAAGCATTTACTTACTGTCTGATTGTCTTCATACAGTTTCAAGTCATATCCACTCAGCTCCACGCAGAAAATTATTGCTGTAACCCCTTCAAAACAGTGAATCCATTTCTTCCGTTCAGACCGCTGCCCTCCTACATCCACCATTTTAAATGTCAGTTCCTTAAAAGTAAACTTGTTTTCCACTATGCCAGTGGTCATGTCTCTTGACCGCAGAATGTCCTCTACTGTTGGGATGTAGTCAGATGCTGCAATTCTGTCAAGGTCATTCAGGTAGTAGGCTGCATTGTCTTCCAAGTGGTACTCGTTGGACCGGCAGAAACACTCCTGGACACCTGGGTCACCCCATAGGCGCTTCATCACCCCCAACAGCTCTGGCGTGATCTCTCCTTTGCTCTCAGCAGGTCCAGTCAGGGCAAAGAGCTGAACAGCGTCATAGGCTCTGTCAGGGTTGTGGAATTCTATTTTAAGGGTAGCAAGTGCACGGATGATACGTGTGAGTGAGTCGATAGCATTGTAGATAATGAGGGGCTTGTACTCCTTGCATGCCTCCAAGTTGAACCCGCCACTGTGGATAATTTTCATCTGTTTGACAATGGTGCTCTTGCCGGAGTTGCTAGTCCCCAGCAGCAGGAGTTTGATCTCACGACGCTGGCGCTGACTTTCTGAGCGCAGGTGTCGATCAATCCGCCTTGAGCGCCGAGCTGCCTCCTTCTCCTCAGAGCTTTGACGACATCCCATGTTCCTTCTGTTGCAGTTGGCTGTACTTCTGGTAAGCAACAGTGATTGCTGCAGTAGGCTTGTCAGGTGTGCTGTGCACCTCACACTAAAGTAAAAGCTGTGCCTGATGATCAAACAGGTAAGTACCAATTCAGTCAATCCCAGCAGGGGTGAGCGAAGAAATACAGCATCCACTGATAGGTCCTCAATTCAGCAGATTTCATGGCATTCCCCTCCTTTTTGCAAGAAAGATGGCTCATTCCTGTTGATAGAATACTTTTCCCTTTTCTGAAATACCGTTTGTGTCTTTAAATTTTTGTTCCACCCCAACATCCTTATTTAGTATTCATCCTTTTTAGAGATGACGGGTATGCTTGGGTGATCAAAGTTCCCAATCACTTATCTCTGTCTCTGTCTTGGGATTGGTAGCAAGTGCACAGAAGAATTGCACAGCTCTCTGATTCTGTCACTTCAAACCTGAACAGTCTGCATAACCGTCAGTGACCAATTTATCTGCCAAACAAAACAAAGTGAATCATTAGGACTGCTTTTCCTGTAGGTGATGAACTGACATGATGACTATTTGAAAGAGAACAATAGGCTGTAAGTTATTCATGTACATTTATTAAACCCACAATAGAAAGCTGGTGAATTTTTAAATCATATAAGTGATCTATTCTTGCAACCTCCATGGGTTCAAAACGTACCTTTTGTGTTCTGCTGAGAATGCTTCCCTTAATTGATAGGTTACTGAATCGCTCGATATAGCCATTTCTGAGATTGGATACACTACATGAATTACAGCTGTAGGTGTGGGTCTCTATGCAAGTTACACAAGCACGTCTTGTATTGAGTGAGTCACTTGTTTAGACACTGATCCATTACAAACTGAATAAGCCTGATTTTGAGATCCATGTCAGTGACTGAATGAAAAATCTACATAATGATATGTAATTCCAGGAACGGGTTGTCAAATGTATTCAGGGCTGAGAGGGTTAATTTTAAACCTAACCAGATTGTAGGTGGTGAGGAGCAGGGAGAGGTGAAGTTTGAACTGCAACCCGAGGTCTGGGTAATTTCAGCAGCTGAGCCTCAGAAACATGCTACAATTACCTGCCTGGCATTTGACTGTCGGAGGTAGAACACATCAATGCATTAATAGGCTGCTGAGAAATTCAGTCTACCACAGTTCTGCAGCGAGCAGGCACATCATGGATGATGCACACGAGAGAGTTGATAACATTATAGATAGGGGAGGAGGTTTGTGAAGAAAGGGAATGTCTAAACCAGCAGAAACTACAGGTGTGGGGTCTGGAGTCCTCTAAGCGCCACTGAGGAAAGTTTGACTTCCCAACAGAAGGGTGGTTCTGTCTACAGACCTGATTCAGCCTGGTACGATTCCTCCACTCAGACCTCAATTAGAATGCAACCAGATCTCTTGAAATATTAGGACCCTATCTGCAAATGTTCACAATGCTTCTGCCTTTATTAAGCAGCCGTCTCAGTTGAATCTGTTGATCGAAATGGGCAATGCCAGGTAAGAGTTAGTTTAGGAGCAGATAAGTAACAGTTTTTTTGGCTGAGAGGGTAGGGATAAAATCAAACCATCATCTAGAATTCTCAGATTGCCACATATTATATATTGTAATATATAATATTATGAATATAAATGTTTGTATGATATCAAAATTTAAATGAAATGTATTCTCAACAACAAAATCTTAATGTACTTTTAGGACCTCAAATAATACTTTTAAAAACAAAGCTCAACATTTCTTCAGTGTATTTAACCATTCCCACAAATGGTGTCATTCTGATCAATACATACAAAGGACTTTGTTCCTTCTTTTTGAAATGAATCTTAGCAGAATTTCATTTGGTGCCACCATGTCATAGGCAAAACAGCCATCAATATTGAAGAAGAATCAGCATTCGATATCACAACCTAACCTTACATTGAAGCTGAGGGTGGGGGAAATCTCTGAAATCTGGTATGTGAAGTTTAAAAAGATACAATTTTCAGACAAATACAAATTGTTATACGTATTATATCTCAAATTGTTTCTGTAATAATGGTACTACTGTTGTGGAGAATGTTTGATACCTTTCACCCACTCATGATAGTATCTTGCAGTAACTCAATCAAATTTAATAATACTGTCTTTCTTTTGAAATTGCTTGTTTTGTCTGTTTTCATGGGTTTATTTATTTTGACACAAAGCAGTTGGTTCAACTGTTTTATCCCCTGAAATAAATCCTATTTGATTGATTTGTTAAGGTAAACAAAGAAAAATAAAAGCACAACTATTGTCACATTTTCTATTCATGGAACAAGATGAAATCGTATACATTGCTTCCTTTATAAATAAAATTGCTGTCCCCTCAAAAAGTGGTTAAGCATTTGAATAATCTCGAGCTCAAATTTGACGACAGCCAAGTTGGCTGGCCTGGACTAGCCCCCAACACATAAAACATATTCATTAGCCAAGTATTAGTTAGTTGTCTGCTCTTACTAAGTGATTTTTTTCAAGACTTTCCCCTACTGATTTGGGTATAACAGGAACAGCGAAGTAGAGGGTTAACCACGTAACAAGGAAAATCACTGGTGCATAAAATTTTCATTACGAGGATTAGCTACTAGCAGCTCCAGTCATGAACAGAAATGCTTGTAGCCAAAGCACTGTAATCCTGACTTTGGGCATAGAACAAAATGGCAACTGATCAAATCGTATATTGTCCCATTATTGCTGTCTGTAGAGAACAGGATTTAGCACCAAACTGATGATTCATCAAAATTAGTTTCCATGCATATTACTCTGTGTTTGTGCATCCCTTTACTCTATTTGATAATGTACAATCTGGAATTTTTCAGTAGGTTAGATAAGGGGACCAAACCAAACTCCACAGATTAACGCACACACAAATGACTTTTTAAAACAAAATCCCTCCATTGATATATTATTTAAAAACTCTCAAACCGTAACTATATTGCTATTTTCCTACACAACAACATAAGACATAAGACCATACAACATAGGAGCAGAAGCTAGGCCACTCAACCCATTGAGTCTGCTCTGCCATTCAATCATGGCTGATAAGTTTCTCAACCCATTTCTCCCACTTTCTCCCTGTAAGCCTTGATCCCCTTGACAATCAAGAACCTATCTATCTCTGTCTTAAATATATTCAGTGACCTGGCCTTCACAGCCTTCTGTGGCAGTGAATTCTATAGATTCATCATTCATTGGCTAAAGAAGTTTCTCCTTATCTCTGTTCTAAAACGCCTTCCCTTTACTCTATGTGCCCTCGGGTCTTAGTCTCTCCTCCCAATGGAAGTATCTTCCCAATATCCATTCTGGTCCAGGCCATTCAGTATTCTGTAAGTTTCAATTAGGTCCCCTCTCATCCTTCTAAACTCCATCGAGTATAGACTCAAAGTCCTCAAACGGTCCTCGTGTGTTAAGCTTTTCATTCCTGGGACCATTCTCGTGAACCTCCTCTGAACCCGCTCCAGGGTCAGTACATCTTTCCTGAGATGTGGGGACCAAAACTGCACAAACAACCAAATGTGGCCTGACCAGAGCCTTATAGAGCCTCATAAGTACACCCCTGCTTTCATATTCAAGTCCTCTCAAAATAATTGCCAAAGTTGCATTTACCCTCGTAACTACTGACTTAACCTACAAGTTTACCTTGAGAAAATTCTGGAGTAGAACTCCCAAGTCTCTTTGAACTTCAGACTTCTGAATTTTCTCCCCATTTAGAAAATAGTCCATACCTCTGTTCTTCTTACCAAAGTGCATGACCTCACCCTTTCCCACATTGTACTCCATCTGCCAGTTCTTTGCCTACTCTCCCAGCCTGTCCAAATCCTCCTTCAGCTTCCCCACCTCCTCAATACTACCTGACCCTCTACCTATCTTTCTATCATCTGTAAACTTAGCCAGAATACCCACAGTGCATTCATCTAGATCATTAATGTACAAAAATTGTGGCCCCAAACAGACCCTTGTGGAACACCACTTGTCACCAGTTGCCATCTTGAGAAAGATCCTGTTAACCCACTTTCTGCTTTCTGCCAGATAGCCAATCTTTTATCCATGCTAATAGCTTGCCTCTAACACTGTGGGCCCTTATCTTACTCAGCAGGCTTCTATGCAGCACCTTGTCAAATGCCTGCTTGAAGTCTAGGTAGATAACATCCATTGGCTCTCCTTGGTCTAACCTGCTCATTATTTCCTCAAAGAATTCTATCAGATTGGTCAGGCATGACCTCCATTTGATGAAGCTGTGCGGATTGTGCCCTATTTTACCATACAGTGAACCATGCTTTCAAAAAAGTACCTCATCAGTTATAAAGATATCATGAGGTTACGATAGGCACTATCTGAATGCATATTCTTCTTTTGTACTTTCATTATTGCAGCTTTTCATTAAAGGCACCTGAACCAATATTTTAAATTGCATCCTGCTCAGTGATGTACACAGGATGAAAAGTCAGATCTGTTCAATGCCAAGTGCAAAACAATCCTTTGTACTGCTACTTTTCTGCCAATCAGTGCAAGTATTAAGTTATTGAATAGAAACCATTCCTCTCCCCCTCCAATATAACACTGTTTTTAGGTTTGAAAGATCCAAAGGTCCTGCAATATTATCATCCCACAAGGAGATGCAGCTGCTGTCCCAAGATTTCCTGCCATTGGAATATCAAATTAAGCCTGCTCAGCAGCTGTGTGTTAAATAACGATGTTGTAATTTGATGTGTTATATATAACCTATATTTTTACCATGTTCTGCCTGCTATTTGACTTTTAGCATAGCTCTGACTGCCTGGTCTTCAGTTCTGGCTGTCTTCAAAAGGACTTCAAAGGATTGTCATGCAATGTTAAAGGCACAGCCGCAGATTCACTACTTTTGCATCCAATTCCTGAAAAACAACAAATTAAGTACCTCTTTAGACCTGCGGGATTGTTTCTTGTATTTAACAAAATGTTGTGTTAAACGGGTTTCTGCATTAATTTCTATCATGGCTGAGACAGCTGCACCTTGGCTCGACTTTATTCTGCAGTGCGCCACAAAGAAAGATATCACATGCTTACTACCATGGGAGAGGTAGTATTGGCCGTGTTGAGGGATGTGTGAAGTTATTGTCAGCAATGTTTGATGGATGATATGTTCTTAGTTGGTTCATGGAGACATAGGCATAGAATCAGGCCATGCTATATCAGTAGTTTTCAACCAATCTGGTTGCATCTCTTTATTCCTTTTCTATGCATGCAAGGAAGGATTCACTCATGTATGACCTGCACCAGTAAACATCCCCGCATTAACAGGTTTTGTCCACATTTTCACTGACATTATGGCAGTGAAGATGAAGCTACCTATTTATGGTAATAATTTTTTATTAATTAAGCAAACTGCCCAACAGGGGCCCTCTAATTCAACTGCCTAGATTTTTAGGGAGTTACTGATTAAAATACTCTTTTTTTCCAGTTTATTATTTTTGATTTTACAAGCATTGTTAAAAATCAAAATTATGTTTGAAAGAAAGTGCTCCTTTGAAAGAGTTGAAAAAATAATCAGGACGTTCCTCGGTAAATGGCTCTATCCAATAATGCTAATTGAGCTTCCTTATGTGAGTAGGGCTCTGCAAACCTTTTCAACCACATTCCCTGATGTGATCATCAACACTCACCTGTTATAATATTTTTAATAGTTGTCAGAAATACAGAGAGAAAACGTGAAGGCTGCTAATTTTGTGTTTTTTTGAAACAATGTTGACTTGCTTGCTGTAAAGTTGACAGCAACCTGTCAAAAGATTCTTTAAAATCTCTTCATTTTAATACTGCCCTCCGTTAAATTCCTCACTGCTTTCTTTCCATCTAAGGAAAACCATTTTCTGTCACTGAGGCAACAGCTGAACAATTTGAAGTGAAGTGACCTTCAGGTCATTGCTGACGTCATTTTAATTGACAGGAGAACATTTGTTTATCAAATGTTTGCTGGCATACATCAAAAACCCAAGAACAGAAGAATCCTTTCAAAGTAGTTTGAATTTGCATTCGCAACATGAAATTTTTGGAATGTATGTTTAAATTGACAAATACTTTTAAAATCCCATTTTCCAAGACAGCATTTATAAACTGAAAGTTTATACTTTTAGAAATACTGCGGTTCCTTTTATTTTGGTGTCTCTTAGTACTTCATTTCATGTGCACTTCAGACTAAACACTGGTTCATCCCTAGGTGAGAGGTTTTGTCCTTGTGTGCATCATTCTCACAAATTGCTGCTGTTAGGAGGGAAGCCAAACTAAAGAGGGGATAATAAAATGTGAGGCTGGATGAACACAGCAGGCCAAGCAGCATCTCAGGAGCACAAAAGCTGACGTTTCGGGCCTAGACCCTTCATCAGAGAGGGGGATGGGGGGAGGGAACTGGAATAAATAGGGAGAGAGGGGGAGGCGGACCGAAGATGGAGAGTAAAGAAGATAGGTGGAGAGGGAGTTGCCTTCTGGAAGGAAAGAAGAGGCAATTAGTTTGGTCATGCACATCTCCCAATGCCTACTTCAGCTCAGTTTGTGTCAGTTTATTTTCAAGAATTTGTGGCACATGTTTTTCAGATATATGAGGAAGAGTAACTGGCCCACTATCAGTGGGATCTCCAATCATGCTCTAAAATTGTGAGCTTATATTTAATTCACCAACCTTCGGAGGCAGGCAATTACATATCAGTGAAATTTCTTCTCAAGTCATCTCTTGAAGTGCTAGGATATCCATCTACCTTTTCATCATGAAACTTTGGACAGTTTTATTTTACCATTAACAATGGCCCCCAACTGTACTTGAATGTTCGGTCAGTTAAGCCTTAGGTTCACAAAAACCATCAACTTCAGATATGTATCCTGTTCCCTCTTAAAGGAACTAGTAAAGTATATAAGCTACGTTTGATGGAGATTTATGCCACATACCTATTACATAGATACAACAGGGACTAATTTTGCAGGACCTTGAGCCCACATGGCAGTGCACACCTCCCTGACCTGGGTCACAGTCGAAGTGTATGTTTGCCTTCTGACTATTCAAGTGTTGGCAAATGAAAGGTTGAAAAGGAGCACTGTAAAAGGCCTATGAGATTATTCTCTTTGAAACAGGTTGGCATCACTGAAATCTGAGCCAGAAATAAAAATTCAAGGTATAATTACACAGAATTGAATTGAAATCGAATACATGGCGTTGACAGAGATAACAAGGTATAAAGCTGGTGAACACAGCAGGCCAAGCAGCATCAGAGGAGCAGGAAAGCTGATGTTTCGGGCCTAGACTCTTCTTCAGAAATGGCATGGAGGCCGCAGGTCTCCTTCCACTTATCCTCCTGGATCCCTATCATAAAAATCAACTATTTGTTGCTCTCTTGTGTGTTTATCTATTATTTAAATGCAATGTTGATCTTCTGCTACTTACATAAAACAGCAGTAGGAGCTATTTATCATAACCTACATGCCAGATTTGTCACAGATAGAATCCCATAGCATGAATCCCAAACTCTGAAGACAAATTTTTCAACTGCTATTCTCTGCACAGAGCTTTGCTGACCGGGATTACATTTTTGGAAGATACACAGATCCAACCACAACGTTTCAAACACATTCATTTTAATGGATAGAATCTAATGGGATTTCTTGATGCTCGTACTTTATATTAGATAATTGCTTAAACATTCTTCAAGAGTACTTTGGCAGGACAGTGCTTCATAGCATACTTCAATGGATACCTGGGAATCACTGGCCTAAGACTGTCCAAAGTGATGGAGGAACATTCGGGAAGGCATCAAGCACCTTGAGACTTGCTGTTGGAACAAAGCAGAAGCCAAGCAAAAACGGTGAAAGAAGTGCACTGCCACACCAATGCCCCACCCATCCCTTCCTGTGACCACTTTCTGCCCCAAGTGTAACAACCTGCGGTAGCTTCATCAGTTTGTATGGCTACCTATGGACTCACCCTAAGATTGGAATTGTCTGCGAGGGACCACTAATAAATGAATGAATGACTTCAACCTAATTTGGTCTCTTAGCATCCTCGTTTAATATCTTGAACAAATACAAATCTTGCACAAAACCAAGATGAATTGACTTTCCATTACATTTCCAAGACTTTCTTTTTTCTAAACTTTTAAAACTCAATTACAAAGTCGCAGTTACTGGCATGGTTGTGATGACCATTAGGTATGCCATTAAGTCACTCCAGGCTTGGAGTTTCAAAGCCTTCAGTTTGAAGGAGGAATGGAAGAATGAAGGAGGTGTGCGTTTTTTTGGTAGGTTTAATCAAAGACTGTTAGAATAGGAGATTTGTTTTAAACTAAGTGGAGATGTGAATAAATACAGCTGGAATAGCAAAAGGAAAGCATGCAGGATGTCAGAAATCAAAACAGAGAAAAATTCAAAAAACTAGTCCTCAGAGTCTCAATTAATGAGAGATGTGTAGGTATATTCGGTAACTACACAATTGAAAGGCAAAAATCATTTTCAAACTAAAATCTGTCTCCAAATCGAATTTGTAGCATAAGAAGTTCAGATGTGGCAAATTATTTATGCTTTTAATAATGTAATTATTTGGAGCGTCCTATGATGTATTGTCCTTTCTGTGCCAGGAGAATCCTTAAGGTAACATTCCACGAATAGAGGTAATTACTTTGCGTGCACCAGTAGGCTTCAACTCCTCTACTGCAGTATCACACTGGCATCAGTCTTCATAACTCTCTTGTCACAAGTTTCCCATGGTACCCACCAGCATTAGTATACGTGAGCTGTTTGTTAATGTTCAACTGATGATAGATTGGTACAGGACGAGAAGTCTCATTCTGACAGTGCTGCAGTCTCCTGTTCTTGCTGCCAGTTATTCAGTTGATGAACTGAAGGAAGCACTGATGACAACTGTATTTCGGTCAACTGTTTGCTGTCAACAAACATTGGCCCAGAATTTTCAATTTTAATTACAGTAAAACTGTTAATGCTAAAATTACTGACAATTTAACAAGTTCTGCATTAAGTGTAACTGAGTTTTGAGAACATACTAAATCATAGTTACTTGAGAACAGCCTCTCTGAAACTGAAAAAAAACTAATCTTATATGTGTTGAGTATGATTCCTCAGAATAACTCTTACAAATTCTCTCACTTCAAAACTCTATAAATAATATTAATAAGGAATTTAGTTAGCTGAGGTGGCAGGCCTGATCCTAGTTGTAGACTGCTAACTGAAAATGCTGCAAATAGATGTCTTCCAAACAATCTGTTGAAGAGATACGTGCCGTTACAGCAGGTTGAACATAAACATGGGCCTGCTAGTCGAGAGATAGGGACGTACCACTGCACCACAAAACCCATTAAAATGCTCTATTTATCGTTTACTGTGAGCTGTCCCTTAGCCACCCTTTATCCAAAAAAAGTTAATAATTCCATATACCCTTCCATATTAATAATCATGTGACAATTTATTAAATACTTTTACTAATCCAAGCGTTCGACATCTAGTGGATCCCATTTGTTTACCCAACTAATTACATCCTCAAAAATGTGTAAACAATTTGTCAAATACAGTTTTCTTTTTTATAAAACCAGTTTGGCTTTGCCTGATCAGGCTATAAATTTTTCAAAGTGCATTGTTAAGACTTCCTTAATATCAGATTTCTTCATTTTCTTAATGACTGATGTAAGGCTAATTTTCCTGTAGTTCCCAATTTGCTTCCCCTTTCCTGATTTTTAATAGTGGATTTACAATTGTCTCTTTCTAATCCACTGAAACTGTTCTAGCATCTAGGAATTATGGGCCAAATAGCCTCCTCCTGTAATTCTGTACAAATTATAAGCAGAGTGGCCACTACCTCTTCAGGTACCATTTTGAAAATCTTTGGACATAGGCCATCAGGTACTGGGGATTTGTTGGATTTTTGTACTTTTGCTTTTCTGATACTTTTTCTCTGCTGATATTAATTACCTTATGTTTCTCACGGCTGTTGGCCTCTTACTTATTGCATATTTCCGGCATGTCATCTGTGTTGTCAACTGTGGAAGTGGACACCAAAATATGTTCTGATCTCTGATGAAGGGTCTAGGCCCGAAACGTCAGCTTTTGTGCTCCTGAGATGCCGCTGGGCCTGCTGTGTTCATCCAGCCTCACATTTCGTTATCTTGGATTCTCCAGCATCTGCAGTTCCCATTATCACCAAAATATGTTCTGCCAGTTGCCTATTCCCCATGATGATTTTCCCTGGCTTTGCCTCTAAGAGAGCAGTCTTTACATTAGGCACTATTTTGTAGATATTTTCTAATCAACCTGTTCAGGGACATTTTGTTATACCTCTGGAGCAGAAGGAAGCCTCCTGAAGTAAGGATACCTCTACTGTGCCACAAGAGTGCCCTTCGACATTTTTATATACTTATAACAGCTTTTACTAGTATTAGTATTATTTACAATCCTTTATATATTGCTGACTAATTTACTCTCATGTTCGTTTTGCTCCATTTTATTGTTATTTTGATCACTTTTAAGTGGTTTCAGGAACTCCCCAAAATGCTCAAGTTTATAATTAGTTCTGGATTTTCAACTCTCAGGGGTTTGGGATGGATTTAAGAACGATGAAATCTTTACTTTATTCATTGTAAAAATGAACTTGCTCCCCCAGCCTGAACCCATTGTGTTATGTGTGGCTTTTTTGGTGGATTGGGAAGGCTTTGCATCGCGACTCTAAATATTCCTTTTCTGAGAGCACGGCCACCATGGTGAGCCCAAAAGGAAACATGAATTCCCCACCATGGTGACTACAAACATCTGTCCCCCCACCCCCCCCCCCCCCCCCGCCACAACACCTCAAGCCTAACTACACAGATATTAGAATGCCTAAAAAAATCCTGTACTAATGTAGAGAGTATGAGGAGGCATGGGAGTATGTAGCAACATAGAGGACCCTCAGTGTAAGAGGGAACATCAGGAGCCTGAGATGGTGACAGGTGAGGTTTGGGGGCATGAGGACAGTGTTAGAACCTGGCTGCTATTCGCAAGAAAATGAGGAGGCCCTTTTAGTCAGCCTTGATATTTAAACTCTCCTGCCCTATTATCACCACTCAACCCTTTGTGCCTATAGTACCAATCATTGCTAATCTGGTTGTGGTCTCAGTTCTGCTCTTCCCTTCAATAACCCTTCACTCACTATCACTAATGTATCTAAAGTAGGAATCACCTTCTTTAATATAGAGATGGGGAAAAATTTAGTCTTTCAGCAAGTTGTGTAACTTCAGAATTCTTTGCCTCAGAAGGCAGTGAAAGTACAGTCATTAAATATGTTTAAGGCAAAGGCACATAGATTCTGTGGTTGGTTCGCTCGCCAAGCTGGTTCGTCAGTTTGCAAACGTTTCATTACCCTGCTGGGTAACATCATCGGTGCAGCCTCTGATGAAGCGTTGTTGTGTTTTCCTGCCTGGGGTCTGTTGGTTACCTCATTTCCAGTTTTTCTTCACAATGGGGTATACCCAGGGTCTAATTCTGCATGTTTATTGATGGCCTTCTTGGTGGAGAACCAGACCTCTAGAAATTCCTGTGCTTGTCTCTGTTTGGCCTGTCCTAGGATCTTGATATTGTCTCAATCGAACTGGTGGTTCTCCCTATCTGTGTGAATGGAGATGAGTGAGTATTGGTCATGTCTTTTTGTTGCTAGTTGGTGTTCACGTATTCTTGTGGCCAGTTTCCATCCTGTAATGTAAGTCGGGTCTTTGCATGGGAACTTGTATATCACGTTGGTTTTGTCCATAGTGGGTAAGTTCTCTTTAAAAAAAAATCTTATTTTGGAATTAAAAGTTTCTAAGTACTTTGGAGTCTGATGCATCATTTTAATAATTGTTCGTATGTAACTCAGCCTTGAATAAATTTAAAGAGCCGGCCTCCCTCCTGGGGGAAAGAAAAGTACATATGCTTCCTACCCTGTGAGGAGGCAAAAAAAATTCTCCTCATCTTTGTCTCAAAAGGGGGACCTCTTATTCTTAAACTACAGCCCCTAGTTTTAGTCTTGTGCACAAGAAGAAACTTCTTCCTGATATCCAAACTATATAGCCTTGATGCAATTTTATAGGTTTCAATAAGATCTCATTCAGCTGCTATCCAGTGGTTTTAGTTCCAACCTGTTCAAGAAACTTCAAGGACCGCAACTTTCCCCCCACAGTGGTCGAGAACGCCCTTGACCGCGTCTCCCGCATTTCCCGCAACACATCCCTCACACCCCGACCCCGCAACAACCGCCCAAAGAGGATCCCCCTCGTTCTCACATGCCACCCCACCAACCTCTGGATACAACGCATCATCCTCCGACACTTCCGCCATCTACAATCCGACCCCACCACCCAAGACATTTTTCCATCCCCACCCCTGTCTGCTTTCCGGAGAGACCACTCTCTCCGTGACTCCCTTGTTCGCTCCACACTGCCCTCCAACCCCACCACACCCGGCACCTTCCCGTGCAACTGCAGGAAATGCTACACTTGCCCCCACACCTCCTCCCTCACCCCTATCCCAGGCCCCAAGATGACTTTCCACATTAAGCAGAGGTTCACCTGCACATCTGCCAATGTGGTATACTGCATCCACTGTACCCGGTGTGGCTTCCTCTACATTGGGGAAACCAAGCAGAGGCTTGGGGACCGCTTTGCAGAACACCTCCGCTCGGTTCGCAATAAACAACTGCACCTCCCAGTCGCAAACTATTTCCACTCCCCCTCCCATTCTTTAGATGACATGTCCATCATGGGCCTCCTGCAGTGCCACAACGATGCCACCCGAAGGTTGCAGGAACAGCAACTCATATTCCGCCTGGGAACCCTGCAGCCCAATGGTATCAATGTGGACTTCACCAGCTTCAAAATCTCCCCTTCCCCCACCGCATCCCAAAACCAGCCCAGTTCGTCCCCTCCCCCCATTGCACCACACAACCAGCCCAGCTCTTCCCCTCCACCCACTGCATCCCAAAACCAGTCCAACCTGTCTCTGCCTCCCTAACTTGTTCTTCCTCTCACCCATCCCTTCCTCCCACCCCAGGCCGCACCTCCATCTCCTACCTACTAACCTCATCCCACCTCCTTGACCTGTCCATCTTCCCTGGACTGATCTATCCCCTCCCTACCTCCCCACCTATACTCTCCTCCCCACCTAACTTCTTTTCTCTCCATCTTCGGTCCGCCTCCCCCTCTCTCCCTATTTATTCCAGAACCCTCATCCCATCCCCCTCTCTGATGAAGGGCGTAGGCCTGAAACGTCAGCTTTTGTGCTCCTGAGATGCTGCTTGGCCTGCTGTGTTCATCCAGCCTCACATTTTATTATCAGAGGCTTGTGTGAGTTAGTGGAAGAGAGCATGCCAATATGTGAAGGGGCTCATGTATTCTGGGCCTGGGTTTGTGAGCTAGTGTGCTATTGAAAATCACAGTTGATTACCATTTACTAGTCACCCCTGCATTGCACTCAAAGGATTATCTTGCTTTCAGTGCCAGAAGCCAGCAAATTAATCAAAAGGAAACCGGACAAAAAGAATTTTAATCAACTGCAAGTCCAAGGATTTCAAAATGGATTGCTCAACCATCAGTGTTCCAGTGTCTACTCTTCACGAACAATCAGAAACTGAACCGTATATCCTAGAAATATTATTGTTTCATTGTACTCGCTTCCCATTTCCAATTTGTGTTGTACTGTTCTTTGTTTCATAGCTGGCCAGTGATTTTCAGGTGGAAATGGAGGACAATAAAACAGAAAGACATGTTAAAAGTTTAAAAAATAATGAGAGGTATGGATAGGTGAGTCTCTTCTCCGCCCAGGGAAGAAATGTCAATTACTAGAGGTCATAGGTTTAAGGTAAAAGGGGGCAAGTTTAAAGGAGATGTGAGAAGCAAGATTTTTTTAAACAAAAGATGGTAAGTGCCTGGAATGCGCTCCCGGGGGAGGTTGTAGAAGCAGATACAATAGCATTTAAGCTATATAATAACATGTAAGAGGCATCTCGACAGATACATGAATAGATAAGGAATAGAGGGATATGGGCATGGGGAAAGGGATTTTCATTCAGAAAGGCGTCATATGTCGGCGCAGGCTTGGTGTGCCATAGGACCTGTACTGTTCTTTGTTCTTTTACTGGCTAATGATTTAAAGGTGAAAATGGAGGACAATAAAATCAAAAGAGTAGCAAATGAAAGATTAAAATTGGAACAGTGGAATCTGGAATTTCAGCAAATAAAAAGAGAAGGAAAGGCAAAGAGAGAGACAGAAAAAGAAGAAAGGTAGAAAGAGAGATAGAAGAAATGGAAAAGAAAGAAAAGAAAAAGGGGAGAAGAGAGAATTTCCGGAAAACAGGGAAGGGAGTTTTAAATAAGACAACTTGAAATGAGAGGCAGCAGTCCTCCTGGATTTCATGAAGGCACCACTAGCTCAGTTTTAAGGGTGAAGGCAACTTGGTTTGTGCATTTAATTACTAAATTTATGGAAGCAGAAGTGGAAACTTTCTTTATGTCTTATCCACAGGAGCTACAGTTTGTCCTTATTACTGCAGTGTAAGCTTTCAGGGAAAACGCATGAAGTTAATTCAGTTCACCTGGGCCATCTCCAGCACATCCCTCACCTTCCTGGACCTCTCAGTCTCCATCTCAGGCAACCAGCTTGTAACTGATGTCCATTTCAAGCCCACCGACTCCCACAGCTACCTAGAATACACCTCCTCCCACCCACCCTCTTGCAAAAATTCCATCCCCTATTCCCAATTCCTCTGCCTCCGCCGCATCTGCTCCCACGACAAGACATTCCACTCCCGCACATCCCAGATGTCCAAGTTCTTCAAGGACTGCAACTTTCCCCCCACAGTGATCGAGAATGCCCTTGACCGCGTCTCCCGTATTTCCCGCAACACATCCCTCACACCCCGCCCCCGCCACAACCGCCAAAAGAGGATCCCCCTCGTTCTCACACACCACCCTACCAACCTCCGGATACAACGCATCATCCTCCGACACTTCCGCCATCTACAATCCGACCCAACCACCCAAGACATTTTTCCATCCCCACCCCTGTCTGCTTTCCAGAGAGACCACTCTCTCCATGACTCCCTTGTTCGCTCCACACTGCCCTTCAACCCCACCACACCCGGCACCTTCCCGTGCAACCGCAGGAAATGCTACACTTACCCCCACACCTCCTCCCTCACCCCTATCCCAGGCCCCAAGATGACATTCCACATTAAGCAGAGGTTCACCTGCACATCTGCCAATGTGGTATACTGCATCCACTGTACCCGGTGTGGCTTCCTCTACATTGGGGAAACCAAGCGGAGGCTTGGGGACCGCTTTGCAGAACGCCTCCGCTCAGTTCGCAACAAACAACTGCACCTCCCAGTCGCAAACCATTTCCATTCCCCCTCCCATTCTTTAGATGACATGTCCATCATGGGCCTCCTGCAGTGCCACAGTGATGCCACCCGAAGGTTGCAGGAACAGCAACTCATATTCCGCCTGGGAACGCTGCAGCCTAATGGTATCAATGTGGACTTCACCAGTTTCAAACTCTCCCCTTCCCCCACCGCATCCCAAAACCAGCCCAGTTCGTCCCCTCCCCCCACTGCACCACACAACCAGCCCAGCTCTTCCCCTCCACCCACTGCATCCCAAAACCAGCCCAACCTGTCTCTGCCTCCCTAACTTGTTCTTCCTCTCACCCATCCCTTCCTCCCACCCCAAGCCGCACCCCCATCTACCTACTAACCTCATCCCACCTCCTTGACCTGCCCGTCTTCCCTGGACTGACCTATTCCCTCCCTACCTCCCCACCTATACTCTCCTCTCCACCTATCTTCTTTTCTCTCCATCTTCGGTCCGCCTCCCCCTCTCTCCCTATTTATTCCAGAACCCTCACCCCATCCCCCTCTCTGATGAAGGGTCTAGGCCCGAAACGTCAGCTTTTGTGCTCCTGACATGCTGCTTGGCCTGCTGTGTTCACCCAGCCTCACATTTTATTATCTTGGATTCTCCAGCATCTGCAGTTCCCATTATCTCTGAAGTTGATTCCCTATTGCCTGAGGAAAGCAGTTTAAAAAAGGCATGCCAATTAGTGCAGTTCCCTCAGGAAACAGCCTGACTAGGTGTACCTGGAAATTGAAAGGTTTAGGCAGCTTGCTTTTGATCAGTGGGAATGGGCACTTAGATCGAAAGTCACTACAAAATAATTATTCTTGAGGAGTTCAAAACCTCCATGCTTTTTTAATATGAATGCATCAAAAGGAACAGAGAATGACTGGGTCCACATAGGCAAGCAAATTGGATGATGATTATGAGCTAATCCACAAACTCTTGTTTCAGAAGATACCCTCCCTTAGTCACCCTCATCAACTGGAAAGGATAGAATTGGGAGAGTAATAGGGAAACCAAGTTCCCATGGGAACAGGGGAATGCTGCGAGCCGTCCTCAGGACAGAAAGAGCTGGTAAAAAGGATTTATGTAGGGTATGTGCCCATTCACCTTTACTGGGTGTATCTAGAGTGCGCCTGGTGTTGGGACCAGCAATTGTGGGATTTGTCCCGAATCTGCCTATGAAATTTACATCTGGAAGCAAGCGGCATGGCTGCAGTATTAAATTAATACTTTGCATCTGTCTTTACCTATGAGACAGATGTGCCTGGCCTGTGAGGAGGAAATTCAGTTACCAGAAGTGTTTAAAATTGATAAGGATATGGTATTGGATAAGCTTGTGCTTAAGCTTGTTCTTCTGTACTCAACTGTTAAGGATGTTGTTTTATCAGTCCTGGCTCTCCTGTGTCCACATCATGCCTAGCTCATGTAATACATCAGGGCGTATCTCTACAGATTATCTCATACTTTCTTCATTGTCTTACAAAATCCTCTCCTTTCTCCTTTCTCTTAATATGAGAACAGAGTCTGATTGTCCCGATATTTTTGTGTTAGCTAGTTAAATTGTAGGAGGCTCACTTCAAGAAAATCTGACCTCTTCTACGTCACTAATGTTGTTTAGGGGAGGAAACTGCCATCCTTATCTGGTCTGGCCTATATGTGACTCCAGACTCTCAGCAATGTGATTGACTGTTAACTGTCGTATAGGCAGTTAGGGATGGGTAATCAATACTAGCTAGCCAGCAATGCCCTCATCTGTGAATGAATAAAAATATCTCATTATCTCATCATTTTTCACCAGTCAACACCTGATGCACTTGCCCCTCCTTATCATCTTCCGTACAATATTAGCTTTTCAGCATTTTTATGTGACATAACTGATTCTTATTCAATCACAAGTATTTATTGGTAAATCACTTTTCTAACTCTTCTAAACTACTTTATGTGGACCACTGAATTCAATTTCAAAGATTCATCTTGCAAGGGCAACAATACCCATTATTTCATCTCCCATCTGAAACACGCATTGCTGAATATTTGTCTGTCTATTCTTTTTCATTTTTAGCTGTGAAACATTTAGATATACCTACGCTGCTTCAAATGCATGTGAGTCTTTCTTGATACATGAACATGTAATCCAACACTTAGGATTTGTCTTTTTCATTCAAGACCGTCTAGCTACTCAATTTTAATGGATATGTAATCTCATATCTCTGAACCAACTCAAATGGGCGAAATCCCAGTGGATTCATTCAGAGAACTTTTGGTAGCAAAAGATTAAAAATCTAATCCTCTGATTGAATTCTTTTGGCACTCGTGATACTATGCCTTAATCACGGTTTAAAGAATCTGACTTTACTTCTTCAAAGCTCCCTGCATTTTAAATGATATGCAATTGACCTCAAATAGTTTTATTCCCAATCTGCTAATGATTTCTTCAAAACTTTAGATATGAAGTCAGAACCTGATTATACTGTACCTCAATTGATAGTCCATTATGAGTAAAAAAAATCTGTGGAAATTCTCCCACCACTACCTTAGCTGTAACTATAAAGATATACTGTTGGCATACATTTATTTTTGGTAATTGTCGGACAACAATCCATGACCACTCAGCTAAATGGATCATCAAAAACTGCTGTAAGAATCAAAGTGCTGGTCTGATTACAAGTTGAGGTATTTCTATCACCTGACATTCATGACAAGTTCACAAAACTGCATTACATCTTTATGAAGTTATAGCCATGTAAAGAACTGTTTATCAATGCCTGAGTTTTCCGTATTCCTTCATGCCCTGCCATAAGAATCTTATTTGCTACTCACATCATCTAATGATATCTTGGCAGTACCATTATTTCATGAAAAACTGTACATTCTTTGCCTGCATGTCTGTGAGGAAGTCTCCACTCCCTCATCAAAACCCTGCTGGCTGCAGGAAATCCTTTGCCGTTTCCAGTGCCATGCCTTAAATGCAGTACACAATCTGTGCTTTCCTTCACTGTATTATTTACCAATATTGCACCAAATCCCGATCATCGCTATTTGCAATCCAATCCAATCTGATCTAATCCAGATCCAAATCCTGTTTGAGCCCCAAACAACCCATTGGGTTGGCATGCCATTAATCAAGCTCTGCTAACCCTGGAGCCATACAAAAATGTTAAAGTTTTTTTAAAGTCTGTAAAATACCGGAATTTGCCTGACCTTGAGACTAAGGTTGAAGGAAGCATGGACCAGTTTTCTGCACCAACCAAGAATTATTATTTATTACAAGTAATTATTACAAGAAAAACTGAAAATTCATTTAAGTGGCCTTCATTTCCTAGTTTTGATGTTGAGATGAGCCTTCTTCAGCTGGCCAGACTCCTTGTTGTTCAAATGTCTTCTTCTGGTGCTTCCACTTGTTTGTGAGAAGTACAAGAGTGGCTGATTCATTTGGAAATTGTGTCTAATTTATCAATCCAAAAGTATTGGCTCACAGCAACTATACAGTGAAGGTAGCTAGTTTTCTTCAAATTTAAACTGAGGTTTTGATTGCAGAGAACTGGTAGTTCCTGGGCTGGGAGAAGGTCTACACACATTTTTTCTTCTCTCTCTCCCTGTAACTTGTTTCTAGCTCCATGCTCTCAGCCACCCAAGGACCAATCCTACCGTTATCAACAAGCAAAAGTCTCTGTGATTGATAACTGTCATTGGTCCACAGACCAATCAACTCCTTATTATCTACAAAAGCTACAATATTACACACTCTCAGCTCCAGATCATCTGCAATCTGAATTTAATTACTCCTTGTTCAAATAATTGTTTACAATACCTATCTTGGTACTTGCTTTCAAAACTGCAGCCACTCTATCAAATACTGGTCCTTAAAACAGTCCTTTCTCATTTCAGTCTAGAAGTTGTAAAACCATAAAAATAAAGACATGGACCTTACAAAGTGAGGTGGCAACTATTTTTTCACACAGTGAGTACTAAGGGTATGAAATACACTACTGGAAGTAAGCTGGAGGCACATTCATAGGGATTCAAGTGGGCATTGGATTAGTGTTTAAGCAGAAACAATGTAGAGGGTAAGGGAAAAGGCAGGAGAGTGGCACTAAGTTAAAATGCTCAGAGAGCTGACTCCGACACAGTGGATTGAATGGGCTTCTTCTGCACTGTAACACATCTGTGATTCTGTGAAACACTGTGTAATGTCAAATTGAAAAAGCAGTACAACTGCTGGGAAGGGGAAAAACAATTAGTGCTCTATTTAATTTATACTGATCTAGAGGTTGGTGGCAGCAATAGGGATGAGCTAGAAGGCAATGTGACTGAGGCTCACATTGCAATCCTACTACCCAGCAACTAATATAGAAATGCTGCTAAACGTCAACTCTTTATTTGCCACCCAGGTACAGAGCAGCAAGCAGACTTATTAAAGCTGATCGCTGAATTTAAAGGGTAATGCAGAGTCAAACCAGTCTGTACCACACTACCTCCGCATGATATGGAGGTGAAAATCTCCTTCTATAAGCAATATCTCCGTCCACCACATCCAAGAAAGTTAGAATCATAGAATCTCTACAGTGTGGAAACAGGCCCTTTGGCCCAACAAGTCAACATTAACCCTCAAAGCATCCCACCCAGATCTATGCCCCCCCGCCAATCTCACATCTCTGAACACTATGGGCAATTTAAACATGGTCAATCCACCGAGCCTGCACATCTTTGGACTGTGGGAGGAAACCAGAGCACCCTGAGGAAACCCACGCAGACATAGGGAGATTGTGCAAACTCCACACAGACAGTCCCCCGAGAATGGAATCAAAACCAAGTTCCTGGTGCTGTGAGGCAGAAGTGCTAACCACTGACCCATCATGCCACCTGGTGGTCCAGGTTCAGAAGGGGATTAACTAAAGGCTGGAGCACCAACTAACAACAATAGCTTGATCTCCACAATTGTGTTCATTCCCAAGGGATGGCTTCACAGGGGTCTGCACTGACTACCAAAAGGTTAGTGCAGTGACCAGAACCAACCCCTACCCCATACCCCAACTGGATGCTTGTATAGATGGTGCAGGTAAAGCAGCCAGAGCACTAAATCCAAGCCAATTGAACTGCAGTTCATCCATGGAATAGCTCTCTTTTTGCTGAGTACAATTAGTAATGCCTCAGGAATCAACACTCAGTCTTCCCACACCACTTTTCCTGCCATGCATTTAATAAATGTCATTTGCATGACCCAATGCTAATTGATGCATGACTGAGGTGGCATCCCAGAAACTCCCACATTTATTTTGGACGATAGCCTCTCAAACTCCGTCAGCAGGACATTATCCCGACTCTGCCTATTCCACCAAGTTCAATTCTAGGAACATAGAACATAGAACATAGAAAAGTACAGCACAGTATAGGCCCTTCACCCCACGATGTTGTGCCGTGGAATAATCCTAATCCAAACATAAAATAACCTAACCTACATTCCCCTCCGTTCACTGCTGTCCATGTGCATGTCCAGAAGTCGCATAAATGTCACTAATGACTCTGCATCCACGACTACCACTGGCAAACTATTCCATGCGCTCACAACTCTGTGGGTGAAGAACATCCCTCTGACGTCTCCTCTATACCTTCCTCCTAACACCTTAAAACTATGACCCCTCGTGGCAGTCAATCCTCCCCTGAGGAAAAGTCTCTGGCTAGCGACTCTATCCATGCCTCTCATTACCTTGTACACCTCGATCAGGTCACCTCTCTTGCTCCTTCTCTCCAGAGAGAAAAGTCCGAGCTCAGTCAACCTCTCCTTGTAAGACAAGCCCTCCAGTCCAAGCAGCATCTTGGCAAACCTCCTTTGCACCCTCTCCAAAGCCTCCACATCTTTCCTACAATAGGGCGACCAGAACTGGACACAGTATTCCAAGTGTGGTCTCACCAGGGTTTTGTAGAGCTGCAGCATAACCTTGTGGCTCTTAAACTCGATCCCCCTGTTAATGAAAGCCAAAACACCATATGCTTTCTTAACAACCTTATCCACTTGGGTGGCAACTTTGAGGGAGCTATGCACTTGAACACCAAGATCCCGCTGTTCCTCCACACTGCTGAGAATCCTGCCTTTAATCCTGTATTCAGCATTTAAGTTCGACCTTCCAAAATTCATCACTTTGCATTTATCCAGGTTGAACTCCATCTGCCATTTCTCAGCCCAGCTCTGCATTCTGTCAATGTCTCGCTGAAGCCTGCAATAGCTCTCGATACTATCAACGGCACCTCCAACCTTTGTGTCATCAGCAAACATACTAACCCACCCCTCAACCTCCTCATCCAAGTCATTTATAAAAACTACAAAGAGCAGAGGCCCAAGAACAGAGCCCTGCGGGACACCGCTCAGCACTGACCTCGAGGCAGAATACTTACCATCTACAACCACTCTCTGCCTCCTGTCAGCCAACTAATTCTGAATCCAGACAGCCAAATCACCCTGTATCCCATACCTCCTGACTTTATGAATGAGCCTGCCGTGGGGAACCTTATCAAATGCCTTGCGGAAGTCCATGTACACCACATCCACTGCTTGACCCTCGTCAACCTGTCTCGTGACTTCCTCAAAGAACTCAATAAGATTTGTCAGGCACGACCTGCCCCTCACAAAGCCATGCTGACTCCCTTTAATCACTCTATGCTTTTCCAAATAGTCATAAATCCTATCCCTCAGAATTCTTTCCAAAACCTTGCTGACCACAGACATAAGACTGACTGGTCTGTAATTTCCAAGGATTTCCCTATTCCCTTTCTTGAAAAGAGGAGCAACATTTGCCTCCCTCCAATCTTCCAGTATGACTCACATGGAGAGTGAGGAAGCAAAGATCTTCGCCAGCGGCTTAGCAACCTCCTTTCTTGCTTCCCGGAGCAACCTAGGATAAATCTGGTCTGGCCCTGGGGACTTATCAATCTTAATGGTTGCCAAAATTTCCAGCACATCAACTTCCTCAATCTTGATCTGTTCAAGGGTGTTTTCCTGCTCCTCAAAGTTCTCATTCACAACAAGGTCCCTTTCCTTAGTGAAAACCGAAGCAAAAAACTCATTTAGGGCTTGCCCTATCTGCTCAGACTCCACACACAAGTTCCGTACGCTATCCCTGATCGGCCCTACCTTCTCCCTGATCATTCTCTTATTCCTCACGTAAGAGTAAAATGCCTTTGGGTTCTCCCTAATCCTTCCTGCCAAGCCTTTTTTGTGCCCCCCCCTGGCCCTCCTCAGTCCACTTTTGAGCGCCTTCCAAGCAAGCCTGTAGTTCTCTAAAGCTGTGCTAGACCCTTGCTTCCTCCACCTTACGTACGCTGCCTTTTTCTTTTTGACAAGAAGCACCTCTGCACCCGTCATCCAAGGCTCCTTAATCTTACCCCTTCTTACCTGTCTCAGAGGAATAAATTTATACATTACTCACAACAACTGCTCCTTAAACAGCCTCCACATGTCTGCTGTGCCATTTCTGTGGAACAATTGCTCCCAATCTGTACTTCCCAACTCCTGCTGATAGCATCATAGTTTCCTTTACCCCAGTTAAATATCTTCCCCTGGTAATTGTTCCTTTCCCTTTCCATGGCCATGGTAAATGTGAGGCTGTTGTGGTCACTGTCGCCAAAGTGTTCTCCCACCACGAGATCTGACACCTGTCCTGGCTCATTGCCGAGCACCAAATCCAAAATGGCCTCCCCCCTCGTCGGCCTGTCCACATCCTGAGTAAGGAAACCCTCCTGAACACACCTGACAAAAACGGCTCCATCCAAACCATCTGCACTAAGGAGGTTCCAATCAATATTGGGAAAGTTGAAGTCACCCATAACAACAACCCTGCTACGTTTGTACTTTTCAACAATCTGCCGGCCAATGAGTTCTTCGATCTCCCAACTGCTATTTGGGGGTCTGTAGAAAACCCCCAGTGAGGTGACTGCTCCCGTTGAGGAAGTATCTTTAATTTTGGCACCTGACAAGCCACACAACCTTTCGGACTGCCGGTCACAATTGCAGAGAGCAACACCTATTTCTCCTGACTACTCTGTGCGCTATAACTACCATGTTCTTCTTCACTCCACTTGAATGCATTTGAAGTGGATAGTGCAATCATTAGTGTGCCCAGCAGGGGTTCTTCCTATTCAGACCACATCTTAAACTGTTTGCTCATCTATATACACTGCCCTTATAAAATGGTATTGTTATTCTATCAAATAAGTCAGTAAATTAACAAAATACAATTTGTCTTTCACAAGTCAGTGTTAGCGATATTTAATTGGCTAATGTCTTTCTAAATTCTATTCAACTAAGAAGAATTCTTCATTATATGCTACTGTTTCTATGACCAGAACACATTTAATGAAATGCCATATTTAGAGAAATGAAAGAAATCTTGGTGTTGGCAATTCCACTGTAATTGCAATATATAAAAACTAAAATTACCAAAATTTTAACGAGTACATTAAATTATTTTTTAACTTTTTAGCTTAAGGAGACCAGGTGATGAGACTGTCTTTAACTTGTTACTATGAAACATTCAGTGAACATATTCAGCTCTCTTAATTCTAACCAATTTACTATCTGATTTCCTGGTACTTTTAATCCAGCTGCCGAAATTTGCATCAGTGTCAAGGCCATAACATTTAGGAGCAGAATTAGACCATATTTTCCATTGAGTCTGTCCACCATTTGATCATGGCTGACACGTTTCTCAACTTATTCTTCTGCCTTCTGCCCATAACCCTTGATCCCCTTACTAATCAGGAACTTATCTATCTGTGTCTTAAATACACTCAATGACTTGGCCTCCACAGCCCCCTGCAGTGATGGGTTCTACAGATTAACCACCCTCTGGCTGAAGAAACTCCTCTTCAACTCAGTTCTAAAGAGGCTGTGATTTTGCATCTTAATCTCTCCTACGAATAGAAACGTCTTCTCCATGTTCACCATATACAGGGCCTCTCAATATTCTAAGATAACATGGTGTGAAGCTGGATGAACACAGCAGACCAGGAAGAACGGTCCCAACCTGAAACGTCAACTTTCCTGCTCCTCTGATGCTGCTTGGCCTGCTGTGTTCATCTAGCTTCACATCGTGTTATCTCATACTCTCCAGCATTGGCAGTTTCTACTGCTTCTCAATATTCTGGAAGTTTCAAACAGATCACCCCCTTCATCCTTCTAAACTCCATTGAGGGCAGGTGCATAGGCCTCAGCTGCTCCAAATAAATACAAGCCCTTCATCCCAGGGATCATTCTTGTAAACTTCCTCTGGACTCCTCCAATGCCAGCTTTTTCAGATATGGAGCCCAGAACTGCTCACAGTGTTCCCAATGCGGTTTGACCTGAGCCTTGTACTGCTGATGCTGTAAATCTGTGCTCTTGCAATCTAGTCCTCTTGAAATGAATGTAGCGTTGCTTTTGCCTGCCTAACTGCCAAATGAACCAGCATGTGAACCTTAAGAGTATCCTGAACTAGGACTTCCAAGCACCTTAGTTTTTCATATGTCCAAAGCCTTTCCTCATTTAGGCAATAGTCTATGCCTCTATTCTTCCAACTAAAGTGCATAATGTTTCCATATTGTGTACCATTTGCCACTTTGTTGCCCACTTTACTAGCCTGTCCAAGACCTTATGTAGCCTTCCTGCTACTTACCTACCCTACACTAGCTGTCTACCATAATCTGCAAACTTAAGAATAGTGCCTTCAGTTCCTTTGTCCAGATCATTAATATATACTGTGACTAATTTTGGTCCCAACACTGATCTTAATGCGGAACTCCACTAGTCTCTGGATGCCATCCTGTAAAAGACCCTCTTAACCCCATGCTTGGCCTTCTGCCAGATTTCCTCTATCCAAGCCAATACCTTTCCCTTAACACATTAGACTGTTATCCTATTTAGCAGCCGCCTGTGTGGCACCTTGTTAAAGGCCTTCTGAAAATCCACATAAATCACATCCATTGGTTGTCCTTTGTCTAACTTGCTCGTTACTTGTTTTAAGATTTCTAACAGATTTGTCAGGAATGACCTCCCATTGATGAAGTCGTACTGACTCATTCATATTTTACCACGCATTTCCAAATACTCCACAGTATTGTCTTTGATAATGGACTCTAAAATCTAACAAACAACCAAGGCCAGGCTAGACAGCCTATAATTTCCTGTCTTCTCCCTCCCTTCTTTCTGAAACAGTGTGTTAAATTTACCATTTTCCAGTCCTCTGGAACCCTCCCTGACTCCAGTGATTCTTGAAAGATCACTGAAAATGCCTTTACAATCTCCCGTGCTATCTCTTTCCGAGCTCTGGGTGTAGACCACCTTCAGACCTTCTGGGAGATGGCCACCTACACTCACATCTACCCCTTGAATCTGTTGATGGGGAGGTAATGGCCTAGTGGTATGGCTGGAGTGTAAATCCAGAGACCCAGATAACATTCTGGGGACCTGGGTGCGAGTCCTGCTATGACAGATGGTGGAATTTGAATTCAAAAAAATTATCTGGAATTAAGAATATAATGATGACTGTGAATGCATTGTCGACTGTTGGAAAAACCCATCTGATTCACCAATGAACTTTAGGGAAGGAAACTGCCATCCTTACATGGTTCTGGCCTACATGTGACTCCAGACCCACAGCTATGTAATTGACTCTTAACCGCCATTTGGGAAATTAGGGATGGGCAATAAATGCTGCCTGGTCAGTGATGCCCTCATCCCATGAATGAATTTTAAAAAGTTCTGGAAAACCTCTGGTATCTTCCACTGTGAAACCTGATGCAAAGTACCTATTCAGTTCCTCTATAAGATAACAAAGTGTGAAGCTGTATGAACACAGCAAGCCAAGCAGTACCTCAGGAGCACAAAAGCTGATGTTTTGGGCCTAGACCCTTTATCAGAGAGGGAAATGGAGAGAGGGTTCTGGAATAAATAGCGAGAGAGGGGGAGGCAGACCGAAGATGGAGAGAAAAGAAGATAGGCGGAGAGGAGAGTATAGGTGGGGAGGTAGGGAGGGGATAGGTCAGTCCAGGGAAGACGGACAGGTCAAGGAGGCGGGATGAGGTTAGTAGGTAGGAAATGGAGGTGCGGCTTGAGGTGGGAGGAAGGGATGGGTGAGAGGAAGAACAGGTTAGGGAGGCGGAGACAGGCTGGGCTGGTTTTGGGATGCAGTGGGGGGAGGGGACGAGCTGGGCTGGTTTTGGGATGCAGTGGGGGGAGGGGAAGAACTGGGCTAGTTTTGGGATGCGATGGGGGGTAGGGGAGATTTTGAAGCTTGTGAAGTCCACATTGATACCATTGGGCTGCAGGGTTTCCAAGCGGAATATGAGTTGCTGTTCCTGCAACCTTCGGGTGGCATCATTGTGGTATTGCAGGAGGCCCATGATGGACATGTCGTCTGAGGAATGGGAGGGGGAGTTAAAATGGTTCACAACTGGGAGGTGCAGTTGTTTATTGCGAACTGAGCAGAGGTGTTCTGCAAAGCGGTCCCCAAGCCTCCGCTTGGTTTCCCCAATGTGGAGGAAGCCACACCGGGTACAATGGATGCAGTATACCACATTGGCAGATGTGCAGGTGAACCTCTGCTTAATGTGGAAAGTCATCTTGGGGCCTGGGATGGGGTGAGGGAGGAGGTGTGGGGGCAAGTGTAGCACTTCCTGCGGTTGCAGGGGAAGGTGCCGGGTGTGGTGGGGTTGGAGAGGAGTGTGGAGTGGACAAGGGAGTCACAGAGAGAGTGGTCTCTCCGGAAAGCAGACAAGGGTGCGGATGGAAAAATGTCTTGGGTGGTGGGGTCAGATTGTAGATGGCGGAAGTGTCAGAGGATGATGTGTTGTATCCGGAGGTTGGTGGAGTGGTATGTGAGAATGAGGGGATCCTCTTGGGGCAGTTGTGGTGGGCGCGGGGTGTGAGGGATGTGTTGCGGGAAATGCGGGAGATGCGGTCAAGGGTGTTCTCGACCACTGCGGAGGGAAGGTTGCGGTGTGTCATTTCTTTGCTCCCCATTAGTACTTCTCCAGCCTCATTTTCTGGTAGTCCAATGTACACACTTTCTCTCTCTTGCCTTTTATATATCTAAACATCTTTTACGTTACTAGCTAGCTTACCCTGACATTTCATCTTCTTTCCCTTATTGCTTCCTTATGTTTTTTCTGCTGGTTTTTAAAGGCTTCCCAATCCCCTGGCTTGTTACTAATCTTCATGGAGGGTTTGAGTTATAATGAGAGGCTGGATAGAATTTTTTTCCCTGGAGTTTGGGAGGCTCAGGGATGACCTTATAGAGGTTTATAAAAGGTGCATAATGTAAGTAGATTATATCCCCTACAGTGTGGAAACAGGCCCTTCGGCCCGACAAGTCCACACTGCCCCTTGAATCATCCCACCCAGACCCATTCCCCCAATAACCCACACACCCCTGAACACTATGGGCAATTTAGCACGGCCGATCCACCTAGCCTGCACATCTTTGGACTGTGGGAGTAAACCGGAGCACCCGGAGGAAACCCACGCAGACACGGGGAGAATGTGCAAGCTCCACACAGACAGTTGCCTGAGGCTGGAATCGAACCTGGGTCCCTGGCATTGTGAGGCTGCAGTGCTAACCACTGACCCACCGTGCTGCCCCAACGGTCTTTTCCTTACACTAGAGGAGTTCAAAACTAGAGGGTATAATTTTAAGGTAAATAGAGAAAGATTTAAAAAGGATCTTCGGGACAACCTTGTCACACTGAGGGTGGTTCATATGTGGAATGAACTGTCAGAGGAAACTGTAAATGCAGGTACAGTTACAAGATTTAAAAGACATTTGGACGGGTACATGAATAGAAAGGGTTTAGATGGGTATGGGCCAAATGCAGACAAATAGGACTAGTTTAGTTTGGGAAACCTGGTCAGCATGGACGAGTTGGACTTAAAGTTCTGTTTCTGTGCTGTATGACTCTATGGCTCTGAAATATATTAAAATTGACACAGTTTTTAGACCATCTGTAAGATCAGTAAACGCATGTTTCACTTGGTCACATGATATCAATTTTTTTGAACAACTATTTTGGTCGGCACATTAGCCCATCGAAAATAAAACATCTCTGTTAAAACAGCAGATAGAGGAAAGTCACTCAGGAAATTTAGAATTGTTGCCAAACATTGTTTCAAGGCAACAGTCTCTACTAAAATGTTTGACAATTTCCTTCCTTGAAAATAAGGAAGAGATATATGTTACTTTTATTGCAGAGACTGTACAAACAAATGGTGTACTCAAATTTTGGGGAAACAGTTTTACATCATTGCATGTATTTGTGAGTAAGCATGGAAAAAGAAATGCAAATTATTTTATGAATACTGGAGTCCTGTGATCTTGATTTTGTCTTTGTCAAGCTGTTTTGATCTTATTTGTCTTCTGATGGTCTTAAGCACAGTTGTCATTTGATTCCAAATTCTTGGAGCAGATCCGACACTGATGAGGACTGCCTTGTGCTGCAGCTTAAGTGGCACCAATTTGATTGATATTTCAAATAGTAAAAGTTTCTTTCAATTGATAAGAAACAAATGAGAGGCCAAAGTAGACATTGGGCTGCTCCAAATTGATGCTGGAATGCTAGTGATGGGAGATAAGGAAATAGCTGAAGAACCTAATAAGTACTTTGCGTCAGTCTTTGCAGTGGAAGACATGAGTAGTATCCCAACAATTAAAGAGAGTCAGGGGGCAGAATTGAGTATGGTAGGCATTACAAAAGAGAAAGTGCTAGAAAAGCTAAAAGTTCTTAAAATTTATAAATCTCCGAGCCCCGATGGGCTGCATCCTAAAGTTCTGAGGGAGGTGGCTGAGGAAATAGTGGAGGCTTTGGTTGTGATCTTTCAAAAGTCACTGGAGTCTGGGAAAGTCCCAGATGATTGGAAAATCGCTGTTGTAACCCCCTTGTTTAAGAAAGGATCAAGACAAAAGATGGAAAATTATAGGCCGATTAGCCTAACCACAGTTGTTGGTAAAATTCTAGAATCCATCGTTAAGGATGAGATTTCTAAATTTTTGGAAGTGCACGGTCGGATTAGAACAAGTCAGCATGGATTTAGTAAGGGGAGGTCGTGCCTGACAAACCTCTTAGAATTCTTTGAAGAGGTAACAAGTATGTTAGACCGTGGAAACACAGTGGATGTTATCTATCTGGACTTCCAAAAGGCCTTTGATAAGGTGCTTCACGGGCTGCAGAGTAAGGTGAGGGCCCATGGTGTTCCAGGTGAGCTCTGGCTTGGATTGAGGATTGGCTGTCTGACAGAAGGCAGAGAGTTGGGATAAAAGGCCCTTTTTAGGAATGGCAACCGGTGACGAGTGGTGTCCCGCAGGGTTCAATGTTGGGGCCGCAGCTGTTCAGTTTATATCTTAATGATCTGGGTGAAGGGACTGGGGGCATTCTGGTGAAGTTTGCCAATGATATGAAGATAGGTGGACAGGCAGGTAGCATGAGGAGGTGGGGAGGCTGCAGAAAGATTTAGACAGTTTAGGAGAGTGGTCCCGGAAATGGCTGATGAAATTCAACGTGAGCAAATGCGAGGTTTTGCACTTTGGAAAAAAGAATAGAGGCATGGACTATTTTCTAAATGGTGAGAAAATTTGTAAAGCAGAAGTACAAAGGGATCTGGGAGTGTTGGTCCAGGATTCTCTAAAGGTTAACTTGCAGGTAGAGTCTGTGATTAAGAGGGCAAATGTAATGTTGTCGTTTATCTCAAGAGTGTTGGAATGTCAAAACAGTGATGTGCTTCTGAGACTTTATAAAGCTCTAGTTAAGCCCCATTTAGAATACTGTGTCCAATTTTGGGCCCCAAACCTCAGGAAGGACATAATGGCCCTGGAGCGTGTCCAGCAGAGATTCACACTGATGCTCCCTGGAATGATAGGTTTTACATATGATGAACGGCTGAGGATCCTAGGATTGTATTCATTAGAGTTTAGAAGGTTGAGGGGAGATCTAATAGAAACTTACAAGATATTGTGCGGCTCAGAAAGGGTGGACGCTGTGAAGTTGTTTCCGTTAGGCAGGGAGACTAGGATCCGTGGGCACAGCCTTAAAATTAGAGGGGAAAATTTAAAACGGAAATGAGGAGACATTTCTTCAGCCAGGAGTGGTGGGCTTGTGGAATTCATTGCCACGGAGCTCAGTGGAGGCCGGGACATTAAATGTCTTCAAAGCGGAGATTGATAAATTCTTGATCTCACAAAGAATTAAGGACTCCGGGGAGAGTGCAGGGAAGTGGAGTTGAAATGCCCATCAGCCATGATTAAATGGCAGAGTGGACTCAATGGGCTGAATGGCCTTACTTCCACTCCGATGTCTTATGGTCTTATGGTCTTAAATAAGAGATTTTGATTTTAGTTGGATGGTGGTATGTTTTCAATAAATAATAATGGAATGTTTCAGATTTAATAACTGGTATGAAAAGAATCTGAGATTTAGAATATAATGGAACTGCTGTTTTCAGCTTTATGTTTTTGTTTTTCATGAGTCAAGATGTCTCTGTACTTAATAAGGGTTTTGTCATTTGGAATCATAAGGTAGCTTCTCTATCTAACAGCTGACCTTATTCTGGCAGTCCTTTTCCTTTTTATTGATTAATGCAGGAGTAGTATGTTACAATATGTATAATTCAGAGCTTTAAACTAGTGAGCTGAAGATGACAGCTGAGAAGTTTAACTTCAATTGATTAAATAAATCTGGGATAAAAATCAGTAGGGTAATCATGATACCATTGGAATGTTTGCACAAACCCGTCTGGTTCACTGATGCCTTCTAGTGCAGAAAATCTGCAGTCCTTTCTTGTCTGGACAATGTGAAATCCTAAAAATAATAGCAAAGTTGTTGATGCTTAATTTCCTTCTGAAATGGCCCATAAAACTACTCATTTACACCAAATCAGTGCAAGAAAGAATAAAAGCAAAACCACTCACATTAACCTAGGTACTGGATTTGAACCCAACAAGGGTACAAATGGCCCAGTTAATTTGCAGATTTATCCTTACTAATTGATGGGGGCTTGTGTCAAAATCAGGAGAGTACATGTCCCGATGTGGGCATATTACCAATGTGGTGAAAAATAAAACAACTAATGGAAAAAATGTTTCAGCAGTATTTCCATCCTCAAAGATTATGGAACCCAGCATGTAAATGAAAATCTAAAGCTGAAAATTTTGCAACGTTCTTCAGCCAGAAATGCCAAATTATATCCCATTTTGACCTTTTCTTGTGGTCCGCAATATCATATCAATCTGCAACCATTTTGATTGACCCAATGTGATATGAAGAAAAAACTAAGCTCATTGATTGCTGCAAAAGCATAGACCCTAACAATCCACTGCAGCGCTGAAAGTGAGCTCCAGAGCTCCATTATCATGCCTTTACTAAGCTGTTCCATCAACAACACTACGCACAAATTGGAAAATTGTCTTATTATTTCCTGTCCGTATAAAGTAGTGTAAATCCAATTTTGCCAACTACTACCCTAGGTTTATTTTTAATCACCTTTATCACACACAGGACTATAAAGATAGTCACTTCTGGATCACTCTTAGAGTAGAAGTAGGGGGATATGGAAGGTTAAAACGTGGCTATTTTGGTACTGGAGAAAGATTCTTATGACAGAAGCGACCAGCTCACAATTCTACCTGAACAGAACTTGTGCCAAGATTTTTCAAACAGGTTCACTGGTGTGGTGGGGAAGCTAAACGGACAGAGGAGTGTGCACCATGATATGTTACTAAAAATAAAAAGTCATGTCACAGAGGATTAGGAAAAACTGAGTATGAAATAACACAATGGATATCATTATAGAGAATACTTCAAGGCTTAATCTGGGTTTGGAGTGATTATGTGTAAATGTGTAAAACATGGTTAATGATCTTGGTGAACTGTAAGTCAAAGATCAACATGGGAATATTATAATGTGGCAATAACTGAGAAGAACTGGAAGGCAAGTATTAATTCTAAAGTCATGAGTAAATTCCTGTCACATATTGACAAAGAAAGGGAAATAAAGGGAGGAAAGAAAAGTTAGATTCAGGAGAGTAAAAAGGCAGAAAGAAACCATAGAAATATTTTACATTTTATAGCTTTGTATCTCAAATAATAGTAAAAACATGAAAAAATTGAGAATTCACATTTGGGATAGTTCATTTTCAATCATGTAATCACATCATGTAATGAAACAGATATAATGTCACAAGTCTAATTTGTAACTACCGATCAAATAAAGCAACTTCACAAAACTCAGTTCATTTTAAGGCCAAGGCTGATAGTGAGATGTCATTTTCATGAAGCTCGTGATGCAGCACGCAACTTGAATTTTGAAGTGTTTGTGTGAACTTTGCACCTGTCTGTTGCTGAAGTTGCTGTGTCATTTATGTCATTGGCTCACCAACATTTTAACAGAAAATTCTCTCCTAATATCTCACAGAAATGACGTTCAATCATTATTATATCAAAAAATGTGATCGTGACAAGATCTCACACATTATCATGCAGTGAATGAGATCGTTGGTTGGAAGAAGAATGCTGGTTATGGCTCTGGAAAAGCTCCATCTCTTTATTTTTTATTCATTCTTGGAGAGTGAGTGTTGTTTGGCTTGACTGATATTTTTTGTTCATCTTTAATGTTCTTTGAGATTATGGAACTGCCTTTTTGAACTGTTACAATCTATAAATGTTTCTGTAATATAGAATCATAGAAATCTGCAGCACAGAGAAAGGTCCTCCATCCCATTGGGTCTGTGCTAATCAAAAACAACCAGCTAATTATTCTAATCCCAATTTCTAATACTTGGTCCATTGTCATGTATGTCTTGGCATTGCAGGGTTTCTGCCTTTATCACCCTTACAGTGGAGAGTTTCCGATTTCCCACGAGAAGGTCTTTCCTCACATCTCTTCTAATTCTTCTGCCCCATACGTTAAATCTGTGACTCCTAGTAGTTGATCCCTTCATCAATAGTTTGATCTAACTGAGTAGGGAGCTGGGCCATTTAATACAATACTTATTAGTTATTGCTGCAGATCTGGAATCATATATAGGCCAGATCAGAGAAAGCAAGTTGTTTGCCTCCCTCGAAAAACAATTTATTTATTTTTTTTTCAGTACTGCAGCTGCTTCATGATCATTATTTGTCAAATTAGCATTTAATAATGCATTTATTAATTAACTGAATTTAAATATCCCCTGCTGACGTGGTGGGATTTGAATTCATGTCTGTGGAGAACTAGTGCAGGACTATGGATTACTTGCTGTAATAACACCATTATCCCTCCCTTCTCTTAATAGTGCTATGGTCTGTAAATGTCATGAAACATTTGATTTGATTGTGATTTGATTTACTATTGTCACATGTATTGAGATAACGAGGAAAAGTATTGTTTTGTGTGCTAACCAGACACATCATATCTTTCATTACTACATCAAGGTAGTAGAACTGAATGCAGAATATGGCGTTACAGCTATAGAGAGGGTGCAGAGAAAGATCAACTCTAATATATGAGATAATACAGCGGTTTCCCGTAAGACTGCATAATCAGCCCCTTATTATACTCCTTCTATACTCACAAGTGTGAGGCCAAATTCAGCTGTAACTCCATTTACAAATTTGTTAATAACCGCACTGTAATGGGTTGGATCTCAAACAATGATGAAACAGAGTACAGGAAAGAGGTAGAGAGCTTAGTGGCATAATGTAAATGTCCCTCAATGTCAGCAAAACAAAGGAGCTGGTCATCGACTTTGGGAAGCAGAGTGCAGGACATGCTCCTGCCTGTATCAATGGTGCTGAGATGGAGGTTGTCAAAAGCTTCGCGTTCCAAGGAGAAAGTCTCATCAAAATCTGCCCTGGTCCATCCACATCAACGCTACAGTCAAGAAAGCAAGCCAATGTTTCCACTTTCTCAGAAGTCGAAGGAAATTCAGCATGACTACAATGCTGTTGGGAGTTTTCTATAGGCCTCCGAATAGTTCCAGAGATGTAGAGGAAAGGATAGCAAAGATGATTCTCGATAGGAGTGAGAGAGACAGGGTAGTTGTCATGGGGACTTCAACTTTCCAAATATTGACTGGGAACACTATAGTTCAAGTACTATAGATGGGTCAGTTTTTGTCCAGTGTGTCCAGAAGGGCTTCCTGACACAGTATGTAGATAGGCCAACAAGGGGCGAAGCCACATTAGATTTGGAACTGGGTAATGAGCCCAGCCAGGTGTTAGATTTGTAAGTAGGTGAGCGCTTTGGTGATAGCGATCGCAATTCTGTTATGTTTACTTTAGTGATGGAAAGGGATAGGTGTGTACCACTGGGCAAGAGTTATAGCTGGGGGAAAGGTAATTACGATGAGAAAGAGATTGTGTGTGTGTGTGAGTATGGGTGAGTGAATTTCTGTGTGTGTGTGGGTGTGGAGAGAACAGAGAGATTGTGTGTCTGGTTATGTCTGTGTGTGTATGTGGGTGTGCAGAGAGACAGAGATTGGGTATGTGTGTGTGTGTGTATGTACGTGTGTGTGTGTGGGAGAGAGAAAGGCGTGTGTGTGTGTGTGTGTGTGTGTGTGTGTGTGTGTGTGTGTGAGAGAGAGAGAGAGGGAGAGAGAGACTGTGTATGTTGGTGTGGGAGTGAGAGAGAGTTTGTGTGTGAATGTGTGGGTGTGGGAGAAAGAAACATTGTATGTGGGTGTGGGAGAAAGAGAGAGATTGTGTGTGTGTGTGTGTGTGTGTGTGTGTGTGAGAGAGAGATTGTGTGTGTGTGTGTGTGTGTGTGTGTGTGTGTGTGTGTGTGAGAGAGAGAGATTGTGTGTGTGTGTGTGTGAGAGAGAGATTGTGTGTGTGTGTGTGTGTGTGTGTGTGTGTGTGTGTGTGTGTGTGTGTGTGTGTGTGTGTGTGAGAGAGAGAGATTGTGTGTGTGTGTGTGTGTGTGTGTGTGTATGTGGGCTGGCGGGGCCGGGGGGTGGGGGGTGGAGAGAGAGAGAGATTGTGTGAGTGAGTGTGTGTGAGAGAGACAGAGATTGTGTGAGTGTGTTTGAGTGTGG